>NC_091988.1:64551514-64887853 GCF_044704955.1 Pristiophorus japonicus
TGAGGGCAGTGTCTCATCTCGGGCGGCCTAACACTACAGGCTCCTAATAAGAACATAAGAACTAGGAGCAGGAGTCGGCTTATTTGGTCCCTCGAGCCTGCTCCGCCATTCAAAAAGATCATGGCTGATCTGATCCTGGCCTCAACTCCACTTCCCTGCCCGCTCCCCATAATCCTTGACTCCCCTATTGATCAAATATTTGTCTATCTCCACCGTAAATATATTCAAAGACCCAGCCTCCACAGCTCTCTGGGGCAGAGAATTCCACAGATTCACAACCCCCCGAGTGAATCTTTTGAATTCTCTACCCCAGAGAGCTGAGGCTGGGTCATTGAATGTATTTAAGGGAGACATATGTAGACCAATCCCAGGCATTGTCTGGAATGGGCAAGGACTGATTGAGGAGGGACAGAGTTAGTGCAACTTGGGAGAAACCAACTAGAAAGGTATTTTTACAGCTTGAAGATAGCGTTGATTGTTGTCGTTGTTGGAAGCGAGGACTTCTCGAGCACCCCGGTTACATCCTGTGTGCTTTGGGTCATTCGTGTGATGTTCACGCAGCAGGTCCAGGCTCCAGCTGACATCAGAAAGCCCGGAGACCAGGGAGCAAGGTCGCTACTCTGAAACATTGTCATAGTCTGGGTCTGGTTTTCGAATCGTCCAGTGGGGCTGTGCGGTGTAGTAAAAGGGGGAAAGTTGACAGGCAACGAGGAGAGAGAGCTCCCATTGATGCCTCACAGGCCTCCCACTTGAAATCATGTGTTTTGAGGCACTGTCTTAAAGTTCTCCTGCTCGGTATGGCTTGAAATGAGGCAAGGAAAGGGGATGTTTCCGTTGCCCATTTGCCCAGTGACTATCGGGTGAAGTGAGGACAGGTCGCGGATTGATGGAGTTGGGTGTGAAGTAGGGGTTGCCAACCCTCCAGGATTGCCCTGGAGTCTCCAGGAATTGAAGATTAAACTCAAGGACACCGCTGTGAGTAAAGACCCAGGAGAAAAATCATAGGGGGCATTATAAAAATTGTGGGTTTTTTTAATTCATGTTCTTTGAACGCTTTTGTTTATTAGTTATAACAATATTGGAGATGGGAAAATGGATGCTTGACTGGGCGAGGCGGTTGGAAGCGAGAGGTCATGTAATGATGCCTCCAGGAATACATCTAACCAGAGTTGGCAACCCTAGGTTGAGGTGAATTATGTGGCAGTGTAAGGGGGAGTTATATCTGCAGTAAAACTCTGCTATACATTCCTGGGGGTTACTTGATAACAGGACTTGGTGCAAACAGCGAAAAAAGCTCCTTTCTCTGCCCCCTCACCCTACCCCACCCCATGTCTTGCTAAACACGGACCTTGGAGTTCTGCCCACTTCCTGCATTCAGTTAGCAGCATCCACGGGATCATTCTTCACGCCGAAGCCTCGGCGGTGAGCACTGACAGACTATTTGACTGCAGTGGCCATCGCATGTCCAATCCCAATCCTATCCTCAGCCTCCGACATGATACACTTAACGTTGGGATAATGGTCAGGAGCAGGAACCCTCACTGGGTTCAGCGAGCTCGGAGCAGGGGGTGGGTGAGTGACTGAGGTCCAATGTGGCACCTTCCCAGCCTAGATCAGCTAACAGAGCAGAGATGGAGCGTGGGACCTCTGTGGTCCACGTGGCTCATGTACCAACTAAGCCAGGAAACAATGGGACCCCTTTCAATGCAAATCATGAACAAAAAAACCATTGACTAAAGAAAGTCTTGAGATAGAGCACTGTCACATAAAGCACGCAGATAGCGGCGGCAACATGGACTTAATTTCAGTTTTGCTCACTTGTGAGGTAATGTTAATGCGGGGTTCTCCATCCTCCAGACAAATCACTAACCACTGATGCCCCCCCACCCCACCCCAATCAATGCCAAAACAAAAATCAAGCCACTCCTCGCCCTACTGCAGTCACACAATCTTTCCCTGTTTTACTTTCAATTAAAACCACACAAGACCAGCACTCTCTGGATCTTGGCCCACCTCAAAATGTCAGTGGAGTTTGAAAGCTTTTAGTCGGAGCCCAGGGGTTGTTTCACGGCAGGAACCAAACAAAAAACATGCCAGAATCACGCTCGAGGTGATCTATCTAGTGTAAAATACACCTTCAACCTCAGCCATTATTTTTTTAAAGAATCAGGAAATAAATGCATTGCATGGTTGTTACTGATCCTCACTCACATGTACCTACCTCAAGAATACAAAGGCGGAAGATAGCGATTCACAACCGCTGCCAATTCTATACCCAGGGGCCTTAAGAGATCCCTAAATTGTACTGTGGAAAGTGGAAATGAGTGTGGGTCCCATCCCATATATATATATATATATATATACGCATTGCTCTGAAAATTCATTGGTACCATTAGGGCTCAGTTGCAGTATTCTATTGACCTTGTTTGGGAGGCTGACCTGCCAAATTGTGTTGTTTTTATCTCATCATTTATACCATAGAGATAGACGCGCAACCCCTTTTCCCATCTTCCTGCACCCCCTCCACTCCTAAAAGAAATACCCTACTTGAGCCACATTTGTGCAGACTGTCCATTACCTGATTAAAAAGAAAGTCTTACGTTTATAAAGCGCCTTTCACGACCACCGGACGTCTCAAAGCGCTTACAGCCAATGAAGTGCATTTGGACTGTAGTCACTTGTAATGTGGGAAGTTGATTAAGACCAGTAACAAGTTAGCAAACGAACCAGTTGAGAAATGCAGATTTTACAATGAGAAAATATTTGAGGGTTTTTTTGGACCCTCGCTGGTCTTTCACAACAACTGGAACTTTTGTTCTGGGGTTTGACACCAGGTGCCAATGATGTCTCTTATTTCAAAAGGACTCTGTTGCCACGTTTCTGGATTGCCTCACAACCACCCTGTCAGGCTCTCTCTTTGACAAGGAGCTGTTTGCACTGGTTATGTACTCAGACTAATTTGTTCCCTGACCTCTTGACCTCCGGGGGTATGAATGCCCTAGCCATCAAGCAGGAATCTTCGGCGCTAAGCATAGATCTTTAAACCAGCTGTGTGTTCATCTGGTGGATTCACTGTCTATAGACTACCAGCACACCGGGTTTCTGGCAATGGTACCTTGGGCCCAGCCACCAGCCAGACTGACTTGCACCCTGGCTACCCTTTTCCCCTTCCAGTGGAGCACTTTCCCTCTGGATTGACCTCCTGCTCCTGTCCAACGGCAACCCAAGTTGAATGCAGGACCTTGACACTTGACGAATCATGGGAAAGTACCCACTGTTTATCACTGTGAAGCACAGGCTATTAATTCTCTAAACCAGCACAAAGAGCTGAATGGCCGATTCCTGTTCCTATGTAAAGGAACGTTGGGTGTCTAATCAACAACCGGTTGGCCCACTATACCATTAACTATTGGCCAGTAAAGACCATTATAACATACTATTAAGAACATCAGAAATAGGAGCAGGAGTAGGCCCTACGACCCCTCGAGCCTGCTCCGCCATTCAATATCATGGTTGATCATCGACCTCAACTCCTCTTTCCCGCCCGATCTCCATATCCCTTGATTCCCCTAGACTCCAAAAATCTATCTATTTCAGCCATGAATATAATCAGAGACTCAGCAACCTCAGCCCTTTGGGGCAGAGAATTCCAAAGATTCACAACCCTCCGAGTGAAGAAATTCCTCCTCATCTCTGTCTTAAATGGCCTTCCACTTATCCTGAGATTGTGCCCCATAGTTCCAGACACTCCAGCCAGGGAAAACAGTCTCTCAGCATCTACCCTGTCAATCCCCTTCAGAATCTTGTATGTTTCAATGAGATCACCTCTCATTCTTCTAACCGCTAGAGAGTATAGGCCCAATCTATTCAATCTTTCATCATAAGACAGCGCTCTCATCCCAGGAATCAATCTAGGGAACCTTTTAAATAACCCCAAATAGACCCAACAGCCTTATTGATTCCCAAACTGAGTATCTCCAGACCATAATCGCAGTCTGAGGGATACAACTTGGGATCATTTGAACACACTTGGATAATTGGACTGAGGGAGAATTAGTTTCATAGAAGGGAATGGGTGTTACATATTGAATCAACCCCTCACTTCCCCTTGACTTAGATTGCTTTAATTTTACTTCATGCAATCATAGTATGGTTATAGCACTGAAGGAGGCCATTCGATCCATCGAGCACTTGCCAGCTCTCCCTCCAGCTGGTCCCACTCCCCCGCCCATTCCCCATAGCCCTGCAAAATATTTTCCTTCAGGTACTAATCCAATTCTCGTTTGAAAGCCAGTATTGAATCTGCCTCCACCACCCTCTCAGGCGGCGCATTCCAGATCCTAACCACTTGCTGCGTTAAAAGAACAGCCAATTGGTTGGAAGCTTTCCCTCCAAAAAGAAAAGAATGAAACGAGCCCCGTTGTACTTAAATATCAAGCCTCCTGTCATTTGGAGGCAAGAATGAGGCCCAAAATCGCAGGCCTGTCCAAGATGGAGGTGGCTTGAAACATCAGCTAGTTGGTCCAGTCTCCTTCTATAAATAAACAAAGCTCGCTACACCGAAATGTCTGTGAAGTCAGGCTCATTTACCTCAATCATAAAATCTGACTCCTGCTAAGGGCCTACTCCTTCAAGGTCTTTAGAAGAAACTGAGATAAAGGTGAAAGGACATAATGATATACTTGACACACAATCCATGTGCAATCTGGTGGCCCCTTTAAGGCAAGGTTTTTTTCCCCTCATCAGCATAACAGTGTGAGACCTCATGTCAAAACGTTCCTCGTATCGAACTGGCTGAGATCACGGACTAGACGAACTTGAATTTAACTTTCTGTAGGGGGTGACCGAATTAAGAAGATGTTTCCCACTATTTTAAATAGAAAGTTCATCGTAAAGTTAGGAGTCTTCAGCTATAGCGGGGGTGTGATGGGGGGGCGGAGAGGGTGGGAGATGTGCCTGAGGGTCTTTATACCTTTATGGCTTGTAATCCTGTTTTTTTTCTCTTTGAATATTTCACATATACCGGACAATTGTAACTGCGCTTTAAAGTTGTGAAGACTATTGCAGTCAATTATTCTGTGTGGTTCATACACGGCAGAACACTGCAAACGTATCGGAAAACTGTTGACAGTGGTTTTGCTCATTTTATGCTTGAAAAGGGGAGATATTTGTGAAACCACAGCTCGGCCTTAAACTGGTGGATGCTTCTTACTCCCCGCTATGTTTCCTAAATAGTTATATTTGGTCACGCAATTAGAATGTGGCTGCGTTTTTAAGGAACTGGGTGTTACAGAAGTGGCTTTTCGCTTCTTGAGGGCACTCAGGGACGGGTGGCGGGGGATGTGGGGGAAAGTGCATTTAGAATTTGGTGAGTGTCACGAGGAACCGCTCCAATTGCTGTCAAGAGTCCGCCAGTATGAAAATGTTTCTGGCAGCTTGGCTCCAGTTGGGTGCTTGCAAAGTCCTCCTCGCAAAACAATTCTCCAAGACAATGCAAGGTGGCAGCTTTGCCCAACGGGGTGTAGATGTGAGAAATTGTGGAATCCAAGAAATTTACAGCACGGAAGGAGGCCATTTCGGCCCATTGTGTCCGTGCCGGCCAACAAAGAGCTGTCCAGCCTAATCCCACTTTCCAGCCCTTGGTCCGTAGCCCTTAGGTTACGGCACTTCAAGTATACATCCAAGTACTTTTTAAATGTGGTGAGGGTTTCTGCCTCTACCACCCTTTCAATGCAGTGGGTTCCAGACCCCCACCACCCTCTGGGTGATGACATTTTTCCTCAAATCCCCTCTAAACCTCCTATCAATTACTAAATCTAAGCCCCATGGTTCTTGACCCCTCTGCCAAGGAAAATATGTCCTTCCTATCCACTCTATCTAGGTCCCCCATAAAGGGTCACTATTCCATTTAGGCTAGCCCATTTGGAAGGTCCATAGACAATTGACATCTCCCTCCCATCTTGCTGCCAAGCCCATATCCCTCGCTGTCCATTGACCATCACCCCACTGGTGGCTCAATAGGTAGATGCCCACTGTAGGGCAGAGAGATTCCAGGTAACATCCCTAGTTAGGGGGGGCTAGATGATCCAACAGTGAGGGTGCTGCCTTTTGTCTCCGCATCCCTGGGAAAGGAACGGCCGGCCAGGATTCCAACTCCTGACTATCATCCAGAGACTCCTGCTGGATAGTGAATAGATTCAGAATCATGCCCAGTTTTCATGCCCCTGCCATTGCTGAATAGCCCATTGACATTGTGGTGAGGTTCCAGAGACCAGATGGAGCCAGCACCTGTAGGAGATACAGCAATGAAACTGGGAGGCAGGGAGAAGACAACTTTATGCGTGTGTAAGAAAACGCATGTGGTTCTTTTCCTTGTGACTGCTGAAGCTGGAGTTCAGTGCTCCGGGTGACAGCCATCCACACTATGTGAATACGAGAGTGAGATCGGTGGAAGGTAAATGCTTCTCTGGTGCGCTACTGGGACAATGTAGGGAAGGAGCTTCTGCTCTGCACCTTCCCTCAAAAAAAACATGCTGTAGCCCGATCTGGATGTCACTGACGATGAGTGTAAGTCGAGGAGGTTTACTCCTCCTCTGCCTTAATGACCACTAAGGTTTTTCGATGTGGTGAAATTGTCCTAGGGCCATTGGAAAAGTCTCCAAGATTGGGAAGATGGTACTGGTCCGATTCCTATGCAAGGCTTGGTTTTATTTGTGGGGGGGAGGAGAGGAACGACCCATCACAGTAGATTGTCAGTGACCAGTTGCAGACTGTTTTACTGTCTTCTCCCGGGCTTATCCAGTGAGTGACTGCTCCATGCAGACCGGGACCCAGGTTTGATACCTGGTCTGTGCTGAGTTAGTTGATGTGTTGATGTTAGCCGGGGTTAGGGAGATGGGTTTAGGGGGATGGTTGTGGGGTGGGCGTGGTGGGCGATACAGGTGAAAGAGTTGGCCTCAGCACCCCTCCGATAAATCGGGCAAGGGTCCCACTACTGATGGCCGTCCAGTAATCCCTGCAGGGTGTGGGCATGCGTGGGTGCTGGGCGAGGGTAGGGAGGGGCTCGGTTGTCAGGTAGCCAAACATAACCAAAAGGTGAACATGGGCAAGATGAGAAGTTCAATAAAATCTCCAGCGTGAGTCTTGGTAATGGATATTGGATGCTGTTTTTGACACACAGCCCAGACTGGTTGGTTGGGGAACAAAAGAACAGGAGTAGACCATGCAGCCCCTCGAGCCCGTTACATAAGAACATCATAAGAATTCGATCAGGATTCGAGCAGGAGTAAGCCATACAGCCCCTCGAGCCTGCTCCGCCATTCAGTAAGATCATGGATGGTCTTCGACCTCAACTCCATATTCCCGCCCGATTCAGCATCCACAGCCTTTTGGCGTAGAGAATTCCAAAGATTCACAACCCTCTGAGTGAAGAAATTCCTTCTCATCTCAGTCTTAAATAGCCGACCCCTTATCCTGAAACTATGCCTCCTAGTTCTAGACCCTCCAGCCAGAGGGGAAACAACCTCTCAGCATCTACCCTGTCAATCCCCCTCGGAATCTTATATGTTTCAAAGAGGTATGTTCTGCCATTCAATGAGATCATGACTGATCTGTATCTTAACTCCATCCACCTGCCTTGGCTCTATCGGAAGGTAACAGAGATCTAGTTTCCATGGAACTGTTATCCCTGCAGAGTCACCAGCTTCAGGAAAAAGACATTGTTTTATCTTTTGAGTTGACAGCACAAAATTTCTAACTTCCCCAAAAAGCTGAGATCGCAGAACATGCAGTATTCCAGGAACTCCAAGTTGATTTCCCCCTCGCACGCAGGGATGCCGAGACCAATTGTTTCCCACTATGTAGGTAGAAGATAGAAAGACATGTCAATCAAGGACACTGAATTTGGGAGACCAATGCCCTTGGGAAGGGGAGGGGAAAATGAAGAATTCCCTCCGTCTTCCGAGATGCAAATGATGGGAATGCCACAATTCCAAGCGGTGGCTGTAGATGGCAGTTGAATTTGGTGCGGCAAACATCTGCACGTGCTCAGTGCTGGTGACCAAACTGTCAGCTCCGCTCAGTGCCCACTGTTGAATGTCAGGCTAACCACCCGGGCATTCTTTGCCTCATTAAATATAACACCACCTTCCATCAGCAATCCATCAAATCCCCCAATGAATCGGCATGAAGGGCGGCCATGTTATTATGGCGTTACAGAATCGAGCAGCACAGGAAGAGGCCATTCGGCCTCTGCCGGCTCTTTGAAAGAGCCATCCAAATAGTCCCACTCCCCCCCTCCCCCCCCACCCCATTCTTTCCCCATTTCTTTCGCAGAAGAAATGCCGTTGACAGCACTTCATTGAATGATTCTTAAGGGGAACATTGTATACTAAATTTGTAAGAAAAGAAAATTTACCCCCCCCCACCCCCACCCCGCAAACTCCCCTCTTGCACTTGGAGAATGTTGTTGAGTGATGTCCTTGTGCAGAAGACAATTTATTCGGCTCAGCAGTCCTTCGCTGTTATCAGTCAGTCTCGTGCACTGGGCCAACTAATCAAGAGAAGCGGACACAATACTCCTTGTGAACAAATATAACTCCAGCTTAAAGGTTACAGCTGTGGTTCGTGACTCCCTTCTGTCTATAACAGATAAATTGTGTGTTTTTTTTGTTGGGAACTCTTATTTGCCTGACGCTGTTTATACAACAAAAACTTGAGTCAAACCAAAGCTTGATGGAATGGATACTTGCTTGCCTTTGATATAACATTGCATTTTTTTTGCAGCTACTGTTGTTTTTAATCTTGACCAGAAACCAAAGTGGCAACGTCTAAGAAAGCATATTGAAGGCACAGCTACTTACTGGAAAATACGTCTGTACTACTGCCTCCACCTCATCAGATTTCTGTATTTGTGTTACTGATATGAGAAAACAGAACACATCCAGCCTGGGTTATTTTTTTTGTCGGTGTGCATGCTGTTGCCCAGTGAGGAGTAGTTTAATTGCCATCTCTGCTGCTTCTCTTTGCTAGGCCATGCTTTCGAAACAAAAGAACAAGCCATGCTCACTTATATAAGAAATAGGAACAGGAGTAGGCCATATGGCCCCTCGAGCCTGCTCCGCCATTCAATAAGATCATGGCTGATCTTCAACCTCAACTCCACTTTCCTGCCCGATCATATCCCTTCATTCTCTCTAGAGTCCAGAAATCTATCGATTTCAGCCTTAAATATACTCAATGATTCAGCATCCTCTGGGGTAGAGAATTCTAAAGATTCACAAGCCTCTGAGTGAAGAAATTCCTCCTCATCTTGGTCTTAAATGGCCAACCCCTTATCCTGAGACTGTGCCCCCTAGTTCCAGGCACTCCAGCCTGGGGGAAACAACCTCTCAGCATCTACCCTGTTAGTACCCCTCACAATCTTAGGTTTCAATGAGATCACCTCTCCTAAACTCTAGAGTACAGACCCATTCTACACAATCTCACATCATAGGACAACCCTCGCATCCCAGGAATCAATCTAGTGAACCTCACTCTTGGAGATGTTTCACCTCGCTTCTATTTCAATTGTGATTACTGGTGGCATAGTTGATTAGAAATGATCCTTTCCCCAGCAAAAATCTGGGTTCTAATCCGGACCAGACTGATGGACTGACTGTCATCAGTTTGGGTTTCCCCTGATAGTGGATTAAAAAGAAAGGTAATTGGTGCATAATTCTGACGAAAGGTCATCGACCTGAAACGTTAACTCTGTTTCTCTCTCCACAGATGCTGTTGTGTATTTCCAGCATTTTCTGTTTTTAGTTTGGTGGGAATGACAGTCTTTCCTGTCTCTTAAGTTGAAATGGTTTCTTCCACCGTCTCCCTTGCATCATCCCACTCCCCCCCCCCCACCCCCCCACCTCCCCAATGGGATGAGTTTGGTGCAGTCTCAAACCAGTTCCTAATGGTGCAATTTCACAGCAGTCTGGAATTTGCCACCAAGTTTACTGAGGCTACAGGGATTCCAGTGTTGGAAGTGGAAATGCCAGACTGGTGTGGTACGGAGGGCTCCTTTAAGATTGTGGTTGAAGTATCTGGCAGAAAGATCTTTATCCTGTGCTACACCTGACCTTGGAGAACTTTGGGCTGACACTGGATCCCAAAAGCATCCCGGAATTTGTACCCCCAACCTGAATAATTCCCGTCAGAAAAATCAAGAACCATGAATTGACGGTTGTAATGTGTTTGCTTCATGGGTTCTTTGCTGAAGAATTCATAGCAACACATTTCTATTAAGAACTAGTTGGTTTATTAACAAAGGTTTAAGGATCAAACTACACATTACCAGTTCATCCACTAGGCTCACAGCTACCTGCCTCATCATGGATGACCTAGACCCAACTGACTGGGGTTTTATTGAGTCTTGTGAACATCACGTGACTGGCTAAGCCACTCACAACGCAACAGCTCTCCAAACCCGTGAGCATACTCACAGGTGCATACATCGCAGCCGTGTTTATATTGACCATTTCCTCTCTGCCCCCATTTCACTTGTGTCCAGTCAGCTCAAGTTGGTTAGGAACGCTAATGGACAAATTATTTGAGGCACATGTCATCACTTCCTGTGTGTAGTGTAACCTTTAATTTGCCACCCCCTGGCTCGACTCCAGTTTGCCATTGGAATTCGTTGGGTTTTGCTGCACAAAAACTAAATTTGGTGAGTTGGGCCCAGTTTTAGTTTCTCCTGGAGTAATAATTGGTGCGCACATCCAAGCGATTGGAAATAAGTCCAGACGCCAATTGTATTACTGATCCTTTGCTTTGAAAAGCAGAGCTTGATACGCAAGCGCACGTCATACTAGAAATTGATGGTGAAGAAAGGTTCAAATCACCTCACCCGGCTCTAATGTGCTGACGTGTTCATGGCCTAGCTTAGATACAGTAGAGGGGTAATTAATCTCATTTGTGTATCAAGATGGCAGGCTAGCACACAATGAAACCTCTTGCCACATTTTGAGGGTGGTGGGATTGGGGAGGGAAATGGGTCCAAAGGTTGGCTGGAACCCAATCGGGTCTTGTGCCCATCACTGGCTTTTCCCATAAAAGGATCATCGGGGCACTTATTGACCATTTCTCTACCTTACCAGGATACTTGGAGCCCAGGTTGGGTCCCTAGCAGACTGATGCGAACCAGTGCATTGTCTCGGCTTGCATTGTTAAAAGAGGTTAACAGGCTGGTCGGAACTGACTGAAAATTCCCAATGCAATGATTAGGGGCTTGGGTCGCCTTTTTCTTTGGGTAGAAATGAAAAGAAATGAGACTGATTAGCCCTCCTCCACCGAGGGGAATGGACGGACGGACAATTTCCTCTCGCAGAGAAGGCTCCTCCTTCTGTGCCCTCAGGGCCCTGACAAGGAGCTGAAGTTTGTCTCACTTTCAGTCACCTCCACTTTAAAAAAATAAATTCTGTCTGATTATGTGAGAAGGTGCAAGCGACAGCTCGTCGATCTTCAGCCTTGACTTCCTGGAGCTGTGTTTTGTGCTGGTTGCAGGTGCATGTTTCAGTGCCAACCGCAGACGGTTAGCTCGTTTAACAAGAAAAGCCAACGGATTTCAGCCGGTGGATGGTGCAGAGGATGGGAGCCCCCACCACCACCACTGCCGGGTTACCTAACGTCTATTATTATAACAGCAAGTTGTGTGCCAGCTCTGTGATTTTATTTAAAAGGGCAATGCTCAGCCAGCGTGTGGGACATTATGTATGTTCTGTTTCCTCTGATTGAATAGCAAGGGTGCGTTTGATGCTTTTAAAAACTGCTGCGTTGTGCACCTTTTCCTCTCCGTTTGGTTTTCAGCCGGGAATTGATTATGAAGTCATCGTAGTCTACGAGCAATGGATGACTTTGCCCCCCACCGCTTGGAAAGAGTGGCATGTGGGATCCTTTCCTCATTTTTTTGTCTACACTCCCATGGATGTAACCAGGTTTAAGTTAGTCCCCCCCACTGTGTGACTCTTTTTCAGGGTTGGGTGTCTGAAAGAAAGAAAAACTTGCATTTATATAGTGCCTTTCACAACCACTAGACATCTCAAAGCGCTTTATGAGAAAAGCCAACGGATTTCAACCAGTGGATGGTGCAGATGGTGAAGTCTGGGTACTTGTAAGGGGGCAGGGTGCAGAGGGGATGGGTGGGAGAAACCTTTGGTTTAGGCTCTTAACATTTGCCTTAGCCGTGTCACCATCAGCTGCAAGACGGGGCAGGGGAGAGCATGTTCATCGATTCTGTGTTTGTCTCAATGACAATTGAGAAGTAAAATCCAGGGTCAGTCTAGAAAAGTGATATAATTTCAGGAAACTGCAGAATGGAGATTAAGGAGAAAGCTTCTTCTGATCGCATACAGTAGATTTGGTTTGATTGCTTTGGCTCGGCCTACTTGCTGTCCAATGTTTCCCCCAAAATTATTTTTTGAGGGGCGGTGGCTCAGTCACAAAATTTAACATTGAAAAAGGCGGTCCAGGGCTGCGCGGGAGCTGTAGAGAGCTGCGCGGTTGAGAAGGAACGTTGCTGCTGTCTTGACTTAGGTGAGTGGGGGGAGGGGGCGTGGGGAAATTTTAGCCGAACTTGTCAGGCGGGAGATCCGCGAGATTGGGCGGAATGCCTGGTTTTATACCCTGCCCAATACCACCCTTTGTTAATTTGAACGGAGTGGGCTATATCAGGCAAAGAGGAGCTCTCTCCACACAGCTTTCTCAGTAGCTTGTTACGGTGCCGCCATCCCTCCCCCCTCCCCCCGTCCCTCCATCAGTCACCTGGGCCGCGTGGAGTGACGGAAATTCGAACCCACTCCCGCAGCCCGACTGCTCACTGCGCACGCTGCGTGGAGTCAGAGTGTGGACACGGATCACGTGCAACAACGTCCCAGGAGCAGGGATCAGCACCCTGCACATCACCCCCAGCAGCCTGACTCAGTGAGAGAGTCTTAAACACCACGATAGGTTGCCACATCGACTCCAACTGACCAAAACAAAATATTCTCCCATCTTTCTACAATTAATCAGAGCCATTTGGAAGCCTTGGCAATCATTTCCATTTTTATTGAATGCAGCTTGTTGTGATCTGGAACGCGCTGCCTGAAAGGGTGGTGGGAGCAGATTCAGTGGTAACTTTCAAAAGGGAATTGGATAAATACTTGAAAATGAAACATTTGCAGGGCTATGGAATAGCTCTTTCAAAGAGTAGGCACAGAAACGATGGGCCGAATGGGCTCCTTCTGTGCTGTATGGTTCTACAAAATTTAATTAAAATGAAAAGCTGGGATCAGTAGGATGGTTTATCATAGTGTAGCAGCATGCTGTGTCATGGCAGAGACCGATTCATGTCCTTTCATTTGTTCGTCCCCATTTTTATTTTGCCAAAACCCGTCGTCAGCAGCGCTGGGCGGTAGTGAGAGAGTCTAGCGGAGAGAGTCGGACGTGCCACTTTCCAACACCCTCTCTCAGCTCCTGCTGTCAGGAGGGGTGAGGGTGAACTGACTGCCCCAACCCCGTCACGCTGCAGGAACGGGAAGCATAGGCGTTGACTGGTGCGGAATGTCAAGGGAGCCGGACTGAGGTGCACCACACACACGGTTCCACACGCAGGGTGAGAGAGGTATCATCAGCCAGACGCTTTTCGTTCCCCGCAGGGACAGAGGTGGCTTCCGTCCTCCCCCCATGGGGTATGGGAGAATTGAATGAACTCGGGGCGTAACCGTAGTACAAAATGCAGGCAAGCAAACTCCAGTGTCATGCGCAGGCAGAGTCGGCCATCTTGGATTGTGGGTGGACCCTAAGTCGGCAACCACGCAGAGGAACGATTACGGACGAGAAGCTGATGGAAAGAAAGTGTATGTGCGATGGGGGTTGGCGAAAGATACGTTTTATTTGACAAACAATTTAGCTAAAAGCAAAGCACAGATTCCCCCCAATACCAAACCACATTGCCATGGTAACGGCCTTCTGGTGAGGGAAAACCCGACGAGAGAGGAACCAAGGTTTAATAAATGAAACTCGCCTCTTCAAAGCGTAGTTATTTTTGTTTCCCGTCAAAACAAACTTTCAGTCAACCTCTTCAGAACAGGCTCAAACTTGAAATTCCTGCAGCCTGGTTGAGCATTACCCTTCCACTCTCCTCGATTGAAAATGGGCCTCCTTCGCATCGCACACTTGCGTCTTGTGCAGTATCTGTTTACTACCTCTGAGGTGACGCTTTTTTGTCTTTTTTGTGTTATCAGTCCTCGAATTACCTCAGCAACCACAAAATGTCGAAATAATTACGAAATGCACTGAATTAGATGGAACAACATTAGAATTGAGATATATATATTGGGAGATAATTTTGTATGTCTGTTCCTCTGCAGTGTATGATTTTAGATTAAAGCCTTTTTTTCTGATTTTTATCTTTATATAGTCTTTAATAAAACTATATTTCTTTATATTGTAGAGCATCCTCGGTTGTTCTTTTCTTCTGGGTCTTCACCTTTTTAAAAACGTTGGAGATTTTTACCTCTTAACAATGGAAGAAATAGTTGTGTCAATGTGAGATTAATGTTTTTTTTTCCATTAAACATGTAACTTAAGCAACTTGCCTGAACCTGTTTCATTTTATACATTTCTCCCTGTGCGAGTTAACAAGCGACATGAAAAACAGTCAACTGCAGCTGAGGAGCTGTGCCACCCAGTTTTAAAATACCCTTTATAAAAGACTGGTTAGACCCCAGCTGGAGTATTGTGGCCAATTCTGGGCACCACACCTTCAGGAAGGATGTCAAGAGCTTGGGAGAGGGGGCAGAGGTGATTTGCCTGAATGATTGGTCTTCTTACAGCGTAGAAGATTGAGGGGAGATTTGATAGAGGTGTTCAGAATCATGAAGGATTTTGAGAGAGTAAATGAGGAGAAACTGTTTACAGTGGCAGAAAGGTCGGTAACCAGAGGACACAGATTTAAGGTAATTGGCAAAAAACTGGAAGCGACATGAGGAAAAATAAATTTACACAACGAGTTGTTGCGATCTGGAACGCACTGCCTGAAAGGGCGATGGAAGCAGATTCAACAGTAACTTTCAAAAGGGAACTGGATAAACATTGAAGAGGAAAGATTTGCAGGCCAAGGGGAAAGAGCAGGGAGGTGGGAGTAATTGGAAAGCTCTACCAAAGAGCCAGCACAGGCATGATGGGCCAAATGGCCTCCTTCTGTGCTGTATCATTCTTTGATTTTAAGTTGTACAAAGGTACGTGGCCCAGAATTTTATTCATAGAGCCTTGAAATCACACTGTGCGGATATTAGCATCCAAGCGTTTGCCTGATATATTAACAGAGGCGTTGACCTATCAAAGTCACAAACAACATTCTCTGTGATTATGACCCTGGTGCATTATCCCTCATCCTCCTCGATCTCCCTGCAGCCTTTGACATGGTCAACTGCACCATCCTCCTTCAGCACCTCCTTCATTATCTAGTTCGTTTGGCTCCACTCACCTATCCAGTCGTAGCCAGAGCATTTCTTCCCGCATCTCAGTTTAATGTCTCATCAAAAGGACAGCACCCCTGACAGTTCAGCACTACCTCAGTACTGCACGGAGGTACAGCCCTGGATTATAAGCTGAAGTCTTGGGAGTGGAGATTGAACCTACAAGCTTCTGAATCAGAGCTGAGAGTGCTACTGACAGAGCCAAGCTAACATTGAGGTTGACTTTACAGTCAGCACCTGAACTCTGAGAGAGCTTATATCGTTCTGGTCACAGACAGGCCTTGCCAACTGCATCACAGGCGTGTATGGCTGAGCTGAGGGTTCATAAATCAAATGGCGGCCTTAATGGCAAGACATTTCTCTTCACCACCACAGACGATTTTCCCTGCCTCGGGTACAGTTGCCAACTCTGGCTGGACATATTCCTGGCGTTTTCATCACATGACCTCGTACCTCAAACTGTCCCGCCCCCGCACTCCCGCCATTAGTCGCCCAACACATCCATCCTCGCAGTGCACTGCCTTCCACTTGTAAAGCAAACACTCTTCATTACCCCAATTGGATGATTCTTGACTCTCAGTCAAACAGCCCTTTTTCTCCCTGTCACCAAACTTTGCATAACTAACAAGCAAAAGTGCTAAAAAAAAAAGATTTTTTTTAAAAGCCCCGATGACTCTGTTCCCTAGGTTTGCTCGCAGCGGTGTCCTGGAGTTAATCCTCAATTCCTGGAGACTCCAAGGGCAACCCTGGAGGGTTGGCATACCTGACTGGGAGCAAGTTCACCACCGCATTTATAATGGTTGCGTCTATTTGCAACACCAGAGTTCTGATTGGTCCCCTCGGAGGACAAGGCACACCAAACAGTTTGTTTGGAATGTGTTACTTGATCCTACCTGCTGGAGAGTAATCAAGATCGCTGCAATTTGATCCAGTCATTGTCAGAGGCAGGCTCCAGAGCTCACAGTACTAACACTACTGCTTTTAGAGAACCCTCATGCACAAAATCTCCCGTTCAAACGCCGGTAAGTGGTCTGCCGACCTCCAGACCGCTGCACAGACTTAGAATGCAGGAGGGGGCTTCTGACGGTAGAATGTATTATCAATGGGCTATAAGACATAAGAACATAAGAAATAGGAGCAGGAGTAGGCCATTTGGCCAAGGACTCAACTCCACTTCCCTGCCCGCTCCACATAACCCTTGATTCACTTATCATTCAAATATCTGTCTATCTCCACCTTAAGTGATGATGAAGTAAATTCAATGACCCAGCTCTGGGATAGAGAATTCCAAAGATTCACGACCCTCAGAGGAGAAATTTCTCCTCATCTCTGTTTTAAATGGCCGACCCCTTATTCTGAAACTGCCCCCTAGTTCTAGATTCCCCCACAAGGGGAAACATCCTCCCTGCATTACCCTGCATCTTGTTATTGTACTATATACATTCTGAATGATAGCTCTGCCTGAGGCTTATGTACTGAAGCGCTGTCTTGAACATAGTAGGGATTAGCCTCTGTTGAACCAAGCTGCAACTCTGCGGCCAAAAATGTATCTTGATATCGAGTGAAGCCCAAAGTGAAACAATAGCACACAGCCCGCGCTGAAACAAGACAATGCCAGGTGACTCGCCATTGGATTTATTTCACAGTTTTTAAATACTGGGAAATACTGTGACTTAAATGTTCTGTAGGTAAATAAATTAAATGTACACAGAGACAAAGCTGAGATACATAAAACTGAATTGTGTTCCGTATTGTGTCGGCATCACTTATAGACCCAGAAGCTGTATTTTTCCAAAATCAATAGAGAACAGAAACGAGGGCCTCTGTAGTCCTCTCCCTCCCACCTATCCTGGGCGCTGGACAGACACAGCATGCACGGTGGCATGTACCTCTCCAGGTATCATCACGCCTGAATTTGATAGAGCAGGAATTTTTTTATGGCCCAATCACCCCCACCCTGCCACACCCAGCCCCAGCCCAGGCCTGCTTTGCAGGGCCTTGCATCTGGAAAGTGGGGGCTTGAAAGTAGGTGCACTTGTAGATCCAAGCAGCCCGCAGTCATAGGACTGACTGATCGCCTTGGGGTCTTTTGGTTGCTGCTAGCAACAAGCAACCAGAAGGCCTCCAGGGCTGAAGATCTGTGGAGAGGCTGCAGAAGGCCTCACCTGCTCGAGCTTCCCTTGCCTCGCTGCCTGGCCACCCCAGACCCTCTGATACAAAAAGGCCCAGGCACGAGTCCCGCTGACAGCTTTTTCGGGCACCCCGGTGTCTGGCCACCCTTCCAGCAAAGATGGAGAAAAGCGAGGTGGGAGGGACAGGAACATTCCACCCGCCCCTCGTGCTCCCGCTTGCCTCGTCTCCATGGCTACCTTTGTCCTGCACCTGTTGTAGGTGCAAGCCTTTTATGGGAAGCCCTGTAAATCCTGAGGCAACATAAAGCGGGTGGAAAACCAACTCCTTTTGCTCTCCGTCAGGCCTGCGAACTGAGCAACCGGTAGGTGCAACGGAGAGGATTACTGAGGCCTTTATTTTTCCCAAAAGCCGTAAAGCCCCAGAAACTGCATTTTTGCAAAATTCGATGTTGTAGCATCTGTCCGGATTCACTGATGCAGCACGCAACACAGTCAAACGACTCCCCACCACATTGCACGATTAAGATGAGACATGCTGCATTTGCACCGCCTCAGCATAAACCCTTCGCTCGTAACTCGTGTCGAGCTAAGAGGCACGCATGAAGCAACAACTAACATAGCTCTCTCAGTGCGGATTGAGGCTGGATACAAGGGTGGCAATCCTTGCCATTTGACCTAACTCTTTCAGTTATATCCCCCCCACCCCTCCCCACACCTTTAATGAGGGAGGGATCGGCTTGTGATCATTGTCCACCTCTGCGGAGCTAACAGCTGCTGCACATTCCCTTCTTTGTAAAGACCATGCAATTGGAAGTAATTCATTCTGTTCATTTACTTGTTCCAATAATTCCCTCACCCTGCCCTCATTTTCTCCCCATAGATCAAAGGGCAACTAGAGAAGGTTTACATCGGATTTACGACACAGAAACAGGCCATTCAGCCTAACCAGTCCATGCCGGCATTTCTGCTCCACTCGAGCCTCCTCCCGTCTTTCCTCATCTAAATCTATCAGCATAACCCTCTATTCCCTTCGCCCTCGTTTGTTTGTCTAGCCTCCCCTTAAATGCATCCATACTGTTCGCTTCAACCACCAGAGTTCCACATTTTCACCACTCTCTGTGTAAAGAAGTTTCTCCTGAATTCCCTATTGGATTTCCTACTGACTGCCTTATATTGATGGCCTCTAGTTATGCTCTTCCCCACAAGTGGAAACATTCTCTCTGTATCCACTCTGTCAAAACCTTTTATAATTTTAAAGACCTCTATTAGATCACCCCGCAGCCTTTCTTCAAGCAAAAGAGAGACCCAGCCAGTTCATCCTTTCCTGATAGATATACCCTCACATTTCTGGTATCAGCCTTGTAAATCTTCTCAGCACCCTCTTCATATTATAAAAAGAATATATAGGCACTGGTGACCAGAGCAGTACTCGAAGTGTGATCTAACCATGATTCGATACAGGTTTAGCATAACTTCCCCACTTCTATACCTCCAGAAATAAACCTAGTGCCTGGTTTGCTTTTTTTTATGGCCTTGCTAACCTGTGGCGCAACTTTGAGTGATTTGTGTATTTGTACTTTGAGATCCCCTTGTTCCTCTACCCCACCTAGACTCACATCCTCCAAGTATTAATTGACCTCCCTATTCTTCCCACCAAAATGTAATACAGGTAGAACCTCCCTTATCCGGAACCCTTGGGACCTGGCCTGTTCTGGATAAGGGATTTTTCCGGACGAGAGGTGGTCACGTTAAATTGGATGGTACAGGTACTGAGCAAGGGGATATCGGGGCTGGTTAGCTTGTGGCTGGGAGTGCAGCAGAGAGATCATGGGGCGGGGGTGGGGGGGGGGGGGGGGGCTGAGGTGGTGGATCGTAGGGTCAGGCCAGCGATTGCAAGAGCCGGCAGCGAGGAAGGACTTCAATTTGTTCATGCCGAAGTTCTGCGCATGCGCTACCCGGTGGCTGGGAATGGTACCGGACGAGGGGTGGTTCTGGATAAAGGAGTTCTGAATAAGGGAGGTTCAACCTGTACCTCACATTTATCTGTGTTGAACTTCATTTGCCAATTATATGCCCATTCTGCAAGTTTATTAATGTCCTCCTGTAATTTGATGCAGTCCTCCTCAGTATTAACTATCCACACCCCACACCCCCCCCAAATTTGGTATCATCCGCAAATTTAGAAGAGAATGAAAATAAATATTGAGAAAAAGAGCCAACGTCATCCTCTGGTACTTTAATACAGCTGCTATTCCATCATACTAGAAGTCACTGAGCAAGATCGGCCAAAGGGCCAGCTATTCCGATCATGATAACTAGATGGTTATACTAACCCAAGTATTGGCCCGCGTAATGCTAATATTGAGCTACTCTCAATACAGGGCATAGAAATTCGGGCACGGCCATTTTTTGGGCCTGGAATGATGCATGTGCCTGAATGGTGAAGACTCAGGTTCCCCCAAATTGGGCCTCCAGCCTCATTTCCATGGAAATGGCGAGCGGCGGGAGAATTGCGACTGAAGATCGGACTGCTGCAACAATAACAGTGGCCCTCGGGGAAGGGAGTAGTGGGGGTGACAGGTTTGATGGAGTTAGCGTTGTGCAGGAAGGGTGGGGCAGTTGGTGAGCGGTGGCAAGTAAAACGGGCATGGCAACAACAAACTTCCGGGCCATGATCTTCATTCAGCATTTCATGTTCAAAATTCAGTGAAAAAAATACAACGTGGTTAATCTGTAAATTGGTTGCGCTAAAGTAGCCTCACCTGCAATGAGACACAAAAAAGACAGGCTACGCAGTGGTGTAAAGGGGCAGGAATGGCCGAGTCATTTGATGTGGTCCTTGGTTGGTATTTTAACTTGGCTTCTCACATCACGTTGGAAAAACACCCTAAAATCTAGCCCAGTAACTCAATCTACAGCAAAGGATATAGTCTCATAAAGCAAAGAAAGACTTGCATTTAAAGAGCACCTTTCACCACCTCATGACGTTCCAAAGCTCTTTTCAGCCAATAAGGTACTTCTTGAAATGAGGTCACTGTTTTAATGTAGGAAACACGGCAGCCAATTTACGCACAGCAAGTTTTCACAAACAGCAATGTGATAATGACCAGATACCCAAACTGTTTTAGTGATGTTGTTTGAGGGATAAATATTGGCCAGGACACCGGGGATAACTCCCCTGCTCTTCTTCGAAATGGTGCCATGGGATCTTTTACACCCACCTGGGAGAGCAGGCAGGGTCTTGGTTTAAAATCTCACCTGAAACACAGCACCTCCGACAGCACAGCACTCCCTCAGTACTGCAGTGGGAGTGTGGATTGGGATTTGAACGCCCCGTCGTCCCCCCTGTCCCTCCCGGACCTTCTCTCTCCGAGGTGAGAGTGCTACAACATCAAGCCCACAATATCCTGATGCGGGCGTGAACGGCAAGTGAGGCCCCTCACCGGTTACGTACAGAGGTAAACTTGGCCATTAAATGCAAAATGCCAGATAAATGTCAAACGGAGTTAACATAAAAAGACGCAGTTTTGCCTACCAGGTTGACAGCAATTTCCGGCTGCAGTGAGGCCCCTCAATTCACGCACCGTCCTCACCCCTACAACCTGTGTTTTTGAGGCCTGGGCCTTATTTGAATCCCACCGGTGAGTTGTGGGCACTAAACGGGCCTCGCTGGGCACCTTGCCGGTTTTAGACCGCAGTATTAGCAGCCGGATGGCACGTTGGCGACAGCTGCAAGTAGGTCCTGTGGGTGCGGAGGGGAAGTTAGGGGCGGGGAGGGGGCGAGGGAGGAGGGTGTGGGGGAGGAGTGGGGGAGGGGGGGAGGGAGTTGAGGGAGGAAGGAATGAGTAAGGGGGGTGAGGGAGGAGGGGGCAATGGAGGAAGGGCGAGTGAGGGGGCGGGAGATGGGGGGGGCGAGGGAGGAAGGGGCAAGGAGGAGGTGGGCCGGTGAGGGGGGCGGGGGGGGACAGGGAGAATGGGGGAGGAGGGAGGCCAGGGTGGAGTGTACGAGAGGGTGGAGGGACCAGGGAAAAGGGGCGGGGCAGTGTGGAGGGAAAAGGCAGCAGCCAGCAGTATTTCTGGGGAGCCTGGAGAAGCCTACAAATAAGAACATGAAACTTACCTCTGCGCCTGTAAATGGTGAAACTGGTTGGGTCACTCGTGCCTTCAGCTCAGTCTAGTCCTCTGCTACCGTGGCAACGGGGGTTGTATGTACATCGTAGGACCCCCGATTTGAGTTTTAAATGGGCCTACCGCCTGACTCAGGGAGGTGCTCCACCCGACAAGTGGTACCCTGGGATGGAGGTGTGAGGAGAGGATTGCCGCCTCCAGAGTGAAGGTAGGAACGGGAGCGATCAGACTTTCCCCATGATTTTCGGGGGGGGGGAGGGCGGAAGGGGGGGGAAAGGGGGGAAAGGGGGGGGGCGAGCAAGAGCCCTCAAAATTCGGCCCAGTATCTCAGAAGGAAAAATGAATGAATTCTGTAATAGACCGATAAGTGTGACCCACTGTTCCATTCACCCTCCCGAGCCATTCCAACACTTGCCCTTTGCCCTCGTACCGACTGCCCAGAACAAATCTTGCTCTTGAAATGTAAATATGCAAGTTAGCCAAAGTGACCAAGACTGACCAATGACTTTGAGATCTGGGGGTGGGGGGCGGGTGGGGGAGGGACACAGGCCATATATCGGAATGTATATATGGCTGGAAGTACATCACATGACCATGCGTATATGGTCCCTCTCTGTTGGAGCTGAAGCAGAGTTCAGTAACGTTCAGGCATTAATGGCGTTGGCCACATCAGTGAACACAAGTCTGCTGGGCCTCTGCAAGGATGCTTGACTTGGCATCAGAATCTAGGAGAAAGGAACATGGAAATGAGTCACTCAGCAACCACTCAGAATTCGCCCCTCCCCTCCCTGCATTAGACTGTCTGATGTGATAGTCACTCTGGCATATTCCATATAGTTTTTTTTAACTCTTAAGACACCTGGGAAGATTCACACTCCGCCTAGTGCTCTGCCATTTCCAATACCGAGGAAACAGGCGGAGTGGCCGTTTCAAATGAAATGTGCTATATTCTTATTTTGCATCTTTTCACTCCAAAATTCACAACAAATGCAAAATCTGCGGTGGAGAGCTTGCCTCAGCGAACCAACAGTTGGGATGTTCAATGCCCCTTGACCTACCATTATATAGAGACAGGACCTTCATTACTCAATAGTACAGACACATGGGGGTCGATTTTAACTTTAGCAACATGAATGGGCCATTCAGCCCCTTGAGCTTGTTCCGCCATTCCTGTTGAAGAAGGACTTGCAATTATACAGCGTCTCTCATGACCACCGGATGCCCCATAGCTGATGGGGTACTTTTTGAAGTGCAGTCACTGTTGTAGTGTCGGAAAATCAGCAGCCAATTTGAGCACAGCATGGTCCCATAAACAGCAATGTGATAATGACCAGATCAGCTGTGATGTTGACTGAAGAAGAAATATTAGCCCAGACACCAAGGATAACTCTCCTGCTCTTCTTCGAAATAATGCTTTTACGTTCGCCTGGGAGGACAAACGGGGCCTCGGTTTAACGTCTCATCCAAAAGACGGCACCTGCAACAGTGCAGCGCTCCCTCAGCACCGCACTGGAGTGTCAAATTAGATTTTTGTGCTCAAGTTTCTGGAGTGGGATTTCAACGCAGAACCTTCTGGCTCAGAGGCTATAATGCTACCCACTGAGTCACAGCTGACTCTTGAACCACTACATTGCTCTACTCGTCCACAGTTCCGAGCTTCTCACCATTTAGAAAATACTCTGATCTATCTTTCCTCAGTCCAAAGTGGATGACTTCACACTTCCTTTGGGTGATAGTATAAAACGGGTGATAGCGAATCAGCTTCCAGCTTTACATCTCTCCCAAGTTTGATTTCCGTTGACTTCAATAATTATTGGGAGAGATGTAGAACAGGCAGCCGATTCACTATTACTCGTTTTACACACTATCGGATAAAGCCAAAACCAATGGATTGATCAAAAATCAAGGGTGTTTCAGGCAGTTGGATTGTGGCAGAATGGGGTTTGACTGTACACACCCCTCACTGACTGAATAGCCTGCCAATCCACACTGTCAACCCATTGCCAATCCTCACTGCCAACCCACACTACCAACCGAATTCCAACCCACACTGCCAACCCACTGCCAACCCAATTCCAACCCACACTGCCAACCCAATTCCAACCCTCACAGCCATCCACACTGCCAACCCACACTGCCAACCCACTGCCAACCCAATTCCAACCCACACTGCCAACCCACTGCAAACCCAATTCCAACCCACACTGCCAACCCACACTACCAACCCTCACACATGAGGAATGGCCACTGAGCAAGGGTGCTAGCGGGTGGCCGGTGATCATGCCTCAGCAAGAGGCAGCACCTTCAGGAGAAGGTTGGCTAATTTGACTAAAACAAAGAGCAATTGACAGAGTATGTACCCTCTCTGGTCAGTGATGGGCGCACGGTGTGAAGTGGGTGGGTACCTGAGGTGGATGCTTCCTTTACTTGCCACCTTACCTTGCTCTGAGATCCCTGCGAAGCTGTGTCACGGCCGTGATCGAGAAGCTCCTGTTCGAGTTCGTCCTGCTCCTCGCCAGGGTCGAAGTTGTACATTGGCATCAGCTGGTGCCGCAGCTTTTCCAGCCTAAATAGCGGGCACAATTCAACAGAAATGCGCTAGTTAGGACAGTTTTTCAACAGCTGACAGTTCCTCCAGTGCCACAAGGAGATCTGAAGAATTACACGTGCCATGCCAGCGGACTGATGGTCGCCCTTTCTAAAGCTGCCTGGTTTTTGTGAAAGTGCCGAACTCAGATCCCTCTGAATCGGTTCATCAGTGCAATGCTCTGTGCGGAGCTGAGCTCCACAGACCAATTCGATTGCTTGATCTAGAAACATAGAAACATAGAAACATAGAAAATAGGTGCAGGAGTAGGCCATTCGGCCCTTCGAGCCTGCACCGCCATTCAATGAGTTCATGGCTGAACATGCAACTTCAGTACCCCATTCCTGCTTTCTCGCCATACCCCTTGATCCCCCTAGTAGTAAGGACTACATCTAACTCCTTTTTGAATATATTTAGTGAATTGGCCTCAACAACCTTTTGTGATAGAGAATTCCACAGGTTCACCACTCTCTGGGTGAAGAAGTTTCTCCTCATCTCGGTCCTAAATGGCTTACCCCTTATCCTTAGACTGTGACCCCTGGTTCTGGACTTCCCCAACATTAATAAGAACATAAGAACATAAGAATTAGGAACAGGAGTAGGCCATCTAGCCCCTCGAGCCTGCTCCGCCACCCAACAAGATCACGGCTGATCTGGCCGTGGACTCAGCTCCACTTACCCGCCCGCTCCCCATAACCCTCAATTCCCTTTTTGGTTAAAAATCTATTGATCTGTGATTTGAATATATTCAATGAGCTAGCCTCAACTGCTTCCTTGGGCAGAGAATTCCACAGATTCACAACCTCTGGGAGAAGAAATTCCTTCTCAACTCGGTTTTAAATTGGCTCCCCTGTATTTTGAGGCTGTGCCCCCTAGTTCTAGTCTTCCTGACCTGTGGAAACAACCTCTCTGCCTCTATCCTGTCTATCCCCTTCATTATTTTAAATGTTTCTATAAGATCACCCCTCATCCTTCTGAACTCCAACGAGTAAAGACCCAGTTTACTCAATCTATCATCATAAGGTAACCCCCTCATCTCCGGAATCAGCCTAGTGAATCGTCTCTGTACCCCTTCCAAAGCTAGTATATCCTTCCTTAAGTAAGGTGACCAAAACTGCACACAGTACTCCAGGTGCGGCCTCACCAATACCCTGTACAGTTGCAGCAGGATCTCCCTGCTTTTGTACTCCATCCCTCTCGCAATGAAGCCAACATTCCATTCACCTTCCTGATTACCTGCTGCACTTGCAAACTAACTTTTTGGGATTCATGCACAAGGACCCCCAGGTCCCTCTGCACTGCAGCATGTTGTAATTTCTCCCCATTCAAATAATATTCCCTTTTACTGTTTTTTTTCCCCCCAGGTGGATGACCTCACATTTTCCGACATTGTATTCCATCTGCCAAACCTTAGCCCATTCGTTTAACTTATCTAAATCTCTTTGCAGCCTCTCTGTGTCCTCTACACAACCCGCTTTCCCACTAATCTTTGTGTCATCTACACATTTTGTTACACTACACTCTGTCCCCTCTTCCAGGTCATCTATGTATATTGTAAACAGTTGTGGTCCCAGCACCCATCCCTGTGGCACACCACTAACCACCAATTTCCAACCCAAAAAGGACCCATTTATCCCAACTCTCTGCTTTCTGTTCGCCAGCCAATTCTCTATCCATGCTAATACATTTCCTCTGACTCCGCGTACCTCTATCTTCTGCAGTAACCTTTTGTGTGGCACCTTATCGAATGCCTTTTGGAAATCTAAATACACCACATCCATCGGTACACCTCTATCCACCATGCTCGTTATATCCTCAAAGAATTCCAGTAAATTAGTTAAACATGATTTCCCCTTCATGAATCCATGCTGCGTCTGCTTGATTGCACTATTCCTATCTAGATGTCCCGCTATTTCTTCCTTAATGATAGCTTCAAGCATTTTCCCCACGACAGAAGTTAAACTAACCGGCCTATAGTTACCTGCCTTTTGTCTGCCCCCTTTTTTAAACAGAGGCGTTACATTAGCTGCTTTCCAATCCGATGGCACCTCCCCAGAGTCCAGAGAATTTTGGTAGATTATAACGAATGCATCTGCTATAACTTCTGCCATTTCTTTTAATACCCTGGGATGCATTTCATCAGGACCAGGGCACTTGTCTACCTTGAGTCCCATTAGCCTGTCCAGCACTACCCCCCTAGTGATAGTGATTGTCTCAAGGTCCTCCCTTCCCACATTCCTGTGACTAGCAATTTTTGGCATGGTTTTTGTGTCTTCCACTGTGAAGACCGAAGCAAAATAATTGTTTAAGGTCTCAGCCATTTCCACATTTCCCATTATTAAATCCCCTTTCTCATCTTCTAACGGACCAACATTTACTTTAGTCACTCTTTTCCGTTTTATATATCGGTAAAAGCTTTTACGATCTCTTTTTATGTTTTGCGCAAGTTTACATTCGTAATCTATCTTCCCCTTCTTTATTGCTTTCTTCGTCATTCTTTGCTGTCGTTTAAAATTTTCCCAATCTTCTAGTTTCCCACTAACTTTGGCCACCTTATACGCATTGTTTTTTAATTTGATACTTCTCCTTTATTTCCTTGGTTATCCACGGTTGGTTATCCCTTCTCTTTCACTGGAATATATTTTTGTTGAGCACTATGAAAGAGCTCCTTAAAAGTCCTCCACTGTTCCTCAATTGTGCCACCGTTTAGTCTGTGTTCCCAGTCTACTTTAGCCAACTCTGCCCTCATCCCACTGTAGTCCCCTTTGTTTAAGCATAGTACGCTCGTTTGAGACACTACTTCCTCACCCTCAATCTGTATTACAAATTCAACCATACTGTGATCACTCATTCCGAGAGGATCTTTTACTAGGAGATCGTTTATTATTCCTGTCTCATTACACAGGACCAGATCTAAGATCGCTTGCTCCCTTGTAGGTTCTGTAACATACTGTTCTAACAATCCCGTATGTATTCTATGAATTCCTCCTCAAGGCTACCCCGTGCGATTTGATTTGACCAATCGATATGTAGGTTAAAATCCCCTGTGATTACTGCCGTTCCTTTTTCACATACCTCCATTATTCCCTTGATTATTGTCCGCCCCATTATTTGTCCACCAGTAACTTTTTCCCCTTACTATCTCTAATCTCCACCCACAATGATTCAACATTTTGTTCATTAGAGCCAATATCATCTCTCACAACTGCCCTGATATCATCCTTTATTAACAGAGCTACCCCACCTCCTTTCCCTTCTTGTCTATCTTTCCGAATTGTTAGATATCCCTGTATGTTTAATTCCCAGTCTTAGCCACCCTGCAACCACGTTTCTGTAATGGCCACCAAATCATACCCATTTGTAATGATTTGTGCCATCAACTCATTTATTGTATTATTGTATTATCTGATTGTATTATCATTGCATTATCATTGTATTATCCGATCAAAGCTGTGCAGGGCACAGAGATGCTACAACTAGCATCAATTCTCCTGGACTAAGGTGAAAGAAAGAAAGACTTGCATTTATATAGCGCCTATCACGGAAGTCTCAAAGTGCATTACAGCCAATGAAGTAGTTTTAGAGTGTAGTCACTATTGTAATATGGGAAACGCGGCAGCCAATTTGATCACATTGTTGTTTGCATGTGCAAATTACCAGATAATCTGTTTCTTTGTTCTGTTGATTGAGGGATAAATATTGGCCAGGACACTGGGGATAACTCCCCTGCTCTTCTTCGAAATAGTGTCATGGGATCTTTTACATCTACATGAGAGAACAGACAGAACCTTGGTTTTAAATTCTGATCCGAAAGACGGCACCACCTCCCTCAGCACTGCACTGGAGTGTCAGCCTAGATTTTGTACTCAAGTCCTTGGAGTGGGACTTGAACCCATGACCTTCTGACTCAGAGGCGAGAGTGCTACCCACAGAGGCACCGCTGACACTGTAAGGTGAATGGAAAGCCGCCACTGACCTTAGTTCAAAGGCCTCCCCTGCAAAGTATACACGTGTGAGCATGGCTTGAGGCCAGGATCGGGCACAGGTACGGCACCCTTCAGGGTTGACTAGCCTGCTGACTCTCCCTGTCTGGGCTTGCAGGGTGAAGAGTGGGCACTAAGACGAGGGGCTGGAGAGCAGCTGGCAACTGTGCAATGAGCCTGCGTGCAGCACCTTCAGGGCACGGGGAGAGAAAGTGGGAGGAGAATAATATTGACTTTGTAATTCTAAATTTCAGGTTTCTTTTTACAAGCTGTTTACCATCGGACCCACACCCCGCCACCCCCTGCCTACAACTTTAGGCTGCTCCAGACCCCATCAGCCTCAGTATTTGCTGAGTCACACTCGTCCATGAAGGAGGCAGTTCACAAGACGGAGAATTGGTTATTGGTTCCTTACATTAGAGAAGTGGCTGTGCTTCAAAAAATACCTCATTGGATGCACCAAAGTGTTTAACAGCCAGAGGTCATAATAAGTGCTATATCGTGCAAGTTTCATTCTTCTTTTCTCTTTCCTTCTATCTTTCTCTCTTTTTCATTGTTTATTTCTATTTTTTTTCTCTTTCTTGTTTTCTTACATTTTCTTTCTTTCCTTCTTTCTCTCTATTTTCTTTCATTATCTCTCATTCTTTCTCATAACCTACATATTTGCCTACATAACACCAATGACTATGCCCCATGCAATGGATGTGAAGCACTTCGGAACACTGCATAGACCTAACAAGGTGCTATATAAATGCAAGTTCTTTTTTTTCGTTCTGTGCAGTACTCCATCCAGTGGTCTGATTAAGTACTGTTCAAACTGAACTCAAGTGTAGCTGGCAGACGGGAACCAGAGGAAATCCTGAGACTTGAACCCTTGACCCTGTAAGGGATATAGGTCAAGGAGGTGGACACAGAAATAGCCACGTCCCTTGAGGCTGATCCAAGGCATATTTAAAATTAGAGTTAGGGATCCTTTGCACTAAATGGCAACACCTTCCTGCTACTGACCTTCTAATCTTTATAAATCCCTTCAGCATGTTCCAAGAGAAATAGTCAACCTCACCTATAGGCAGGCCTTCCTGGTGACCCATCACCCAATTAGAACGGAGCTTCGCTGAGCACAATCAACTCAACAGATAGTGTGTGAACCCCTCTGCAGCAATGTGCAAAAAACAGGGAATGCAAGAAAGAGCTATTTGGGCCACATTAGTAACAAAAATGGTGTGCCCGAGCATTCACACTGCTTGCCATTTTAACACAAGTGCTAGCCTGTTTCTGTTAAACACAAGTGGCCTGAGATTGTGAGCTCGACTCCTGAAAGGGGGCTTGAAGCCACAAGCTTCAGACCCAGCTTCAACTTGTTGTGTTCCTAACACAGATGAGACTGCACACAGGGAGGTTAAAGTAACAGTGACCTCAGTCTTTATTAAGACACTCCAGAGTGAGGAACAGGCCTTCGGGGCCGGCTTATATACAGTGCTCCCAAGGGATGCTGGGATCAGATACACAACATCACTCCCCCCCCAAAGTCTAAGTGAAAACAATTTACAAGGTTAGGCAGTCGGGAGCCTTTCTTTCCCTGGTGGACCGCCTCGGTACAAATGTCTGTTCTGGTGTGTTGGCTGTGCCCTCGCTGGGCTGGCGTGTTGTTGGTCCTGCAGGGCTGCTGGGTGAGCCTGGATTTGCTGGGCTGTTGAGTTCGATTTCCTGGTCCGGCGTGGTGTCGTTGATCCTTTGGGTGTGTGTTGTGGGCTCGAAAAAGTTGCCGTCTGCTGTGGGTTGTTCAGGGCAGTCTGTGAACCGCAGCCTCGTTTGGTCCAGGTGCTTTCTGCAAATTTGTCCATGTCTAGTTTGACTACAAACACCCTACTCCCTTCTTTAGCCATCACCGTGCTCACGATCCACTTGGGACCATGTTCATAGTTTAGCACATACACAGGGTCAGTCAGATCAATTTCCCGTGACACAGTGGTGCGACCATCGTTTACATTTTGTTGCTGCCACCTGCTCTTTACCTGATCATGCAGGTTGGGGTGAATCAGCGAAAGTCTGGTTTTAAGTGTCCTTTTCATGAGTAGCACAGCCAGGGGCATTCCTGTGAGCGAGTGGGGTCTCGTGCGGTAACTGAGCAGTACTCAGGACAGGCGGGTTTGGAGTGAGCCTTCTGTGACTCGTTTGAGGCTCTGTTTGATTTTTGTAATGCCTGCTCTGCCTGCCCATTGGAGGCTGGTTTAAACGGGGCCAAGGCGACATGTTTTGATCCCATTGCGGGTCATGAGTTCTTTAAATTCAGCACTGGTGAAACATGGCCCGTTGTCACTGACCAGTATGTCAGGCAGGCCGTGGGTGGCAAACATGGCCCTCAGGCTTTCAATGGTGGCGGTGGCGGTGCTTCCTGACATTATTTCACATTCAATTTTGAAAAAGCATCCACCACCACCAGGAACATTTTACTGAGAAACGGGCCTGCATAGTCGACATGGATCCTCGACCATGGTCTGGAGGGCCAGGACCACAAACTTAGTAGTGCCTCTATGGGCGCGTTGCTCAACTGAGCACACATGTTGCATTGCCGTACACAGGACTCTAAGTCGAGTCGATACCGGGCCACCACACGTGGGATCTGGCTATCGCTTTCGTCATTACTATACCCGGGTGTGTGCTGTGGAGATCCGAGATGAACATCTCCCTGCCCTTTTTTGGTAGCACTACGCAGTTACCCCACAACAGGCAGTCTGCCTGATGGACAGCTCGTCCTTTCGCCGCTGGAATGGCTTGATTGGCTCTTGCGTTTCAACGGGGATGCTGGCCCAGCTCCCATGCAGTACACAGTTTTTTTACGAGGGACAGCAGAGGATCTTGGCTGGTCCAAGTCCTAATCTGGCGGGCAGTGACAGGTGATTTATCATTTCCAAACGCTTCCATGACCATCAACAAGTCTGCGGGCTGCGCCATTTCCACCCCCGTGGTGGGCAATGGTTGCCGACTGAGGGCATCTGCACAGTTCTTGGTGCCTGGCCTGTGGCGGATGGTATCGTTATACGCTGATAGCGCGAGTGCCCACCTTTGTATGCGGGCTGAAGCATTAGTATTTATCCCATTGTTTTCAGTGAACAGGGATATGAGGGGCTTGTGATCGGTTTCCAGCTCAAAATTGAGGCCAAACAGGTACTGATGCATTTTCTTTACCCCGAAGACACACGCTAATGCCTCTTTCTCAAACATGCTGCAGGCTCTCTCGGCCTTAGACAAGCTCCTGGAAGCATAGGTGACAGGTTGCAACTTCCCCGCAACATTAGCTTGTTGTAATACACACCCGACTCCGTACGACGACGCATCACATGCTAGCACGAGTCTTTTACACGGGTTATACAATACAAGCAGCTTGTTGGAGCATAAAATGTTTCTGGCTTTCTCAAAAGCAATTACTTGTTTTTTTTCCCCATACCCAGTTCTCACCTTTAGCAATAAAATATGTAGGGGCTCTAACAGGGTGCTTAACCTCGGTAGGAAGTTACCAAAATAGTTGAGAAGTCCCAGGAACGATCGCAGCTCCGGGACGTTCTGTGGCCTGGGCACGTTCCTGATAGCCTCTGTGGGCCGAATGCCGTCCGCCGCGATCTTTCTCCCCAAAAACTCCACTTCTATTGCCATGAAGACGCATTTCGACCTCTTCAGCTGCAGCCCTACGCGATCCAGTCGCTGGAAGACCTCCTCTAGGTTTTGTAGGTGCTCGACGGTGTCCCGACCCGTGACCAGTATGTCGTCCTGAAAAACCACCATGCGTGGTACCGACTTGAGTGGGCTCTCCATGTTTCTCTGGAAGATCGCTGCAGCCGACCGAATTCCAAACAGGCATCTGTTGTAGATGTGCGTGTTGATGCAGGTGAGGTCCTTCGAAGACTCCTCCAGCTCTTGCGTCATGTAGTCCGAAGTCAGGTCGAGCTTGGTGAACGTCTTGCCTCCTGCCAGCGTCGCAAATAGGTCATCTGCCTTAGGTAGCGAGTATTGGTCCTGCAGTGAGAAACGATTAATAGTTACTTTATCATCGCCGCAAATCCTGACTGTGCCATCACTTTTGAGTACTGGAACAATCGGGCTGGTCCACTCGCTGAATTCCACTGGGGAGATGATGCCCTCGCGTTGCAGCCTGTCCAGCTCGATTTCCACTCTCTCCCTCATCATGTGAGGTACCGCTCGCGCCTTGTGGTGAATGGGTCTGCCTCTGGGACCAAGTGGATCCGCACCTTTGCCCCGGAAAAGTTTCCAATGCCTGGCTCAAAAAGGGAAGAAAATTTGTTAAGAACCTGGGTACATGAGGCCTCATCGACATGTGATAACGCTCAAATGTCATCGCAGTTCCAGTGGATTTTGCCCAGCCAGCTCCTTCCAAGCAGTGTGGGGCCATTGCCCGGGACAATCCAGAGTGGCAATTCGTGCACCGTACCCTCGTAGGTGACCTTGACCATGGCGCTGTCCAGAACAGTGATAAGCTCTTTGGTGTACGTTCTTAATTTCGTGTAGATGGGGCTCAGGGCTGGTCTGAGTGCCTTGTTGCACCACAGCCTCTCAAACATCTTTTTACTCATGATGGATTGGCTAGCGCCAGTGTCCAGTTCCATGGCTACGGGTAAGCCATTCAATTTTATGTTTCGCATTATAGGTGGATATTTCATCGAAAATGTATGCACCCCGTGTACTTCAGCATCTGCCTCCTCTCTGAAGCTTGAAATTGCTTTGGTCCACCTCTGCAACGTGGTGGTTAGCAGGTTTTGAGGAGCTTGCAGCTCGTCTGCAAGCTCGTTGGAGGTGCCCCATTGTTCACAGCTCTTGCAAACATGCCCTTTGAAGCGGTATGAATAGGCTGAATGGAAGCCTCCACAACGCCAACAAGGTGTGAATTGCCTTGCATTCATCCTTTGTTGCGGACTCTCAGTCATCTGGGTCACCTAAGGCCTGCTGGCAGTTGCAGACTCGTGGTTACTGCCCTATATATTTCTGCTCGCAAACACAGTTCCAGTTATTTTATGAACATTGCTGGCACTTGTGTGCTGAGAGATTTGTTTGGTATTATCACTGCTGGGCATAAATGCCTGTGCTATCGCAATGGCCTTACTGAGGGTCGGTGTCTCTGCAGTCAAACGTTTTTGTAGGATGGTCTCGTGGCCAATGCCCAGTACAAAAAAGTATCTGAACATCTGCTCCAGGTAGCCATCAAACTCACATTGTCCTGCAAGTTGCCTTAGCTCGGCGACGTAGCTCGCCACTCCCTGACCTTCAGATCGCTGGCACGTGTAGAACCGATACCTTGCCATCAGCATGCTCTCCCTTGGGTTAAGATGCTCCCGAACCAGTGTACACAGCTCCTCATACGACTTATCTGTGGGTTTCACCGGAGCCAGAAGATTCTTCATGAGGCTGTAGGTCGGTGCCCCGCAGATCGTGAAGAGGACCGCTCTCCTTTTTGCAGCGCTTCCTTCTCCGTCCAGCTCATTGGCTACAACGTACTGGTCTAACTGTTCGACACAGGCTTCCCAGTCCTCACCCTCCGAGAACTTCTCCAAGATGCCCACAGTTTGCTGCATCTTTGCATTGGATTCGTGTACTCATTGCCAGTTGTTGTGCTCCTAACACAGGTGAGACTGCACACAGGGAGGTTAAAGTAACAGTGACCTCAGACTTTATTAAGACACTTCAGAGTGAATAACAGGCCTTAGGGGCCGGCTTATATACAGTGCTCCCAAGTGATGCTGGGATCCCTTGGGACTTCAGGGAATGAGCTCCCTGGTGGCGGAACATGGGAGTGCATGCTTTACAGATACACAACACAACTGATATGCATACTGAACCAGAAAGCCACAGGCCTGATCCCTGGTCTGTGCTGGACCTCCCATGGTTTTGCTCATGGTGATGGAATCATCATCATAGGTGGTCCCTCGAACAAGGATAGCTTGCTTCCACGAGTTCACAGATATTTCAATGAAAGACCCGATGTTCCAGTCCTGAGCTCCAATTGAGGGTGTGGAAGATGCCTGTGCATGGATTTTTTTTTAACATGTGGTGACCGTTACACACCAGCCACCACACGGGCTTGGCAGAGTTAGGCCTTTATCCAGTGGCAAGGATTAACCAGGATGACTGGAGGCCTGCTCTGCTGCAAGGACCCAGTGTGCACACATATTACAATGTGGGCAGGCCCGTACTGCCCCTGGGTCTTCGGCTCTTCTGGGCCCCGTACACTCATTCACTTCCACCACGATCTCTCGCCGCTCCGCCACAAAAACACTCGCCGCACCTCCGCCACGATTTCCCTCCGCCAAACCTCTGTCATGATAACCCAGCAAATCTCAGCCACGATCCCTCATCACTGCTCCACCTCGATTAGTTGTTGGTGGTGATAGAATGATCCACTGTTTGATAACATGAGTAGAGGGGTTGGTGGGTCCAAAGTTAGGACTATATAATATGGCGAGCTAGAGTTTGGCATCTCTCCCTTACCTGCCATGCCATTTTCATATTGCTGCTTTTCTGTGTCTCCTTCCTCTCCTGCTTCTCTTTCTCCCCTCTCTTTCGCCCCTTGCTTTCCGCGTCCTTCCTACATGCCTACATGAACTACACTCCAAAAGTACTTCATTAGCTGTAAATTGCATTGGGACATCCGGTGGTCGTGAAAGGAGCTATATAAATGCAAGTCTTTCTTTCTTTCTCTTTCTCTTCTATTCTTCTGTCTATTCAACAGGCGGGGGGAGGTGGGGGGAAACAGCGGCAGCCATTTATTTTAAATGAGTTAATGGGTGGAACTTTCAACTTCGTGGAAGTGGGTGGGGAAGGGTGGGGCACGTAAAACCAGCGTGAGGGGGTGGGGCATGTAAAACCAGCGGGAGCGGATTAGCCGCCCGTTATACGTCCCGCCCAATTTTCCTTTCCAACGACATCGTGGCCCGACTGCGCGGCGGGGGAGGGGGAGGAGTTAAAATCTCAGTTTCCTATCTGCCTCGGCCCTCCACTGCGCTTCTTCCCTCCCTTCCCCGGCCCACTCCTCAAATCGCACGACACCCTTCGGGAGTTAATATCGGGGCTTAAAGTGTTAAGAAACTGGAGCTGGGCGATGTTTAAACTATCCCACATTTGTTGTTTTTGTATCCTAGTTTTAGTAGCAGGAAGGTTTGAAGCCTCTCCTTTCATCTTAGAATGATGTATGTTCATGAATGGGAGGGGGATGGGGATGGGAGGTGGTGGGGGGGGCAGCGGGGGAGGGAGAGCGGCTCGGGTCTAGCCGGAAGAAGTGAAAGTGGCCCCGTCCCTTTCACTCTCTCTTATCTTGGCCGACACGTGTCCGCATTTTAATGAATGGACTCACGGGGACGGAAGCAACAAAAGAAGAAAGCGGGGGGCCCGGCCACAAGTGACAGTGGTTTCTGCGGTCGATGTCCTGCCACCTCGGCAAAGCAAACTCTACAAACCACAAGACGCCAAGGGGCAGAGGATGTGTCATTCACTCCAGCCTCTGGCTGTGTCGGGTCCGGGACACAAACAACACCCAGCCAGCTGCGCCGTTTCGGTTGGCGGTAAGAGCCTGCCCCGGTACCCATTCGGACATCCTGCCGGTACACCGTTGTGAATGAGAACCACAGCAAAACGTTAAAAGTCATAGCTGGGCCAGTGCTAAATCCATCCTAACCGCAACGTCATGTGAAATAAATATCTCCGAGCAAGAGATCTGGTTTTAATAAAGAGCCACCATTCATATCAAACTGCCCAACAAAAGGCATTTTTTTTCCTTCTGGTGCAGCAACAGATGGAGGAGAGTGGTGAGCGGAAATGCAATACTGATGGGAGTGTGAGCTTTATTCTTAGATCCCTGAGACCCTCACCCCGCCCCCCCTCCCTCCCTCATCCGAAAGGCTGGAGTTTTAATCCCAGCATCAGCTGCCAGATGAACTCAGCTGCCCATGTTAGGCCCAGTTCTCAACTCGGCTACGAGGAAGATGCTTTTCCTCAAGCCCGCCAAAGCGCATACCCAGTTCCCTGGGCACCAAGCGCCAGGGAAAAAAATAAGGGGGGCAGTGCAGACCCCACTCCGCCCAATCTTTAAAAAAAATTAGTTTACAGGATGTGGGCATCGCCGGCAAGACCAGCATTTATTGCCCATTCCTAATTGCCCTTCAGAAGGTGGTGATGAGCTGCCTTCTTGAGCCGCTGTAGTCCCTGTGGTGAAGGTGCTCGCACAGTGCTGACTTTGTTGTAGCAGTTTGGTACAGCTGAGTGACTTGCTGGGCCATTTAAGAGTCAACCACATTGCTGTGGGTCTGGAGTCATATTGATCAGACCAGTTAAGGACAGCAGATTTCCTTCCGAAAGGACATTAGTGAACCAGATGTTTCTATTTTTAAACAATCCCACAAACAGCAATTTGATAATGACCAGATAATATGTTTTTGTTATGTTAGTTAAGGGATAACTATTGGCCAGGACACCGGGGATAACTCCCTTGTTCTTTGTCGAAATAGTGCTGTGGGATCTTTTACATCCTCCTGAGACCGGGCCTCGCTTTAACATCACAGCCGAAAGATGGCACCGCAGCACTCCCTCAGCACTGTGTAGTGACCTTACACCTTACTATAGAATCACATGAGGCATGTAGTGCAGACAAGGTCACTACGTGACCTGCACCTTTATTCCCAGGACCAATAAGTGCTGACCCTGCGTGGGACCTCCCTTTATATGCCTGGATGACCAGGTGAGGAGTGGCTCCCACAAGTTCACCCCCTGTGGTCAAGGTGTGCATTACTCAGATGTATACAGTGTACAGTGTTGTTACATAAAGGTTACAGTTATGTGAATGTTACAAACATGACATCACCTCCCCCCAACGTCTTTGGGTCAAAGATTGAGACTTTCAGGCGGTCGACGCTCTCTCGTGGAGCGTCGCGTTGGGGCTCTGGCAGTGGTGTGGGTAACATCTCATGATCTTCCTCAGGTTCCTCAGTGTCCATGCTGAACTTTTTCTTTACTTGGTCCAGATGTTTGCTTCATATCTGCCCATTGTTAAGTCTGACCACTATGACCCTATTCCACTCTTTGCCAATTACAATACCCTCAAGCCACTTGGGTCCCAACCCATGATTGAGAACGAACACAGCGTCATCGATTTCTATGCATCTCCCCACTGAGTTGCGATCATGGCACTCGATTTGGGACTGGCGCTTGCCCTCAACAATGTCTGACAGGGCTGGATGAATGAGGGACAGCCGCGTTTTAAGCGTGCATTTCATGAGTAGTTCCGCAGGCGGGACTCCCGTGAGCGAATGTGGTCGGGACCTATAGGCCAGCAGGAGGCGCGATAGGCGGTACTGAAGGGAGGGTCCTTGAATCCGGAGCATACCCTGTTTTATGATTTGAACCGCACATTCCGCCTGGCCATTGGAAGCCGGTGTGAACGGTGCTGTCCTGACGTGTTTGATACCATTACCCGACATAAACTCCTGGAATTCATAGCTAGTGAAACACGGACCATTGTCTCTAACCAGGATGTCCGGCAAGCCGTGGGTCGCAAAGAGCGTACGCAGACTCTCCACAGTGGTGGATGTCGTGCACGAATTCAATATGATGCACTCGATCCATTTTGAGTATGCATCGACAACAATCAGGAACATTTTTCCCATGAACGGGCCCGCGTAGCTTACGTGAATACGTGACCATGGCCTGGCAGGCCAGGGCCATGGGCTGAGTGGGGCCTCCCTGGGGGCATTTGCCAGCTGGGCACACGTCGTGCACCTGCGAACCCAGTGTTCCAGGTCTGAGTCAATTCCCGGCCACCATACATGTGACCGGGCAATGGCCTTCATTAGCACGATGCCTGGGTGCTCGCTGTGGAGTTCCCTGATGAATGCTTCCCTTCCTTTCTGGGGCATGACTACCCGGCTGCCCCATAGCAGGCAGTCGTCTTGGATGGAGAGTTCATCCATCCATCTGTGAAACGGCCTGACCTCCTCAGGGCACGGTCCGTGTGCGGGCGCCCAATCCCCAGTCAGGACACATTTCTTTATCGGGGATAGGAGGGGATCTCTGTTGGTCCAGATTTTGATCTGGCAGGCTTTGATGGGGGAGCCTGAGGTGTCAAAAACCTCAACGGCCATGACCATCTCAGCGCTTTGCTCCGACGCCCCCTCAGTGGTCACTAGTGGGAGCCTGCTGAGCACGTCAGCGCAATTTTCGGTGCCTGGACGGTGCCATATGGTGTAGTCATATGCAGCCAGCGTGAGGGCCCACCGCTGTATGCGAGCTGACGCATTAGCATTGACAACATCCCTGTTGTCCGACAGCAAGGCTAACGGCTTGTGGTCTGTTTCTAACTCGAACCTTCTGCCGAAAAGGTACTGTGCATCTTTTTCACCCCGTAGACACATGCGAGTGCTTCCTTTTCAACCATCCCATATCCCTATTATGCCTCCAGGTCGCTCTCCCAGGCAGAAGCCACAGGTTGGAGCTGGCCCTCATCATTACTCTGCTGCAACACACACCCAACCCCATAGGATGATGCATCACACGTTAAAACCAGTTTCTTACAGGGGTTGTACAAGGTCAACAGCTTGTTAGAACAAAGCAGGTTGCGCGCCCGATTCAAAGCCCATTCTTGACAGTCCCCCCAAAACCATTCACAACCTTTACACAGGAGCACGTGTAGCGGCTCCAACAATGTGCTTAGGTTCGGCAGAAAGTTCCCGAAGTAGTTCAATAGTCCCAGAAATGACCGCAACTCCGATGTGTTGCCAGACCTGGGCGCACTACGGATCGCCTCAGTTTTGGATTCGGTAGGCTGGATCCCATCTGCGGCAACCCTCCTGCCCAAAAACTCGACCTCTGGGGCCAAAAACACACACTTGGACTTTTTTAGTCGCAAGCCTACCCGGTCCAGTCGGCGTAGCACCTCCTCCAGGTTGTAGAGGTGTTCGTCGGTGTCTCGACCCATGATTAGGATGTCATCTTGGAATACGATTGTTCCAGGGATGGATTTAAGCAAGCTTTCCATGCTCCTTTGGAAGATAGCGGCCTCTGAACGAATGCCAAACGGACACCTGTTGTAAACAAATAGCCCCTTGTGCGTAGTGATGGTGGTCAGAAGCTTGGATTCTTCAGCCAGTTCCTGAGTCATGTAGGCTGAAGTGAGGTCCAACTTGGTGAACAACTTGCCACCTGCCAGCGTGGCAAAAAGATCCTCTGCTCTCGGAAGCGGGTATTGGTCCTATAATGACATTCGGTTGATGGTGGCCTTGTAGTCACCACAAATCCTGACTGAGCCATCCGCTTTAAGGACAGGAACGATGGGACTTGCCCAGTCACTGAATTCAACAGGCGAAATTATGCCCTCTCTGAGCAGCCTGTCCAACTTACTCTCATTTCTCTCACGCATCACATACGGCACCGCTCTGGCTTTGTGGTGCACTGGTCTGGCGTCCGGGGTGATGCGTATCACTACTTTGGTGCCCTTAAAAGTCCCGACACCTGAAAAAGTAGCTCGAATTTCTGTAGGACCTGTGAGCATGAACTTCACTCCACAGATGAAATGGCGTGCACATGCCCCCCATTTCCAGTTCATCTCGGCTAACCAGCTCCTCCCCAAGAGCACAGGACCATGCCCCGGTACAATCCAGAGTGGCAGCCGGTTCTCCGATCCATTGTGTGTGACCACCAAGTTTGCAATGCCTAGCACTGGGATGATCTCTCTGGTACACGTCCGTAACTGCGTGTCAATGCGTTCCAGTTTGGCCTGTTAGCTTTGAGTGGCCATTGTCTTTCAAATTGTCGGGCATAAGTGACTGGCTGGCTCCTGTGTCCAGCTCCATGCGTACCGGGGATGCCATTTAATAGGACTTTCAACATCATAGGTGGCGTTTAGGTATACGAGCTGTGGATATCTGCCACATGAACCCGCTGGACTTCAACGTCGATAGCTTTGCCCCAAGCATCAACCTGCCTTGCTGACCCCTCGTCTGGTTCCTCTGCCTCATAAACTAGCCTCGCTACGGGCTTTCTGCACATTCTGGCCAAATGTCCACTGAAGTTACAGTTTCTACAGATAAATTGTTGAAACCTACAGGTTTTCGCAGCATGTCGGCCACCGCACCTCCAGCATGAGCTGAGATTGTTGTGAACAAAGGAACTGTTACCTGCCGTTCCTCTCTGATTGTCTCTTTGATTACACCTGAGCACTCTGTTGCTGAGTATCAATGGTCCCATCCCGGGACGCATTGTCCCTTGTGATGGCGTGAATTGTCGATTCCGCTGCCATTGTCTCTGTTGCTGGTCCACCCTAGAGTCAGTTGCTGCCTGGGCGGTGTCGAATTGCCCTTGCCTACCTGCGGGGTTCTGAGTTGCGTTTACAATGTTAACTCCCTGGTCCATCGCCACGTTGGAACCAGGGCTGCACACGTAAATTATCTTGGTCTCCTCTTCCCCTGCCATGAAGGTCTGAGCTATCAACGCTGCCCTTTCCAAAGTCAAGTCCTTGGTCTCAATAAGCTTCCTGAAAATCCCGGCATGACCAATGCCCTCAATGATGAAATCCCTTAACATCTCCCCCCTGCAGGCATCTGTGAACTTAGAGGCTGGCCAAAGGCCGAAGGTCCGCAACGAAATCCGATATGCTTTATCCTCCTGATGCCGGTGTGTATAGAACCGGTGCCGGGCCATGTGTATACTGCTCGCCGGTTTGAGATGCTCACCGATCAATGTGCTGAGCTCTTCAAAAGACTTGTCCGCCGGCTTCTCGGGTGCGAGCAGGTCTTTCATCAGCGCATATATCTTGGATCCACAGCTGGTCAGTAGATGCGCCCTCCGCTTGTCAGCCGCTTCCTCTCCCAGCCAGTTCTTCGTGACAAAGCTCTGCTGGAGCCTCTCAACGAAATCATCCCCAGTCCTTACCAACACAGTACCGTTCCTCTGTGCTACCGGTGGCCATCCTCGTGGGTCGTTGATTCCCGTTTCTCGTCGCCAAATGTAGTGTCCTTACACCTTACTATAGAATCACACAAGGCATGTACTGCAGACCAAGGTCACTACATGACCTGAACCTTTAGTCCCAGGACCAAGAAGTGCTGACCCTGCGTGGGACCTCCCTTTATATTCCTGGATGACCAGGTGAGGAGTGGCTCCCACAAGTTCACCCCCTGTGGTCAAGGTGTGCATTTCTCAGGTGTATACAGTGTACTGTGTTGTTACATAAAGTTATGTGAAGGTTACAAACATGACACACTGTATTGGAGTGTCGGTCTAAATTTTGTGCTCAAGTCTCTAGAGTGGAACTTGAATCCACAACTGTGTGACTCAGAGGCGAAAGTGCTATCCACTGAGCTAAAGCTGATACGTTTTAGGAACAAATAAAAACATGCGGCCAAACAACCTTGTTGCTTTTTCATAGATCAAGCTGCGTGCTTTTTCACCATAATCCCCTAATCTCTTTACCCTCCTGAATGTATCTAATTGTCTCTTGAACCCATGTTTACTGTGTGCTTCAATGGTCTTCGCTGGTAACTTATTCTGCAGCTCTATTATATTCCGGATAAAGAAAGTTTCACCCTGTTTCCTTTCTTACTCCTTGCTTTCTCGGTTGATGTCTTGATTGCTGATGGTAAACCCTGCTGTTCAGTGGATGTGTATGGACGTTGGTTGAAGGTAGGATTGGGCTGTGATATTTCCCTGTCCTTCACCCTCTTCCTGCCTCTCACAGTCAAACTATTACTACCTGGCTGAAAAAAAAGCCACCTGTGGAACAGAGGGGGTGGAGAATGAGGAGTAATATGGTGAAGTAGAGGGAGTGAAGGGAGTGGGGAATCAGGAATAATTCAGTGTTGGCGGAGGGCGTGGAGGGAGCGGAGGGCGTGGGGAATGAGGAGTAATCTGGAAGAAGCAGGAGGTTGGAGTCCGAGGATCGATCGCACGGGAGGAAGATACGGCCTCAGATGGTTGCAGAGATAACAAAGGTGGGGCGGGGGGCGGGGGGGAAGGGGTGCGGCGGTGGCACGACCATGGAGAGATTTGCAAGCAAGGACAAGGATTTTTAATTCAATCTAGTAGGGCAGGCCAACAGAGATAGGAGAAATGGGCATGCAGTGCTTAGTGTGCAGGACAGGATACGAGGGATGGAGTTTTGGACGATTCGGAGTTTATGGACATTGGGAGCACAGCGAGGAAGGTGTTGGAGATGTCAAGTCTGGCAGTGGTGGCGAGGTTAGAGAAGGTTGCCAAGGTAGGGTGGGCCGTAATGCAAATGTCGGTGTAAGAAAATGACTGCTGATACTTTGAGCATCACTGGCACATTTCATCTGTGGGGCCATTTTAACCGAACCGGCCCGGTGAGAAATTAACATGGCGAAATCGGCCGCACGTTAAAATCAGACTAGGTGTAAAATGGGTGGCAGACCTGATCACATCAGTTTCCCACCGGGACAGTTAGGTTAAAATGCCCCCCAGTGTTGCAATAAGAACGAAAGAAAGACTTGCATTTTATAGCGCCTTTCACAACCACCAGACATCCCAAAGTGGTTTATGGCTGATGAAGTACTTTTTTTGAAGTGTAGTCACTATTGTAGCATGGGAACGTGGCAGCCAATTTGTGCACAGCAAGCTCCCACAAGCAGCAATGTGATAATGACCAGATAATCTGTTTTTTGTTATGCTGATTGAGGGATAAATATTAGCCCAGGACACTGAGGAGAATTCTCTTGCTCTTCTTCGAAATAGTGCCATGGGATCTTATTTCATCCACCTGAGAGAGCAGACTCGGGTTAACGTTTCATCCGAAAGGCGGCACCTCTGACAGTGCAGCACTCCCTCAGTATTGCACTGGGAGTGTCAGCCTAGATTTATTTGCTCAAGTATCTGGAGTGGGATTTAAACCCACAACCTTCTGACTCAAGAGGCAAAAGTGCTACCCACTGAGCCACGGCTGACATGAGGCCCATGAGACAAAGGCTTCGATAATAACAGTGAGGAGGAAGGGGAGGTTTAGCGGCCAGGAAACCCGGAAGCAGGGTTTTCCTGATGGTCCAGCCGAATTTAATGGTAGGACTTGTTTTTTTAAATATAATTCTCTGTTTCCCGGTGCAGTGCTGAGGGAGTGTTGCACTGTTGGAGGTGCCGTCTTTCGGATGAGACATTAAACCGAGGCCCCGTCTGCCCTCACCAGTGGACGTAAACAATCCCAAGGCACCATTTCAAAGAATAGCAGGGGAATTATCTCCGGTATCCTGGGCAATAATTGTCCCTCAATCAACATTAAAAAAACAGATTATCTGCTCATTATCACATTGCTATTTGTGCGAGCTTGCTTGTGCACAAATTGGCTGCCGCGCTTCCTATATTACAACAGTGACTAGTGGTAGAGGCAGAAACCCTCATCACATTTAAAAAGTACTTGGATGTGCATTTAAAGTGCTCAAGTTTCGGCCTAAGTTGCTCCTATTTTTTTGGAGCAACTAGTTTAGAATGGAGCATCTTAGAAATTGCAATTCTCGGCATTTAGTTTGCTCCAGTTCTAGTCACTTGGAATAGTTACATTTTAGAACAGATTTTCTTTTCAAAAGGGGGCGTGTCCAGCCACTTACACCTGTTTTACAAGTTTAGGCAGCGAAAACTTACTCCAAACTAACTTAAAATGAAGTAAGTGTAGATTTGTGTATGCTCAGAAAAACCTTGCCTACAGTTATAAATCAGGCGTAGGGAATGAAAGATGGGGGGGGAGGGAAGTTTACAAACATTAAACACTTCACTTTTACAAATAAAGAGCCATCATCAATAATAAATGATAAATAAATCAATAAATCAATCAAAAAAAATTAAAAATTAAATATAAAAAATCAATCAATAAATAAAAAAAAAATTCTACTCACCTACTGCAGCACCGGGAGCCCTCCAACAGCGTGCAGGGACGCCCCTCCCCCCCTCCTCCCACCCCAGTATCTCACTCTCTCTGTCTCTGTCAGTCTCTCTCTCCGTCAGTGTCTCTGTGTTTCTAACAATGAGGGGTGGGGGAGGAGGAGGGAGGAGGAGGGAGAGGGAGGGAGAGGAGGGAGGGGGAGGGAGAGGAGGGAGGGGGAGGGAGAGGAGGGAGAGGAGGGAGAGGAGGGAGAGGAGGGAGAGGAGGGAGAGGAGGGAGAGGAGGGAGAGGAGGGAGAGGAGGGAGAGGAGGGAGAGGAGGGAGAGGAGGGAGAGGAGTGAGGGAGGAGAGGAGGGGGGAAGGAGGGAGAGAGAGAGGGAGAGAGAGAGGGAGAGAGAGAGGGAGAGAGAGAGGGAGAGAGAGAGGGAGAGAGAGAGGGAGAGAGAGAGGGAGAGAGAGAGGGAGAGAGAGAGGGAGAGAGAGAGGGAGAGAGAGAGGAGTGAGGGAGGGATGGAGGGAGGGAGAGGAGGGGGGAGGGAGAGGAGGGGGGAGGGAGAGAGAGGAGGGAGGGAGAGGCTGAACGGGCCGCTGCCACCGACACTTCGGGCGGGGCCTGCCCCCAGCGAGATAGAAACATAGAAAATACGTGCAGGAGTTGGCCATTCGGTCCTTCGAGCCACTATTCAATAATATCATAGCTGATCATTCCCTCAGTACCCCGTTCCTACTTTCTCTCCATACCCCTTGATCCCCTTAACCGTAAGAGCCATATCTCACTCCCTCTTGAATATATCCAATGCCTCGCTGCCGACATGGAGGGAGGGAGGGAGGGAGGGGGTTAGAAGGGGGTCAGGGGGTGGGGGGGGAGAGAAGAGGGGGGGAAGAGAAGAGGGGGGGGAAGAGAAGAGGGGGGGGGAAGAGAAGAGGGGGGGGGAAGAGAAGAGGGGGGGGAAGAGAAGAGGGGGGGGGAGAGAAGAGGGGGGGGGAGAGAAGAGGGGGGGGGGAGAGAAGAGGGGGGGGAAGAGAAGAGGGGGGGGAAGAGAAGAGGGGGGGGAAGAGAAGAGGGGGGGGGGAAGAGAAGAGGGGGGGGAAGAGAAGAGGGGGGGGAAGAGAAGAGGGGGGGGGAGAGAAGAGGGGGGGGGGGAGAGAAGAGGGGGGGGAGAGAAGAGGGGGGGGGAGAGAAGAGGGGGGGGGGAGAGAAGAGGGGGGGGGAGAGAAGAGGGGGGGGGAGAGAAGAGGGGGGGGGAGAGAAGAGGGGGGGGGAGAGAAAAGAGGGGGGGGGGGGAGAGAAGAGGGGGGGGAAGAGAAGAGGGGGGGGGAAGAGAAGAGGGGGGGGGGAGGCTGAATGGAGGTGGGGGGGAGGCAGCTGAACGGGAGGGAGTTCCGAGTCCAGATCTTCACCCTGTGAGCCCATTCGGCCAGGGCTAGGGTCAGGCCCTTCCCACGCAGCCTCGGGGGCCTGGAGCTACTGCACATGCGTGCATGTGCAGAGGTCCTGGCACTGTTTTCAATGCCGGGGCCTGGCTCTGCCCCCGACCCCTTGTGCTGCGCCACGCCGAGCACGAAGACGCCCTGAGAAGACCAGAGAATCACAAGGTAAGACTTCGGCGCCTTTTTCCAAACCAGAAAGTCGGAGCACCTTATCGAGATGCGGCGTTTTTCCAGAGGGCAGAAACTTGGGCCCATAGAGCCGTAACTTTCAAGGCTACGGACCTAGTGCTGGAAGGTGGGATTAGGCTGGATGGCTCTTTTCGACCGACACGGACACGATGGGCCGAATGGCCTCCTTCTATGTTGTAATTGTTCTATGATTCTATACATAGATACATAGAAAATAGGTGCAGGAGTAGGCCATTCGGCCCTTCTAGCCTGCACCGCCATTCAATGAGTTCATGGCTGAACATTCAACTTCAGTACCCCATTCCTGCTTTCTCGCCATACCCCTTGATCCCCCTAGTAGTAAGGACCTGTCCCATCCAGCCTTTCACACCTCTCTTCAGCTGCTGGGTTTCCCCGAGTCGTGGGAACCCCCGCCTCCTGGTGTCGAAAGTAAAAGTGAGGTTAAAATGGTGGCACGTAGCCTCCTTGAAATATCTGGAGGAGCAACGCCCCTCCTAAGAGCGGGTTGGTTGCCCACACACCGCCCCACCCCCCCACCTCATTAAACCCGGAAGCGGGTGAGGTTGGGACTATGTTGCCTATCATTTATTTTTCGCACCCCCTCCCATCTCCACACACATGCCCCCTGAGGAGTTAAAATTATCCCCAATGTAATGTCATTGGACCAGCCAGCAGTCCAAGGGTTAACTTCATGCTACTTTCTTGCAAGTAGGTGAAGAGCACAGAGTTAAGATTGCTGGCCAGCTGTGGAACCTGAACTCCTCCCCCAGCTGCCCCCCCGCCCCCGCTCTCAAATGGCTCACTGCACAAAGAGAGTCGCGATACCCACACTCATAATAAAAAAACAGGCATACTCACCTCTTCCTCTTCCTGATGTACAGAACCTGAATGTAAGGAAAGATTACTCATTAGTGTAAATATGGCAACGGCAAAAATAAAAAAGGGGGCAAATTCAACACACACCGAGCAGCAATAAGGGAACTGCGACTGCAGAAACAGAGGGTGCATCGGAAGCCAGGGCAGGAAAGCTGAAATAAGAGCAGAAAATGTTGGAAAGCTCGGCCGGTACATGGTTCAGGTAGGGGCCCGTCATTAAAACTCAGACATCAATTCAATATTTTCCGCCCATTTTACGATAACCGGTTAAGTTTTGATTTGGGCAGCTCTGCGGCTGCCTGAAATAAACGCAAACTTCGTTTCAAAGTTGAATTGAGTCTCCTTTGCCCATTTCTGACCAGGATTCCCAGCTTCAGTTATACTAGTTGGGAGCTTGCAGAAACTCCCGCTTGTATCTTCCATGTCCTAACCATGGTTCATTAAAGGGACTGCTGGAGGCCGCAGAGTTTGCGTGGTTAGCCCCAGAGTTTTGAGATATTTTGGGCCTGAAATTGCCCCTTTTTATAGCCCCATTAGCACCTCCGGGGCGCTAATGGAGCGCAATGGCAGTTACGCCCTGGGGAGGGGGCGCTCCGGGAAAATTGCCCTGGATGTTTGAGGGGTGCTGCCGCGCCCCACGATTAGCCCCCCCAGGCCGGCGATGACATTACCGCCATGCACGGCGACCCCTCTGTGTCCCGCGAAGAAAATTGCCCCGCAGGCCGCGAGGCTGATGGACATCTACTGCAGGTTCCCCTTAAAAGGGATGCCTTTAGCGCTCTGGGCCACCATTTTTATTTATCAGCCGACTCGGGTCGACCTGACAATGGCGGCCCTCACGTCGATGGAGGCGCCATCGTGCAGGCCGGCTCTCCGCTTTGGGCGCTGGGCAGTTGGCCTGGTCGATAGCGGCCACCAAAGGACCATGTAGAGTGCGCAGCGGCCCTCCCCTTTAACTGAAGGGAAGGGGTGTTGTAGCGCATCGGCACTACGTGGAGCATCCACATAGCGCAGGCCTCCTCAGTGCATCACTGGACTCAGCGTTGTGCTGCCGCCCCGGGAGCGCCCCTCCAAGGAAGCGGAGTGCCAAAGACAGCGCCTGGAGACAGCGCTCCACTTCCTTAGAGGGTCGCATGGCCCAATTCTGCGTCGGGGCCGGGACGTCTGGGCCGGGTGCAAGATGTCCTGGCCCCGGAGGGTTACCGCCCCCAATCGGGGCGCGGGGCAATTTCACGGCCTTTGTTTTATTTTTCGTGGAGTCGAAAGACGCACCAACTGCTTCCTCTTGTCTCCGCAAAACAGCTGGCGCCCGCAGCTGGCCCGTGCTCACCCCCATCCCCATCGGCTCCCCTTGCCGCGACGTACCCAGCCCATGCTCACTGCCATCCCGACTGCCTCCATTGCCTGGGCTTACCCATGGGGCCTCGGGGCGGGCCAAAATCGGTTAGGCCCCGACCGGGCAAACTGCGTCATGCTGCCCATTTGGCGCCCGAAGCTGGCTGGGATGAGGATGATGAGGCGCGGTGACCAATTCAGGACGTCCTCGGCCACTCCTCCATGGTGCGCCGTCACTGCGCGCCGCCAGAATCACACCCAGCTTTCCCCGCTGTCCAATCTCTACCCAGTGCGCTGATGAAGCGTTGACACCCAACACATTGAAATCCGCCGTTTCCTTTCAGCAGACGCTGGCAGGCCTGATGACTATTTCCAATGTTTTCTGTGAATACAAACGTCGCCACGGTTCCTGTGCCAGCGGCCTATCTAGCACAACCACCTTGGTGTTATTTTTCATTCCCTTGCCGAGGGGGGAGGGGGGTGGAGGGCAGGGGGGAGGGATGGGGCGGCGGGGGGGGGGCAAGAACATAAGAAATAGGAGCAGGAGTAGGCCATACGGCCCTTCGAGCCTGCTCCGCCATTCAATAAGATCATGGTTGATCTTCCACCTCAACTCCACTTTCCCAACCGATCCCCATATCCCTGATTCCCATCGAGTCCAAAAGTCTATCTCAGCCTTGAATATACTCAATGATTCAGCGTCCACAGCCCTCTGGGGTAGAGAGTTCCAAAGATTCACCACCCTCTGAGTGAAGAAATTCCTCCTTATCTCAGTCCTAAATGGCCGACCCCTTATCCTGAGACTATGACCCCTAGATCTAGACTCTCCAGCCAGGGGAAACAGCTACCCTGTCAATCCCCCTCAGAATATTATGCAAAAAATAAGAAGTAGGAGCAGGAGTAGGCAATTTGTCCCCTCGAGCCTGCTCCGCCATTCAATAAGATCATGGCTGATCTGATCTTGGTCTCAACTCCATTTTCCTGTCCGCTCCCCATAACCCTTGACTCTCTTATCGTTCAAAAATCTGTCTATCTCCACCTTAAATATATTCAATGACTCAGCCTCCACAGCTCGCTGGGGCAGAGAATTCCAAAGATTCACGACCCTCTGGGAGAAGAAATTCCTCCTCATTTCCATTTTAAATGTGTGTCCTCTAGTTCTAGATTCCCCCACGAAGGGAAACATCCTCTCTGCATCTACCCTGTCAAGCCCCCTCAGAATCTTATACATTTCAATAAGATCACCTCTCATTCTTCTAAACTTCAACCTGCACAACCTTTCTTCATAAGACAACCCCTTCATCTCAGGAATCAACCAATATGTTTGAATGAACATAAGAACATAAGAAATAGGAACAAGAGTAGCCCATACGGCCCCTCGAGCCTGCTCCGCCATTCAATAAGATCATGGCTGATCTGATCATGGACTCAGCTCCACTTCCCTGCCTGCTCCCCATAACCCCTTATCGTTTAAGAAACTGTCTATCTCGGTCTTAAATTTATTCAATGTCCCAGCTTCCACAGCTCTCTGAGGTAGCGAATTCCACAGATTTACAACCCTCAGAGGAGAAATTTATCCTCATCTCGGTTTTAAATGGGCGGCCCCTTATTCTAAGATCGTGCCCTCTAGTTCTCGTCTCCCCCATCAATGGAAACATCCTCTCTGCATCCACCTTGGCAAGCCCCCTCATAATCTTATATGTTTCGATAAGATCACCTCTCATTCTTCTGAATTCCAATGAGTAGAGGCCCAACCTACTCAATCTTTCCTCATGTCAACCCCCTCATCCGCTGAATCAACCTAGTGAACCTTCTCTGAACAGCCTCCAAAGCAAGTATATCATTTCGTAAATATGAACGCTGTCCTCCTTCCAGAACCTCAGCCAACTCTCTGTTCTTCACGGTGTGAATCTACTCGGTAAGTGTCAGTGGGGTATCGGACCGGCAGTGAGGGCATCTCGCAGTTCTCTCTGAAACCGCTGCCTACAAGTGTGCACTTCCCATCCAGAGTCCGATAGCAGGGTTGCCAACCCTCCAAGGTCATCCTGGAGTCTCCCGGAATTTAGGATTAATCTCCAGGCACTGCTGCGAGAAATAACTCTGGAGATAAATCACTGGGGCTTGACATAAATGATGTTTGTCATTTCTATTGCATACTTTTATTTATTATCTGCAATGATATTGGAATTGGGAAACAAAGGCTGTTTGACCGGGTGGGGCGGCTGGAGGCGGGAGGTCATGTGACGAAACCTCCAGAAATACATCCAACCAGAATTAGCAACACTACCCGATGATGACTACAAACCACCATTTTTCCCCCTTCGGGCAGAATAAGGTAGTATGTAGGTAAGGAATGGAACAATATCTGGTTGAAGGATAGGGATAACCTATGGTCAGGTAGGTAGGGCGGACTATGTTCTCGGTACAGAGCAGCAGACCAGGGTTGAATAGAGGAGATGCAGGAATAGATAGGGTTTGCGGATAGGAAATATTGGTGTAGAACTTGGCTTCAGGGAATTAATATTATATGTGGACTGTGAAAGGAATGGGTTTGATAGGCAGAATGGCTGAACAGGTAGAGTGGAGTATAACAAGGGCAACAGGCACATGTGAAAACTACCACCTCCAAGTTCCCCTCCAAGTCACACACTATCCTGACTTGGAAATATATCGGCCGTTCCTTCATCGTCGCTGGGTCAAATTCATGGAACTCCCTCCCTAACAGCGTTGTGGGAGCACCTTCACCACACGGACTGCAGCGGTTCAAAGCAACGGCTCACCACCACCTTCTCAATTAGGGATGGGCATTAAATGCCGGCCTTGCCAGCGACGCCCACATCCCATGAGCGAATAATTTTAAAAAGATTGTACATGGTCTGTAGAAGGGATGGCTTGACAGGCTAAAAAAAAAAGAGGTTGAAATCGTTCTTGTTGTGATACCCGTTCGCGCCTCCGGGGGATATTGCCCTTCGTCTCGCGAGGTTGGCGCAAGCATTGCCAGCCTCATGGGTCGTGAACTGGGTTAAAGGGGAAGTCGGAAGGCCCCAGCACCGCCATCTTGGCTGTTTTGCCAACTCACTGGTCGGCCCGAATTCTTGCCCCATCGAGCAGACCGGCACTCCGTTTTGTGTGCCAGGCTGCAGCTCCAGTCCCCTGCTGCCCTGGTGGCCTAGTGGAGGCCATCAGAGGCCGTGCAGAATGCATAGTGGCCCTCCCCTTTAAGCGAAGGCGAAGGGCGTTGAAATGCATCAGCGCTACGTGGAACATCTGTGCAGTGCTGCCGATCGCGCCCAGTTAGTGCCGCTGGACCCGCCCCAAGAGGAAGTGGAGCGTGTGAAATTGCGCTCCACTTCCTCCGAGGGGTGGTACGGCCAATTCCACAGCCGGGGCGGGACTTCCTCGCCGGGCGCAGGAAGTACTGCCCCGAGCAGGTTACCGCCCCCAATTGGGGCGCAGGGCAATTTCCACCCCCACCCACCCCGCCGCCCAGTCTTGTTTCATGCTTTCTTGTGTTATGTCAAGTCATAGAAATTTACCAAAGCTCCATTATGAAGATATGCCACATTCCCAGAGCATCATTCAAGCTGGACGCTCAAGGCAAGGCCCAATTGCAGATGAAGAAGTCCCTCCCTTCAACTCTGCTTTGGTGCTGTTTTGTGATTCCCACTGCCCCAGAATTTCCTTTGAGAATGGCCAGTATTGGCCGGTAAGTCTGGGTAGGGTAGTACACCACACGACGGGGAACGGCTTGGTTGGATTTGAAGTTTACCGTAAGGCCGAGCTCCTGGGAAAACCGAGAAGAAGCTGTGCACCTCCTCACCGGGAAGGGGAACGAACCCCATGGAAAGGACTCACCTTGGATTGGTTTCATACACTTGCCCTTAACTGGCTCGTGGGAGTCATCAATAGAGCCACTCAAATTGGCAACGGCACGTGGCACATGGAAGAGGGGGAAACAAAACAAAAAGGGGAACAAGAATACATAGAATGACACAGCACGGGAGGCGGCCATTCGGCCCATCATGCCTGTGCTGGCTCTTTGAAAGAGCCATGCAATTAGTCGCATTTCCCTGACCTGCAAATTTTTGCTTTTCAAGTATTTATCCAAGGTTAAAATGGGTTAAGATAAACAAACTGACTTACCATAGCCACAGCTAACGCTATAATAGTGACAATTCCAACTGGTACGAGCACCAACCCCATGCTTGACCTCACAGTTTCTATGTCGGGCGGTGGAATGGCAGTGGCATTGGTACCGTTTGTCACCATAGTTACAGTCTGAAACGCCATCCTGTCTGTCCCATTGCCATTCTCTGTTTCGGGCGTCACGCCGAGGAAGGAGGCCGCCATGTTGGATGCGTTGTAGCTGAGGTCGAATGCTGGCAGTGACATGTTTCAGCGTTGCTCCAGCCCGTTGCCTCTTTCTGACACTCAGCCCGATAGATACTGAGCCACAGTCCCGGCGGTATCATACTGGCGAGGCCTACAGCCGAACATCACACCCCCTCCCGGCGTTACCTGAAAGACACGATTGGAGAGAGCTAATAACTCATCGCACCAAAGAGAACACTTGATATGTGTAATATATTCTTGCGACATCACTGACAAACAGACTCTACAAGATGGCTCCAATAAAGAAACCTGGCATCATGTGACTTCGCAAGATGACCCTTTTATTGTATTTACATCAGTAGTTGCATTACCACAGTAGTCCACAAAGTGCAGCAGTAGTCCACTAGGTGGAGCTCTATTACAATACACATGCGCATGGGTTACGTGACGAAGCACGAATCTCTCTGGCCCAGCCCACCTCACTCAGACTGACCGTCCAACAAGTACAAATCGCCTTTCGTGACTGGCTCTTTGGCTTGCGGTAACAATCCCTCAGCCTTCTTTTTTCCAAGAGATGTATATCCTCGCATTTCTGGTACAATCCTTGTAAATCTTCTCTGCACCCTCTCCAGTGCCTCTATATCCTTTTTATAATATGGTGACCAGAACTGTACACAGTACTCCAAAATGTGGTCTAACCAAGGTTCGATACAGGTTTAGCATAACTTCCTTACAGTTCAATTCTATACCTCTAGAAATAAACCCTAGTGCTTGGTTTGCTTGGGTTAGGTGAGCACTAGTCAGAAACAAAAGCTATCACCTCCTAAAAAATAACCCCACTGGGAGTAAGTCTGGCTACCAGTGGCCCAGAGGATGGAAACATTGGGGAGGTGTCATCAGACACATTTGGAGCTGGTCGCTACGGGGCTAGCCTTGGGTTCTGTCTTCCTCAGTGCAGCTGGTGGGAACCCTTCATTCCCTTCACATGTGTTTTTGTGATTGCTCGAAAACAGACATCAAACCTGCATGACATTTTTGCTGGCAGTCGCACACTATCTGAATGCTGAACGGGTGGCGGTAGTGCTTTCTGTTGGTAGTTAGGAAGGTAGTTGTGTCAGCTGTGGAGGAACGTTGCAAGGACACCCTCAAAACCTCCTTGATAAAGTGCAACATCACCACAGACACTAGGGAGTCCCTGGCCCAAGACCGCCCTAAGTAGAGGAAGAGCACCCGAGAGAGCGCTGAGCACCTCGAGTCTCGTCGCCAAGAGCATGCAGAAAACAAGCGCAGGTAGCAGAAGGAACGTGCGGCAAATCAGACTCCCCACCCACCCTTTCCTTCAACGACTGTTTGTCCCACCTGTGACAGAGATTGTAATTCCTGCATTGGACTGTACAGCCATCTGAGAACTCACTTTTAGAGTGGAAGCAATTCTTCCTCGATTCTGAGGGATTGCCTATAATGATGATGAGTGGGTAGCACACTCACCTCGGAGTCAAAAGGTTGTGGGAACAATCTAGACTGGCACTCCAGTGCACAACTGAGGGAGTGTTGCACTGTTGGAGGTGCCGTCTTTTGGATGAGATGTTAAACTGAGGTCCCGTCTGCCAACTCAAGTGGAAGGAAATGATCCCATGATACTATTTTGAAGAAGAGCATGGGAGCTGTCCCCGGTGTCCGACAATAAGTGTGAGGAGCTCACGGACTTCTTTGTGTCCAAGTTTGAGACAATGCATTCAGCTGCCTCTGCCACTTCTCTCCCCGGGCCAAACTTCCTCTAAGAATCCCGCCCCCACATCCCCCTTGCCCTAGCCCTGACCTCACATCTTTCTCCAGTTTCTCTCCAATATCCCCCGATGACCTTTCCGAGCTCATCATGTCCATGAGACCCACTTCCCGCTCCCTCGACCCGATTCCCACTAAACTGCTGACCACCCAATTTCCTTTTCTGGTTCCCATGTTAGCTGACATTCTTAACGGTTCTCTCTCCTCAGATACTGTACCCCTCTCTTTCAAATCTGCCATCATCACCCCTCTTAAAAATAATTCCTTGACCCCTCCATCCTTGCAAACTACCGCCCCATTTCCAACGAGCCTTTCCTCTCCAAAGTCCTTGAACATGTTGTCGCCTCCCAAATTCCTGCCATCTTTTCCGCAACTCCATTTTTGAATTCCTCCAATCCGGTTTCCGCGCCTGCCACAGTACCGAAATGGTTCTCATCAAAGTCACAAATGACATCCCTTGTGACCCTGACAAAGGCAAACTATCCTCGTCCTTCTTGACTTGTCTGCAGCCTTTGACACGGTTGACGACTCTATTCTTCTTCAACACCTCTCCACCATCGTCCAGCTGGGTGGGACTGCACTCGCCTGGTTCCATTCTTATCTATCCACGGTCTCTAAATTGCCTTTGTTACTTCTAGACTTGACTATTCCAACGCACCCTTGGCTAGCATCCACATTCTACCCTACGTAAACTTGAGGTCATCCAAAGCTCAGCACCACGTGTCCTAATTCGCACCAAGTCCCATTTACCCATCACTCCTGTGCTCGCTGACCTTCATTGGCTCCCGGTTAAGCAATGCCTCGATTTCAAAATTCTCAAGCTTGCTTTCAAATCCCTCCATGGCCTCACCCTTCCCCATCTCTGTAATCTCTTCCAGCCTCACAACACACCCCCCCCATCCCCCACCCCCCCGAGATGTCTGCGCTCCTCTAATTCTGCCCTCTTGAGCATCCATGATTATAATCGCTCAATCACTGGTGGCCGTGCCTTCTGTTGCCTCGGCCCCAAGCTCTGGAACTCCCTGCCTAAACCTCTCCGCCTCTCTACCTCTCTTTACGCCTTCACGACACTCCTTAACACCTATCGCTTTGACCAACCTCTTGGTCACCTGCCCTAATATCTCCTTATGTGGCTTGGTGTCAAATATTTTATCTCACAATACCCCTGTGAAGCACCTTGGGACCTTTCACTACGTTAAAGGCGCAATATAAATACAAGTTGTTGTTGCGGCCAAAGTTGGAATTTTTTTCTGGAGCATCTCCAGTCGTACTTAAGCGGCGCAACTTGGGTAAGTACGGTAAAAAATTGAGCCCCCTGTCACTAAAACAGACAACCTGGTCGTCATCACATTGCTGTTTGTGGGACCTTACTGTGCGCAAATTGTCTGCCATGTTTCCTGCATTACAACAGTGACTCTAATTCAAAGAAAAAAATACTTCATTGGCTGTAAAAATCCTTTGAGGTCATGAAAGGTGCTATGTAATTACAAATCTTTCTTTTCTTTAGATTCTGAGTGCAGTAGTCAATCTCACTCCTATAGATAGCAGTACCTGAATGTTGCTCCCTGGACAGGCACACAGGTCTGAAATCACATTGCTGTTGAGCAGTGGCCTCCTCCCATACTGTCTGTCGCTGAGGTCGGGGGGAGGTGGAAATTAAGTGTGAGGAGCAAACTGCCTTTTAATTGCTGGTTAAAGAACACATATTGTGGGAATCCCTAGCCCAAGACCACTCAAAGTGGAGGAGGAGCATCTGATTCTCTTCGGCGGGAGCACGCAGAAACCAAGCGCAAACAGCGGAAGGAGCGTATGACAAATCAGGCACCCCACCCACCCGTCCCTCCAACCACCATCTGGCCCACCTGTGACAGAGGCTGTAAGTCCCTCATTGGACTCACCAGTCACCTGAGAACTCATTTTAGTGTGGAAGCAAGTCCTCCTCAACTCCGGGGGACTGCTTAAGAAGAAGAAAGGGCACAGACACCTTAGGTTGTCTGTATTAGCAGGCATTACAGTTACTTACTCCCAGGAGCAGCTTCAACAGCGAGGAGCAAAAATGTGTCAATACTGTTATCAATTGCCAACGCATTGAATTTACACTTACCTCTTTGACCAAGCTTTTGGTCACCTGTGCTAATTTCTACTTATGCGGTGTCAAATTGTTTTATCTCATAATACTCCTTGGGACGTTTCACTACGTTAAAGGTGTTATATAAGTACAAGTTGTTGTTGTTTTAATACACGATTAGTGCACACACCCCATTAATGCACAATGATATTTACAAAGACCAATTATAACTTCCATTATAACTTTCATAAGGGAACGTAAGAGTAGGGTCAACTTGATCCAGAAACTCGCCGGATCCACATGGGGAGCAGACGCTCAAAGCCTCCGTAAGGCAGCACTCGCCCTGGTGTACTCTACAGCGGAGTACTACTCTCCTGCATGACTATCAAGTCCATATGTCAAATCCGTTGCTGTCCGGCTGAATTCTACTATGAAATTATCACCGGTACGCTTTTATCGACACCAACATCTTGGCTGCCCGTGCTTGCATGCAAACATCACCACCACCACACCTACGCTGCGAATACGCAGTCTCCAGAGAATACAACCGCTACGCCAAAAAAGACATGCCGATCTAGGCCAATCTGAACAACCTGCCACCAACCCGTCTCAAATCTAGGTGGTCATTTTGGACCATCTCCAAAGCCCTTCAATGATCTCCCCCAGCCTTGAGGACCGATGATGAAATACTTGGAAGAACTGCGACATATTGAATGGATTCCTTATAGAGGAGCCCACAGTGCAACCTGTAGGATCAAAGCTTGCTCGCAAACAGTGGACAACCATCAACCACCTCAGAACCGGTCACGGTAGATGCTGCCACCTTCTCCATAGGTGGAAGATTAAAGCATCCTCATCATGCGACTGTGGAGCTCCTAATCAGACCCTGGAGCACATCATTGAGCACTACCCTCAGGAGATTCTCAGGCAGCCTGCAAGATATCCACACTATTACACCGGAAGCTTTGGCCTGGATATCTGACTTAGATATTGACGTCTGATTTGCTTTTCTACTCCCATACGAAAGAAGAAGATAAGGGAACTGGATTATATTAGAGGATTATATTATAGAAGAGGAAAGGTTTGCTGGGCTATGGGGAAAGAGCAGGGGGGAGTGGGACTAATTGGATAGGTCTTTCAAAGAGCCAGCACAGGTACAATGGGCTGAATGGCCTCCTTTCTGTGCTGCATGATTTCATTATTCTATGATACCAGCAAGAAGGTGCTGTAATCTTAGTTAAACCGAGGTGCCACCTGCTCTCTCAGATGGACATGAAAGATCCCATGGCACTGTTTCGAAGAAGAGCAGATGAGATATCTTGGCCAACATTTATCCGTCAACCCTCACCACTAAAAATAAATAGAATCTCTGGTCATTTATCTCAAAGCTGTTTATGGGAGCTTGCTGTGCGTAAATTGGCTGCCGCATTCCCTACATCACAACAGTGACCACACTGCAGAAGTACTTAATTGGTTGTAAAGCACTTTGGGACATCCTGCGATTGTGAAAGGCGCTACAAAAATGTAATTCTTTATTTTTCTTTGGAAGTGTCGTCAAGCGTATTGTACATATGCCCTAGGGTGGGCAGGAATATTACAATCACATGTAAATGAGAGTTTGTGTGGAGAATATCATCGGCATAGACCAGTTGGACCGAATGGCCTGTTTCTGTGCTGTAGTCTTGGTGTAATGTGCTTCCTGCCCTTTACGCTGCAGCAACTTTGGGCACAAAGGATGTGCATGAAACACAAAAAGTTAGTGTGCAGGTACAGCAAGTAATCAGGAAGGCAAATGGAATGTTGGCCTTTATTACAAGGGGGATAGAGTATAAAAGCTGAGAAGTCCTGCTACAACTGTACAGGATATTGGTGAGGCCACACCTGGAGTAGTGCATACAGTTTTGGTCTCAACACTTAAGGAGGGATATACTTGCATTGGAGGCAGTTCAGAGAAGGTTCACTAGGTTGATTCCTGAGATGAACGGGTTGACTTATGAATAAAGGTTGATCAGGTTGGACCTATACTCATTGGAGTTTAGAAGAATGAGAGGTGATCTTATTGAAACATATAAGATACTGAGGGGGTTTGTCAAGGTAGATGCAGAGAGGATGTTTCCACTCGTGAGAGAATCTAGAACTAGGGGGCATAGTTTAAGAATAAGGGGTCGCCCATTTAGAACTGAGATGAGGAGGAATTTCTCAGAGGGGTGCAAATCTGTGAAATTCTCTGTCCCAGAGAGCTGTGGAGGCTGGGTCATTGAATATATTTAAGATGGAGATAGATTTTTGAACGATAAGGGAATCAAGGGTTATGGGGAGTGAGCAGGGAAGTGGAGCTGAGCCCAAGATCAGATCAGCCATGACCTTATTGAATGGCAGAGCAGGCTCGAGGGGCCAAATGGCTAACTCCTGCTCCTATTTCTTATGTTCTTATTGCTGGTGTTTGGTGGTGCTCGGAATGTAGGGAGAGGAGGCCGTTTACAATTTAAAGGGTGGAGTCTGTGGTGGTATTTTTAATTTTTTTCCTATACTCAGCCCAGGATGCTACACTATCCCGGAGCAGATGCCCAAAGCCTGATGCCAATCTTTGCCCGCTCCCGGCAGCGGCCAGGGAGTCTGCCTAAACTACACAACGTAGCCCAACACCGGCATATTGACCGAAATAAACCATGGTTCTGCTGAAGCGAAAACTCTATTGACCTCTGTCTTAGATATACTCAACGACTGAATTTCTACAGCCCTCTGGGGTAGAGAATTCCAAAGATTCACAACCCTCTGAGTGAAGAAATTCCTACTCATCTTAGGTGAGTGGGCAAATGCATGGCAGATGCAGTATAATGTGGATAAATGTGAGGTTATCCACTTTGGGGGCAAAAACACGAAGGCAGAATATTATCTGAATAGCGGCAGACTAGGAAAAGGGGAGGTGCAACGAGACCTGGGTGTCATGGTACATCAGTCATTGAAAGTTGGCATGCAGGTACAGCAGGCGGTGAAGGCGGCAAATGGCATGTTGGCCTTCGTAACTAGGGGATTTGAGTATAGGAACAGGGGGGTCTTACTGCAGTTGTACAGGGCCCTTGGTGAGGCCTCACCTGGAATATTGTGTTCAGTTTTGGTCTCCTAATCTGAGGAAGGACGTTCTTGCCATTGAGGGAGTGCAGCGAAAGTTCACCAGACTGATTCCCGAGATGGAAGGACTGACATATGAGGAGACCCTGGATCGATTGGGCCTGTATTCACTGGAGTTTAGAAAAATGAGAGGGGATCTCATAGAAATATAGGAACATATAAAATTCTGACGGGACTGGACAGGTTAGATGCAGAAGAATGTTCCCGATGTTGGGGAAGTCCAGAACGAGGGGTCACAGTCTAAGGATAAGAGGTAAGCCATTTAGGACCGAGATGAGGAGAAACTTCTTCACTCAGAGAGTTGTGAACCTGTGGAATTCTCTACCGCAGAGAGTTGTTGATGCCAGCTCGTTAGATATATTTAAGAGGGAGTTAGATATGGCCCTTATGTCTAAAGGGATCAAGGGATATGGAGAGAAAGCAGGAAAGTGGTACTGAGGTGAATGATCAGCCATGATCCTATTGAATGGTGGTGCGGGCTCAAAGGGCCGAATAGCTTACTCCTGCACCTATTTTCTATGTTTCTATGTTTCTATCTCAGTCCCAAATAGCCGACCCCTTATCCTGTGTCCCCTAGTTCAAGACCTCTCCAGCCATGGGAAACATCCTCCCAGCATCTACCCTGTCAAGCCCCTTAAAAATTTTAGGTGTTTCAATTAGATCACCTCTCATTCTTCTAAAATCTCAGGAGAATAGACCTAGTCTACTCAATCTCTCCTCATTGGACAATCCCCTCATTCCAGGAATCAGTCTAGTGAACCTTTGTTGCACTCCCTCTCAGGCTAGTATATCTTTCAACAAAAACAACAACAGTAACTTCTAGTTATATAGCACTTTTAACATAGTCAAATGTTCCAAGTGCTTCACAGGAGCGTAATGAAACAAAATTTGACACCAAGCCTCATAAGGAGAAATTAGGGAGAGTCTTACAGGAGGAAAGAGAGGTGGAGAGATTTAGGAGAGAGTTCCAGAGCTTTTCGCCTCGGCAACAGAAGGCATGGCCACCAATGGTTGAGCGATTATAAATCAGGGATGCTCAAGAGGGCAGAATTAGAGGAGCGCAGATATCTCGGGGGGTTGTGGGACTGGAGGAGATTACAGAGATAGGGAGGGGCGAGGTCATGGAGGGATTTGAAATAAGGATGAGAATTTTAAAACCGAGGTATTGTTTAACCAGGAGCCAATGTAGATCAGTGAGCACAGGGCTGATGGGCGAGCGGAACTTGGTGCAAGTTAGGACATGGGCAGCCGAGTTTTTGATTACCTCAAGTTTACGTAATGTAGAATGTGGGAGGCCAGCCAGGATTGTATTTGAATGGTCAAGTTTAGAGATAACAAAGGCGTGGATGAGGGTTTCAGCAGCGGGCTGAGCGGTGCGGAGACAGGAGATATTACGGAGGTGGAAATAGGTGGTCTTAATTATGCTGTGGATATGTGGTCGAAATCTCACTTCAGGATCAAATATGACACCAAGGTTGCGAACAGTCTGGTTCAGCCTCAGACAGAAGTTAGGGAGAGGGATGGAGTCTGTGGCTAGGAAACGGAGTATGTGGTGGGGACCGATAACAATGGCTTCAGTCTTCCCAATATTTAGTTACAGGAAATTTCTGCTCATCCAGAACTGGATGTCGGACAAGCAGCCTAACAATTTAGAGACTGTGCAGGGGTTGAGAGAAGTGGTAGTGAGGTAGAGCTGGGTATCGTCAGCGTACATGTGGAAACTGACGCTGTGTTTCCGGATGATGTCACCAAGGGGCAACATGTAGATGAGAAATAGAAGGGGGCTAAGGATGGATCCTTGGGGGGACACCAGAGGTAACGATGCAGGAGTGGATTCTCTGGCTACAATTAGATAGATAAGAATGGAACCAGGCTATTGCAGACCCACCCAGCTGGACATTGGTGGAGAGGTGTTGGAGGAGGATGAAGTGGCCAACTGTGTCAAAGGCTGCAGACAAAAGGACGAGGAGGGATAGTTTGACTTTGCCACTGTCACAAAGGATGTCATTTGTGACTTTGATGAGAGCCGTTTCGGTACTGTGGCAGGGGCGGAAACTGGATTGGAGAGATTCAAATATGGAGTTGCGGGAAAGATGGGCAGGGATTTGGGAGGTGACAACACAGGAAAGAGAGATTGGAGATGGGGTGGTAGTTTGCAAGGATGGAGGGTTCAAGGGTTGGTTTTTTGAGGAGAGGGGAGATGACGAGACGGATAGTTTACCTCCTTGCAGTAAGACTTCTTAACTGATGACCAGATTTATGGCAGCGGCCCATTGTACACGTACTCTCTCTCTCTCTCTCTCTCGAGTTGGGTAATTGGAACACCCAGCATCGTGCAGAAGTGGATATTTGAGATTCGGACAAGCTGTGCTATTGATAGCGAGATAGATATTCACTTGTTTTGCATCTCAAATATGCGCGACAGCTGTGAATAAAATGGTTACAGCTCCCATACAAATCCCAGAGGATCATGCCCTCGCTTGGAATTAGGAGCACAGAGGGAAGTCAGGTGGAATTTCACTGCACCCAAAGAGTTGTGGAATTCAACATGGACATTATAAAAGGGCTCAGGCGATAATCGGACAGGTTTCTAGAGAAAAGATGATGGAGGGAGGTGGTGAGAAGGTGAGCAGGTGGGGCTGATTGAACATAAAGGAATGGACTTAATTTTGTTTCGCCTCTCACTACATATTTGCAGGGTTATGGGGCAAGAGCAAAGGGGGGAGTGTTGTTAATTGGATAGGTCTTTCAAAGAAAAAAGCCGGATTTATATAGCGCCTTTCACGACCACAGGACATCTCAAAGCGCTTTACAGCCAATAAAGTACTTTTGAAGTGTGGTCACTGTTGTAACGTGGGAAACATGGCAGCCAATTTGCGCACAGCAAGCTCCCACAAACAGCAATGTGATAATGACCAGATAATCTGTTTTTGTTATGTTGATTGAGGGATAAATATTGGCCAGGACACCGTGGTTAACTCCCCTGCTCTTCTTCAAAATAGCGCCGTGGGATCTTTTACATCCACCTGAGAGAGCAGACGGGGCCTCGGTTTAACGCCTCATCCGAAAGACGGCACCTCCGACAGTGCGGCACTCCCTCGGCGCTGCATTGGGTGCATCAGCCTAGATTTTTGTGCTCACGTCCCACAACCTTCTGACTCCGAGGCAAGTGCTAGCACCAGCACGATGGGCTGAATCGCCTCCTTTGGTACTGTAAAGATGTCCTTAATTATTCATTTCTTTTGCGTGCACTCATCATCCTGTCCCTCTGCTGCGAGCTTCCCAGTACCAGGAAGTTGAACAAATCTCATCTTTTTCCTCAAATCAACAGCACCTAAAATAGCCAATCCTGCGGCGAGTGACAGCGAGGGACTGGGTTAGCGCAGAGATGCTGAAAGGCGATTCCAGCTGCGCCCCGGCCCCAGAGCCCCTACAGGGGGAAGTTGTGTCACCCGAGGCTCTGCTTGCGACAGCAGTGAAAACCCCGGCCGTGAAACCCTAAACTTGTGAGAAAATCCTGGCCCGGCCTCACTGCTTGCAATTACCTAAGCACAGCTGCCGTGCGTTCAACAACTGCGCTCCTTCAACTGTTTCACTTTTGTCACTGTTATTTTTTCAATTCCCTCTCCGCAGCCGCAGTATGCAAAGGGGAGAACAGCAGCACCAGTGGCGAGGAGCTGTCACTGGGCAAAGGCAAGTCAATTAACCCCTTGTGGTGCAATCCTTTGGCCGGCTGTGACAACACTGCTGCCACATCAGAAACACGGTCAGACTAAAGAGCCCGAGGGTTAGGTAAGGGCATTAAGAAATATGCAACCATGGCGGGTAAATGGAGTTAAAGTCACAGAGCAACCATCATCAGATTGAATGATGGAACAGGCTTAAGGGGCTGAATGGCTTACACAACAACGACTTGCATTTATATAGCGCCTTTCGATGTCAGCTGTGGCTCAGTGGGCAGCATACTTGCCTCTGAGTCAGAAGATTGTGTGTTCAAGTCCCACCTCCAAAAGTACTTCATTGGCTGTAAAGCGCTGTGAGATGTCTGGTGGTTGTGAAAGGCACTATATAAATGCAAGTCTTTCTTTAATGTACTATAATGTCACATGAGCGTTACCAGACAAAATTTGATACCAAGCCATATAAGGAAATATTAGGACAGTCTTGCTCACAGAGGTAGGTTTTAAGAAGCATCTGAAAGAAAGAAAGAAAGGCAAAGGGGTTTAGGGAAGGAATTATAGAGCTTAGGACTTGGATAACTGGGGGCACAACCGCCAATGGTAGAGCAATGAAAATCAGGGTGGCAGAAGCGACTACAACTGGTCTCATACCACCCTGAGCCAGCTGTAGTCGCTTCTGCCACCCTGATTTTCACCCTGGGCTAGAGAGATGGATATTAGCAAAGGGGTATCCATCCTTAATTGCTATCAAGCGACGCAAGCTTCAAAGTGCATTTATGAGAGTATCGGGTAAGGACAGAACTGGACTCGGCTGTGATGCCTTCCTGTAGTCGAATAGCCTGGTAACACTCACTGCTTGGACTCACACGTAAGAGGACGCTGCGATGTTCCGTGACAGAGGGATGATGATAAGGTGGGGAAGGGGTGAGCAATGAGAGTCTGGGGTTTCAATCAGGGGAACGAGATTCTGATGAGGTTCAGGGAGGACAGAAACCTCCCGTGGAGCAGAAGGGCATGGCCAGTCCGGCACTGGGATCTGCTGCCTGCCTCCTCCCTTCCTCCTCCTCCTCCTCCTCAGGTGGTCGCACAACCCGTGGACAGAGGGCTGTGCCCTCATGATGACCAAGTTGTGGAGGATGCAGCAAGCCCCCACAAAAGGAGAAACCCGCTCGGGCATGTACTGTGGGGGGGCTCCTCCCGAGCGGTCACGGTGGTGTTTCGGACAACGCACTGGAGAGGCAAACATCACCTCTGAAGCCATTTTAACTGAGTATTGAGGTAGCACCCTCAACAGGGGAAGTGAGAAATTTGTAGGGAAAAAAAAAGATAATTCTTCTGTGAAGCCCCCTTTGTGCTTCAGTGAATGAACGGGCGGAACGGAGGCATATGAAGCAGGGGAACCACCAGGGTTCAACCCCTGCTTTGCAGGGAATGTTCTCCTCACACCTGGATTGGGACACAATTGACCTCTCTGTGGAATAATCAGCCAGGCTCCTTGCCCTTATCATGAGCCACTAACCCGCCCTGGAAAGTGTGTGTGTATACGCACGTGTGTGGGCCCATTTGTGTAGACATTTTGGGCTGGATTTTCTGCTCCTGGCTGCCTCCATTTTTGCCCCAGAGGGGCAGCAATGGGGTCGGTGAGCTCTTTTGGGCGGGTGGCCAGCTTCTGGCGCCCCGCCGGGGTTTTCGGGGCCTGTTTCGGCGGGGCGCAGAGCATTACCGCCCAGAAGAGGCGACCCGGTGTCCAACGCCCCTGGTTCGACACGGGCTCGACTTTTGACTCCCGTCTGACCCGTAGTGCTACCTTGTGGAACTGCCTGTGAAAGCGGGCGGTCCGAGCTGTACTGACCACAGTCAGGTAAGTAATGCCGACCTCAGGTAATTGTGATCGTTTTTTGGTGTTTTTTACGATTTATATTGTGGTGGCGTTGGCTATGTACTGGGAATGTTTTTGGTGGGGTTTTTTCCAGGTTTGTTTTTCCCTCAGGCCTCTCTCAGAGCGCTCCCAGGCCAGCTGTTTAACTCAGGATTTTCCCATGCTTAGCCGGCCTAGCGCCCTAAGAGAGTTATGTAACGCCTCCCTTAGCGCTCCGCCCCACACTCGGCGCTCAGCTGCCAAATTTGCTGACTGAGGCGCAAACATTTTCCAGGCGGTATCAGGACCCTTATCAGTAACACCCCAAAATCCTAAAAGCCAAAAATCCAGCCCTTGGTGAGGACAGGATCATGGAATCAGTCCCCACTCCATGGACTTAAGCACGTAATCTAGACTGTTACTGCTGTGCAGTACGAAGGGACTGCTGCACTGTCGGAGGTGCCCTCTTTCATTTGAGTCGTTAAACCCAGGCTCTCCCTGCCTGGTCAGGTGCATGTGAAAGGCCCACGGCACTCTTCGAAGAATAGTGTGGAGTTCTGGTGCCTCAACCGGCATCACCAGAATAGATTCACTGATTACGTCTTATTGCTGATCCCTGCTATGCACGCATTGGCTGCCACATCTGCCTAATTAATAACTGATCGGGTTTGAAGCACTTTGAAATTTCCTGAAGACAAACCTTAAATGCAAGTGTTCAGAAGAGAGAGTGAACAAAGGTTGGAAGAAAATCCTTTCTAAAGGGTCTCTGTCTCTTTAAAACCTCACAGTAGCTTTTATTTTGGTGTGTTTCAATATACTTCATGCTGTTTTCGAGGTGCCCCCGCCACCACATGTCCTCCTTCAAGCGGGAGAGCAAGGCTTCGATGTGTCGCCACGGTTGCCTGACAGGATGCTTTCCCACCCCCAAGATGGGTTAGTGTCCCGACAGTTTTCCTCCATTTGAGCAAATCCAGTCAGCAAGGCTGGTCGAGGGTGAGGCAAACCTGCACACGATAACAACCGGGCAGATTCCATCTCCTCGGAGGCCGGGGTTTGAACTCAATTACCCTCTGGGTTGAAAGTCCCATCGTGCGGCTAGTAAGAAGTTTCCAGGTGGGAGTTGTCAACCAAAGTATGTCTGGCAGCGGACAGACACTTGCTGAGCAGAGAAATAAAAAGCACATGAAGGAGGTAAGCTCCATTAGAGTGGGAGCTGTGAACTTTTATGTGTTAAATCAAAGGAGATGGTATATTAGGGAACTTATAAACTGGATCTACCGTACTTGGCCTTTTGCTTTTCCAACAAAACTGTATTATTTATGAATCAATATTCATTCTACCCAGACCGTTGTAGAAGCCAGCTGTTAGATGTTGTGCAAGATGGAGGCCGGGGACCAGGGGTGGGGGTAGGGTGACCATTGGCTTTTTTCCATATGGGGCTGTGCCTACTCTACTCTTGGAGACTGCTCATACTGGCATGGTTACTGTAATATATGCACCTGTGAGTATACTTACAGGTGCATAGAGCTGTTGAGTTGGGAGTGGCTTAGCTAGTCACGTGATGTTCACAAGACTCAATAAAACCCCAGCCAGCTGGATTCAGGGGATCCACAATGAGGCAGGTGGTTATGAGCCTGGTGGACGAACTGGTAATGTGTAGTGTGATTGTTAAACATTTTGCTAATAAACCAACTAGTTCTTAATAGCAATGTGTTGCTATGAATTCTTAAGCAAAGAACGCATGAAGCAAATACATTACAGTTACCAACCAGAATTCACCGCGTCAATTAGATACGGGAAAGGCAACATAGTGGTTCAGTTACTGGACTAGCTAACCCAGCAAACCTGGGATAATAATGTGGAGACAAGAGTTCAAATCCCACCAAGGCAGCTGGGGAATTTAAATTCAGTTAAATAAATCTGGAATAAAAAAAGCTAGTGTCAGTGGTGATCATGTAACTACCAGATTGTCGTAAAAACCCATCTGGTTCCCTCATGTCTTTTAGGGAAGGAAATCTGCTGCCCTTACCTGGTCTGGCCTATATGTGGCTCCAGACCCTCAGCAATGTGGTTGACTCTCAACTGCCCTCTGAAATGATCCAGCAAGCCACTCAAGGGCATTTAGGGCTGGGCAATAAATGTTGGCGTTGCCAGCAACACCCACAGCACATGAATAAATTTTAAAAATAAATCTGCACCCTACATTGTGGGAAAGTTGCACAACACATCTCCAGAATGTCCGTCAGACTGCAGTGATTACCCAGACTGCACATCAGGAAGGGAATGGAATGGAAGCTCATTGCAGGGGGAGGAAAACAAAGTCAATGTTATAGAAGATACAGGACAGAAACAAGCCATTTGGCCCATCAGGTCTACACTGGCATTTATCCTCCAGATGAGCCTTCTCCCAACCTACTTCATCTCAACCCAACAGCATATCCTACTATTCCTTTCTCCCTCATGTTCTTACCTAGCTTCCCTTTAACTGCATCGATACTATCCACCTCAACCACTCCCTCTGGTAGCGAGTTCCACATTCTCACCACTCTCTTTGGACTGCTCCACAAGTGGAAACATATTTGTCAACCCTATCAAACCCCTCCATCATTTTAAAGACCTCGATTAGTTCACCTCTCAGTCTTCTCTTTTCTAGAGACAAGAACCCCAGCCGTTTGAGACTTTCCTGAGAGCTGTACCCTCTCAGTTTTGGTATCATCCTGGTAAATCTTTTTTTGCACTTTCTCCAATTCCTCTACATCCTTTTTATAATACGGAGACCAGAACTGCAGGATAGAACATGTGCATTCAAACTGTCTATTCGAGGATAGGTTTGAGTCAAATATCAAGCAACCAATTTGCCTCAAAGCCAATCACGTGCGATTTTTAATGAAGCATTTTGCAATTTCTTGGCTCTTTGGCACCAAAACAGCATCTGTGCAAACAAACAGACAATGAACCGTTGAGAAATGGTGAGTGTTACATTCTTCAGAGAAAGGCACGGGAGTGATTTTAACCTTTACTTACCCGACAAAGGGTGGCTGGGAAACGTCGTCCAAATTAAAGACAGACTTGCATTTATATAGAACCTTTCACGACCACTGGACGTCTCAAAGCTCTTTACAGCCAATGAAGTACTTTTGGAGTGTAGTCACTTTTGTAATGTGGGAAATGCGGCAACCAATTTACACACAGCAAGTTCCCACAAACAGCACTGTTATATAAACCAGATGAACTGTTTTTGTTATTTTGATTGAGGGATAAATATTTGCCCAGGACACCAGGGATAACGCCCCTGCCCTTCTTCGAAATAGTACCATGGGATCTTTTACATCCACCTGAGAGAGCAGATGGGGTTTCGATTTAACATCTCATCCGAAAGGCAACTCCGACAGTGCAGCAGTCCCTCAGCACTGCACTGGAGTGCCAGCCTAGATTTTTGTCCCTGGAGTGGGACTTGAACCCACAAGTTTTTGACTCAGAGGCGAGGGTGCCACCCACTGAGCCACAGCTGACACTGACAGTTACTTTGCTGGCAGTTAGTCACTGGGAGCCGGCAGGTTCTGATTTTCACCTGCAATTTTAACTCGGCGGCCTGTGTGGGAAACAGCTATGGGTTTTCCATCAAGGCAACGCAGCGGTGAAGAGGGGCAGGCCCAGGAGAGGCGCAAAATATTCAATCTTTTGTTAACTTTCCTTGTGGAGCCTGAAGGAGCAAGAGTGCGCCTCTGAGCCTCACAAGGTAAGCTTAGGCCTTCCCGTTTGTATAACGCGTCCCCACCCTCTGGCCCAGGATCCGATCCACAAGAACATAAGAAATAGAAGCAGGAGTAGGCCATTCGGCCCCTCGAGCCTGCTCCACTATTCAACAAGATCATGGCTGATCTTCTACCTCATTTTCACTTTCCTGCACTATCCCCATATCTCTTGGTTCCTGTAATATCCAAAAATCTATTGATCTCTGTCTGGAATATACTCAAACACTGAGCCTCCAACAGCCCTCTGGGGTAGAGAATCCGAAAGTTTCACCACTCTCTGAGTGAAGAAATTTCTCCTCAACTCAGTCCTAAACAGCCGACCCCTTATCCTGAGACTGTGATCCCTGGTTCTAGACTCCCCAGCCAGGGGAAACATCCTCCCTGCATCTACCCTGTCAAGCCCTGTAAGAATGTTGTATGTTTCAATGAGATCATCTCTCATTCTTCTAAACTATAGAGAATATAGGCCTAATCTACTCAATCTCTCCTCATAGGACAATCCCTCCATCCCAGGAATCAGTCTGGTGAACCTTCGTTGCACTCTCTTTATGGCAAGTATATCCTTCCTTCGGTAAGGAGACTAAAACTGTGCACAATACTCCAGGTGTGGTCTCACCAGGACTCTATATAATTGCAGTAAGACATCTTGACTCTTATACTCAAATCCTCTTGTAATAAAGGCCATCATACCATTTGCTTTCCCACCACTTACCTGCTGTTGGTGACGACCTCCTGGAACTCAGGTAGGAAGTCAGCCGTCGGGATTTAAGTGGGACCCCGAGAGTTGAAACAGCCCGGGCCTTGTTTCTGGAGCAGCGGGGTGAGTTTCTAACTCACACCGCTGATCACCTGCAGAAAATCGGCCTTCGACTCGGCAAGTTCCTGCAATATTACAGCTCATAAAAAGGTCAAGGTACTGCAAAATGGTAACCGAGGCCTGTGCCTGGATTCAGCAGGGACATGCCATCCCCAGTTTACACTGGTATCCAGCATGGTACTGGAAGACTTGTGGACATGATGCCAAAATGATAAAAGCATATTACTCTTCCCCCTCCTCAACAAAATCAACTTGCATTTATATAGCACCTATGAGAAAAAGGCTTGCATTTATATGGCGCCTTTCACAACCACCGAACGTCTCAAAGCGTTTTACAGCCAATGAAGTCCAGCTTATTCATGTCATCGGCAATTCTATCCCACTCCAAGACTTCCACTTAAGATCAAGTAGTGAGGGAGTGTTGTATTGTGGGAGACGCAGATCCTTTTGGAGCTGTTGAACTGAGTTCCCGTCTGCCTTTTCCGATGGAAGCTAAAGATCCCATCGCAAAATCTGAACAAGAGCAGAGTTCTCCAGGTGTCCTCGCCAACCTTTCTCCCCCAACCAATAGGACCATCAATAGATCAACTGGTCATTCATCTCAGTACAGTTTGTGGGATAGTGTGTGTGGCACAATGACTGCCATGTTTTCTTACATAACACCTGTCGCTGCAATAATTTGCTGTTAGTGAAACAGTTTGGGATAGTTCTGAGAGACCCTGATAGGACACTATACAAATCCAAGTCTTTCTTTGCATTATGATGCGCAATGTATTGCCATTGAGTGGGTGCCCATCCATTGGAGCAGAAGGTGTAAGGCTGGAGGCATGAGTGACAATCGATCAGATCACAGATTTTTTTGCGAAAGAATGACTGGAGTTTCCCTTTAAAGCAGTGGCCTTTCAAAAATATTTTCACACACTGCTAAAGTGCTTGCCAAAATAATATAAGCTTGAAGCATTTCAGCTCAGAACCTCTGCTCAGTGGTCACGATTCTCGCATGTAGTTTGTCGAAGCACCCCTCTGTTTATGTTCCCAGCTGCCATTCAATGGTCAGGGTGTGACCTCCGCTCACACAGGCAGCTGCAGCTGTTGTAAAACATGCTTTCCCTCCTTTCCCCATCCATCTCCCCACCCCCCCCCACCCTTTCCCCCCCAACCCCTCCCAACAAAATGTGAAGAATGGCAACTGCCCAAGCTCCCGTTGGATGTGAATAAGCTGAAATGAGCTCGGGGGTGGATTTTTCCTTCTGTGTTACCTAATCAGTGGCAGAAAGGCAGAGAGAGCTCAGTGTGGAAGGTGATACACATGTGGAAGCTCCCTGCTGGAAAGCTTAAGAAAATTGGATAAAATGTGTCTCGATTGAGAGGTGTGTAGATTCACGTCAGGGAGTTCTTCTTCACACAAGGAATGATCAATTGGTGTCAACTGTGGCTCAATTGGTAGCACTCTCGCCTCTGGGTCAGAACGGTTGTCAGATTCAGATCCCATTCCAGAAACCTGAGCACATAATCCAGGTCGAACACTTCAGTGCAGTATTGAGGGAATGCTGCACTGTCAGAGGTGCCATCTTTCGAAGGTCCTATCTGTGAAGTCCTGACCCTGCAGTACAGACTTACACGAGGCACATGCTGAAGTCAAGGTCACTCTGCACCTTTATTTCACAGCTCTCGAGTGCCACACTTGCCTGAGACCTGCCTTTATATACCTGTGTGGAACAGGTATGCAGTGTCTCCTGCAAGTGCACCAATGGTGGTAAAGTATGCTTGTGGTTACAGGTCATATCTAGTTACAGTCATGTATAGCATGATAAGATACAGTTATATACAGTAGTGTGAGATATATGACACTATCTGCCCTCTCAGGCAGACATAAAAGTTCCTGCGGCACATTTCGAAGAAGAGAAAGGGAGTTTTCTCTGGTGCCTTTTGCTATCTTGTATCTTGCTATTTTACACATCCCTGATTTTCATCGCTTCACCATTGGTGGCCGTGCCTTCAGCTGCCTAGGCCCTAAGCTCTGGAATTCTCTCCCAAAACCTCTTTAACTCTCTCTCCTTCTTTAAGACCCTCTTTAAAACGTACCTCTTTGACCAAGCTTTTGGTCTCTTATCCTAATGTCTCCTTATGTGGTTGGCTGTCAAATTTAGTTTGATCGTCGCTCCTGTGAAGCGCCTTGGGACGTTTTACTACGTTAAAGGTGCAAGTTGTTGTATGAGTGGAAGCTTGCTGGGAACATAAAAACTGACTGCAAAAGCTTCTATAGATATGTGAAGAGGAAAAGATTAGTGAAGACAAACATAGGTCCTTTGCAGTCAGATTCAGATGAATTTATAATGGGGAACAAAGAAATGGCAGACCAGTTGAACAAATACTTTGGTTCTGTCTTCATGAAGGAAGACACAAATAACCTTCCGGAAATACTCGGGGACCGAGGGTCTAGTGAGAAGGAGGAACTGAAGGAAATCTTTCTTAGGCGGGAAATTGTGTTGGGGAAATTGATGGGATTGAAGGCTGATAAATCCCCGGGGCCTGGCCTGATAGTCTGCATCCCAGAGTACTTAAGAAAGTGGCCCTAGAAATAGTGGCTGCATTGGTGATCATTTTCCAACAGTCTATCGACTCTGGATCAGTTCTCCTCATCTCAGTCCTAAATGGCTTACCCCTTATCCTTAGACTGTGACCCTGGTTCTAGACTTGCCCAGGATTGAAACATTCTTCCTGCATCTAACCTGTCCAGGCCCGTCAGAATTTTATATGTTTCTATGAGATCCCCTCTCATCCTTCTAAACTCCAGTGAATACAGGCCCAGTCGATCCAGTCTCTCCTCATATGTCAGTCCTGCCATCCCAGGAATCAGTCTGGTGAACCTTCGCTGCACTCCCTCAATAGCAAGAACGTCCTTCCTCAGATTAGGAGACCAAACTGAACACAATATTCCAGGTGAGGCCTCACCAAGGCCCTGTACAACTGCAGTAAGATCTCCCTGCTCCTATACTCAAATCCCCTAGCTATGAAGACCAACATACCATTTGCCTTCTTCACCGCCTGCTGTACCTGCATGTCAACTTTCAATGACTGATGAACCATGACACCCAGGTCTTGTTGCACCTCCCCTTTTCCTAATCTACCGCCATTCAGATAATATTCTGCCTTCCTTTTTTTGCCGCCAAAGTGGATAACCTCACATTTATCCACATTATACTGCATCTGCCATGCATTTGCCCACTCACCTAACCTGTCCAAGTCACCCTGCAGCCTTTAGCATCCTCCTCACAGCTCACACCGCCACCCAGTTTAGTGTCATCTGCAAACTTGGAGATATTACACTCAATTCCTTCATCCAAATCATTGATGTATATTGTAAATAGCTGGGGTCCCAGCACTGAGCCCTGCGGCACCCCACTAATCACTGCCTGCCATTCTGAAAAGAAGCTGTTAATCCCGACTCTCTGCTTCTTGTCTGCCAACCAATTCTCTTCTATCCACATCAGTACATTACCCCCAATATCATGTGCTTTAATTTTGCACACCAATCTCTTGTGTGGGACCTTGTCAAAAGTCTTTTGAAAGTCCAAATACACCACATCCACTGGTTCTCCCTTGTCCACTCTGCTAGTTACATGCTCAAAAAATTGCAGAAGATTTGTCAAGCATGATTTCCCCTTCATAAATCCATGCTGACTTGGACCGATCCCGTCACTGCTTTCCAAACGCGCTGCTATTTCATCTTTAATAATTGATTCCAACATTTTCCCCACTACTGGTGTCAGGTGAACCGGTCTATATTACCGTTATAATTACCCGTTTTCTCTATCCCTTTTTTTAAAAAAGTGGGGTTACATTAGCTACCCTCCAGTCCATAGTGTTGTTAACCTGTGGAATTCTCTACCGCAGAGAGTTGTTGTTGCCAGTTCATTGGATATATTCAAGAGGGAGTTAGATATGGCCCTTACGGCTAAAGGGATCAAGGGGTATGGAGAGAAAGCAGGAAAGGGGTACTGAGGTGAATGATCAGCCATGATCTTATTGAATGGTGGTGCACGCTCGAAGGGCCGAATGGCCTACTCCTGCACCTATTTTCTATGTTTCTATGATGCTATTTGTGGGAGGGAGCTTGCTGTGTGCAAATTGGCTGCCGCGTTTCCTACATTACAACAGTGACTACATTCCAAAAGTACTTCATTGGCTGTAAAGCACATTGGGACGTCCGGTGGTCGTGAAAGGCGCTGTTTAAAGGCCAGTCTTTTTTTTTTTAGATACAGTACAGGTATAATCATCTTCATCGGCGGTCCCTCGAAATGAGGATGACCTTCTTCCACGCCAAAAAAAGGACGAGTTCACAGGTGTTTCAGTGAAGGACCTGAACTACATCCTGAAGGGTGGAAGATGCCTGTGCATGCATTTTTTTAACGTGTGGTGGCCGTTGCACACCAGCCACCACGCGGGTTTGACAGAGCTAGGTCTTGGTCCAGTGGCAAGGATTACTCAAGACAACTGGAGACCAGCTCTACTGCACAGACCTAGTGCGCACACGTATCGCAGTGTGGGCTGGTCCGTGCTGCCTCTGGGCCCCTAACGCGCACCTCCCCTGGGCCCTGATCACATCCCTCCATAGGCTCTTGTCACTCCTTCGCCCCGACCTCGCCGCTCCTGTTGCACCTGCCCACGCTCCAATCACCGATCTGGATCTTGATGATGTCATTCTTCACAGCCGTCGCCCTCCTGCACCAGCTCGCGCTGTACCTTGCGGTGGCATGCCTCCACGCTGTCCATGGCCACCACTCGCTGCTCCTTTTATGGCCCTGACCTGCGAGAGAGTACAGGTGTACAGAATTGCTGGAGGATGCTAGTCAATGGAACATATTAGCAGCTACTCAAATCAGATATCTTGCTCTTGCTTTGAAGTAAAGCCCATAAAAGTGCAATTGTAAAGTCGCGGAGGTTTTACCTCTTGAAGTAATCCTTCCTCACTGATGTCAATAACTTGACAATGGTTGTGAGGTGTTTTTGTTTTATAAAGGTGACGGATTGTTTCTGAGGATCAGTCCATTTACTCATGGGGAAACCTTTGGGGCCCTGGGGCTGGAATCCCGCAGGAAAGTCCCAAACAACTCCTTGTTGAAGAGAGCAGATTGCCGGCCGACTCTGTTACATCGGTCAGAAAAACAAGAGCATAGGACAGTGCACCTCAAGCACCCCGAGCACTATACAGCAACCAGGGTAATATGTCCACTGGGATAAAACTGGGACGGGGAAGGAAAGAGACGAGGCCAAATAGTGTTCAAGCTCCTGTCTACATGGACTACATAGGTACGTACCATAGCATTTCAGGGGCTACATTTGTTTGCATTAATATGCATATATCTCATGGTGCTAATGGTAACAACAACAACAACTTGTTGTTATATAGCACCTTTAATGAAGTGAAACGTCCCAAAGCGCTTCACAGGAGTGTTATTCAATAAAAATTTGACACTGAGCCGCATAAGGAGAAATTAGGGCAGGTGACTAAAAACTTGGTCAAATAGGTAGGTTTTAAGGAGTGTCTTGAAGGAGGAAAGAGAGGCGGAGAGGTTTAGGCAGGGAGTTCCAGAGCTTAGGACCTAGGCAACAGAAGGCACGGCCACCAATGATTGAGCGATTGTAATTAGCGATGTACAAGAGGGCAGAATTAGAGGAGCGCAAATATCTCGGGGGGGGGGGGGGCGTTGTGGGGCTGGAGGTGATTACAAAGACAGGGAGGGTCGAGGCCATGGAAGGATTTGAAAACAAGGATGAAAATTTTTAAAAAGTCAGCCGTTGCTTAACCAGAAGCCAAAGTAGGCACACCTTGATGTCCTTATTTAGCATTTATCCACCATTAAGGAAAAGCATTAAAAGCGCAAAGTGCATTTATATGGTACCTCTAATGTCGCAATAAAGGACCCAAGTTGCTTTATAGAGGAGAAAAGGAACAGGCGAGATTCCGACGGCTTAGTTGAATAAATGTGCTTTGAGAAGACTTTTTAAAATTGGGGAGATAAGTAGAGAGGTTTGAGAGGGAGTTTCAGAGCGTAGGGCCAAAACAGCTGAAAGCTTTGCCACCAAAGATGGAGTGGAGGGAGAGTGGGACACACAAACATGGGAAGCCACAATCAGAAGACTTGAAAATGGAAATGAATTTTCCCCCTCCTAATTAAACCCTTTGTCCTCCTCTGCTGGATTCTAAATTTCTCCCAGTCCTCAGGTTTGCTGCTTTTTCTGGCCAATTTATATTCCTCTTCCTTGGATTTAACACTATCCTTAATTTCCCTTGTTAGCCACGGTTGGGCCACCTTCCCTGTTTTATTTTCATCATCATAGGCAGTCCTTCGAAATCGAGAAGACTTGCTTCCACTCTAAAAGTGAGTTCTCAGGTGACTGAACAGTGCAATACGGGAATTACAGTGTATGTCACAGGTGGGACAGACAGTGGTTGAAGGAAAGGGTGGGTGGGGTGTCTGGTTTGCCGCACGCTGCTTCTGCTACCTGCACTTGTATTCTGCATGCTCTCGGTGACGAGACTCAAGGTGCTCAGCGCCCTCCCAAATGCTCTTAGGGCGGTCTTTGGTCAGGGCCTCCGAGGTGTCAGTGGGGATGTTGCATTTTATCAAGGGTGTCCTTGAAACGTTTCCTCTGCCCACCTGGGGCTCGCTTGCCGTGTAGGAGTTCCAAGTAGAGCGCTTGCTTTGGGAGTCTTGTGTCAGGCATGCAAACAATGTGGCCCGCCCAACGGAGCTGATCGAATATGTTCAGTGCTTCGATGCTGGCCTGATCAAAAATACTGACATTGGTGCATCTGTCCTCCCAGGGAATTATAGCAGTGTGATAATAACCAGATAATCTGCTTTTAGTGCTGTTGATTGAGGGATAATTTTGGTCAGGAAACCAGGAGAACTCCTCTGCACATTTCGAAATAATGCCATGGAATCTTTTACATCTACCTGAGAGGGCAGATGGGACCTTGGTTTTAACATCTCATCCGAGTGTCAGCCTAGATTTTTGTGCTCAAGTCTCTGGAGTGAGACTTGATCCCACAACTTTCTGACTCAGAAGCAAGTGTGTTGCCCACTGAGCCACTGGTACTAACACTGACTGACATACATGGAGCACAGCAGGTAGTTTATATTGTTTCAGTGGGGTAAAATCAGGCTCACTTATTGCATAGATTTGCATAGAATGTACAGCACAGAAACAGGCCATTCGGCCCAACAGGTCCATGCCGGTGTTTATGCTCCACACAATCCTCCGCCCACTTATCTAGCTTCCCGTTAAATGCGTCTATGCTATTCGACTCAACTGCTCCTTGTGGTAGTGCGTCGTGCATTCTCACCACTCCCTGTGACAACTACGGAGAGGTGAAGTTACTATATTGTTAAACTCTCGACCTTGCACAATGGGGTTTAGAATCTCTGGTCCCTTTTGCACCCTGTAGCAGCATGCAGTTCTGCTCCACCATGCTTTTGGTGCTGCACTGTACTGTCACTGCTGCAAGGACTGCTAGAAGATCATGGATTGAAGCTTTAGTCCCAGGACTTACACACACAATCGAGGCAGATGGCTATGGGTTGCCAACTCTAGTTGAATATATTCCTGGAGGTTGCATCACCCGTCCCGCTGCCCTGCACCCCCTCCCCCTCCCAGACACCCTGCCTCTAGTTGCCCAAAATGTCCACACTCACGGCGCCCCGCTTTCCCTCAACAATTGGAGAGCGAAAAGCCTCTTTGTTACCCAATTGGCTGATTCTCGACTGTCAGAGATCATGACCTATAATTGTTGAACTCGATGTTGAGTCCGAAAGCTGTACAGTGCCTAATCGAAAGATGAGGTGCTGTCCCTTAAGCTTACATTGAGCTTCATTGGAACAGTGCAAGAGGCAGAGGACGGAGAGATCAGAGTGGGAATGGAGAATTTTTTGTCACCAATCTCCAATATTTTTATATCGAATAAACAAAAGGATGAACATTTTGAAATCGAGGCGTTGCTTAACCGTTGCTCACGGGAAGCATAGTCTCAGGATAAGGGGTCGCCCATTTAAAGATGGAGATGAAGGAGGAATTTCTTCTCTCAAAGGATCGTAAATCTTTGGAATTCTCTACCCCAGAGAGCTGTGGAGGCTGTCATTGAATATATTCAAGGCGGAGATAGACAGATTCTTGAACTATAGGAGGATCGAGGGTTATGGGGAACAGGCAGGAAAGTGGAGTTGAGTCCAAGATCAGATCAGCCACAATCTTATTGAACGGTGGAGCAGGCTCGAGGGGCCGTATGGCCTACTTCTGCTCCTATTTCTTATGTTCTTAGGAGAAAAGAAAGCACAGCCATTTTGTAGTACAGGTGCAGCATCCAAAATCTGGAGTTCCAGAATCCGAACCGGGCGACCCTGCCCAACCTCGGGGCCTTGCCGCTGCCCGAACTCGGGGCCTCGGCTCACTGCCACTTGCCTCGCCGCCCTTACCTCGGGGCCTCCTTGCCGGCCCGCGCGAATACCTCCTTGGCGGGGCCCCGCCTGACGACGACATCCTTGGCAAGGCCCACTGGGCCCGACAGCCTCCTCAGCGGGGTCCTGCCCGACGCAAACAGCTCCTCGACAGGCCCCCGGATGGCCCGAACAGCTCCTCGGCAGGTACCCCCACCCCCCACCCGACCCCACACCTCTTTATGACATTCCGAAATCCGGAAATACCCGAACTTGGGCTCGGGTGTTTCGGATTCGTGACGTCAGAAAGACGTTTCAAAATCCGGAAAAACACGAAAACCGGCTCGGCCTCAGTCTCGAGGTTGCCGGATTCGGGACGCTCAACCTGTACAGCTGAGTTGAGATCAGTGCCCTTTCCCGTGTTGTTGAGGATATGTGATGTGAAAACATGGGACAACCATTGCCTCTTTGAAAGACTTTTATAGACACAGAAAAATTCACAGAACTGTTAAACCAATTAAAAGCCGTTCCCTGCCTGTGTAATATAACCACAAGACCATACTCATTTCATTTAAACCATCAATTAGCTGCTTGTTCAGGGAACCATTCTGTTTTTTTTCAAAGGTTCTGGGAAAATCAGACCCTGCTCTGTAAGGGAGAACGAGGAAAACAGGATTTCAGACGCTTGACAATTCACTAATTACTCCCTTTTAAAGAGCCACTTTCTCCCTTTTGTCAGCCTGACACACGATCCTCGGTAGAGTTTAAGATCATTTTTATTAAACAGCGACAAAACAGCACTCCTGTTTCCCACTTCCACCATGGCGCACAATTACCTTATTGTTCTCAACTGGGTCCGGGCCCCAAGCCCGGGTGGATTTATTATTCGAATTGGTCCGGGGAACTAGGTGTTACCAGTGTCTGTGTCACATTCCTCACCAAGATGTGCATCGTGTACAAGGGCACTATGATTTTGTTCTTGGGGAAAATTGGCTGGCATTGCAAAAGGTTGCGAAGGGGACATCGACGATGAAGGAGGGGGTGTGGGTAATGGCCCAGGTTCAACCACGCACAGCTATGAGGAAATAGCGTGCGCCACATTTACAGGGCTGTAACTTTAAAAATAGAGCGCAGCGAGTCGACTGGACCACCGGGGAAATCAGATGCACACCAGGCCCCAAGACAAAACAGGCACAGGTCCCATCCCATGGGGTGGACAGGAAGTGGGAAAGAAACTGCACACTTTACCACCATGAAAACAGATAAACCACCGAGGCAAAAGCATTCTCCCCGCCTCCAATTTTTAGCCTCCTCTCATGAAGGCTTTGACTTATCCTCTGACCCACAGTTCCAGTAGCCTATTGGCAGATTGTTTGACAATGGGCAGATATTGGTTAACGCCCACAGCTGCACACCTTCCAGTCGGGATCAGTGGCCCGCAATGGTAATGAAAAGCCTGTGCGTGTTTTCCTCCTAGCTTGCCCAACACACCATTTTATTGACACCACTACCATCCAAGCTGAGATCATAACCATCAGGGGGATGGTTGTATAGTGGACCAATAATCCAGAGGCCTGGACTAATGATTCGGAGACACGAGTTCAAATCCCACCACGGCAGCCAGGGGATTTTAAATTCAGTTAAATACATAAATCTGGAATAAAAAGCTAGTCTCAGTAATGGTGATTGTTGGAAACACCCATCTAGCTCACTAATATCCTTTAGGGAAGGAGATCTGCTGTTCTTCCCTGGTCTGGCCTATATGTGACTCCAGACGCATAGCAATCTTAACCGTCCTCTGGAATGACCAACCAGTTACAAAATCACAACAACAAAGTCAACACTATGGGAGTAGCTTCACTACATGGACCAGAGTGGTTTACCACACCTTCTCAGGGCAATAAATGTCAGTAACACCCACGTTCCATGAACAAACCATGGAACCATGAAAAACTCAGCACAGACCAGTCAATGGCTGGCCCATGAGGCTCAGTTGTAAACCGAGCATTGTTTTTGCAATTGAGTGATGGGGTGGGTGGGTGGCAGCGAGCGAAAGAGAGGATGTATAGATACAAGACCCCTATGGAAGATGGAAGCCCAACTAACAAACTGCTAGAGAAAAGTATGTGCACACTGCAAACGACAATGCCTGAAGGATGACTTCAGGGCATCCTAAACTGCTTTGGAGACTATTAATTACTTTCTTGGTGAAGTCACTGCAGCCAATTTATACATAGCAAAGAGTTATGTGATAAATAGCCCTTTAATCTGTTTGAAGTAAAAAAAAAAGGATGACTTGGATTTATACAGCGTCGTTCACAACCACTGGATGTCGCAAAGCGCTGTGTAATGAGACAGGAAAAATAAACGATCTCCTAGTAAAAGATCCTCTCGGAATGAGTGATCACAATATGGTTGAATTTGTAATACAGATTGAGGGTGAGGAAGTTGTGTCAGAAACGAGCATACAATGTTTAAACAAAGGGGACTACAGTGGGATGAGGGCAGAGTTGGCTAAAGTAGACTGGAAACACAGACTAAATGGTGGCACAATTGAGGAACAGTGGAGGACTTTTAAGGAGCTCTTTCATAGTGTGCAACAAAAATATATTCCAGTGAAAAAGAAGGGTGGTAAGAGAAGGGATATCCAGCCATGGATAACCAAGGAAATAAAGGAGAGTATCAAATCAAAGACCAATGCGTATAAGGTGGCCAAGGTTCGTGGGAAACTAGAAGATTGGGAACATTTTAAACAACAGCAAAGAATGACTAAAAAAGCAATAAAGAAAGAAAAATAGATTACGAAGGTAAACTTGCGCAAAACATAAAAACAGATAGTAAAAGCTTTTACCGATATATAAAATGGAAAAGAGTGACTAAAGTAAATGTTGGTCCCTTAGAAGATGAGAAGGGGGATTTAATAATGGGAAATGTGGAAATGGCTGAGACTTTAAACAATTATTTTGCTTCGGTCTTCACAGCGGAAGACACAAAAACCATGCCAAAAATTGCTGGTCATAGGAATGTGGGAAGGGAGGACCTTGAGACAATCACTATCACGAGGGGGGGTAGTGCTGGACAGGCTAATGGGACTCAAGGTAGACAAGTCCTCTGGTCCTGATGAAATGCATCCCAAGGTATTAAAAGAGATGGCGGAAGTTATAGCAGATGCATTCGTTATAATCTACCAAAATTCTCTGGACTCTGGGGAGGTACCAGCGGATTGGAAAGTGGCTAATGTAACGCCTCTGTTTTAAAAAGGGGGCAGACAAAAGGCAGGTAACTATAGGCCGGTTAGTTTAACATCTGTAGTGGGGAAAATGCTTGAAACTATTATTAAGGAAGAAATAGCGGGACATCTAGATAAGAATAGTGCAATCAAGCAGACGCAGCATGGATTCATGAAGGGAAAATCATGTTTAACTAATTTACTGGAATTCTTTGAGGAAATAACGAGCATGGTGGATAGAGGTGTACCGATGGATGTGGTGTATTTAGATTTCCAAAAGGCATTCGATAAGGTGCCACACAAAAGGTTACTGCAGAAGATAGAGGTACGCGGAGTCAGGAAATGTATTAGCATGGATAGAGAATTGGCTGGCGAACAGAAAGCAGAGAGTCGGGATAAATGTGTCCTTTTCGGGTTGGAAATCGGTGGTTAGTGGTGTGCCACAGGGATCGGTGCTGGGACCACAACTGTTTACAATATACATAGATGACCTGGAAGAGGGGACAGAGTGTAGTGTAACAAAATTTGCAGATGGCACAAAGATTAGTGGGAAAGCAGGTTGTGTAGAGGACACAGAGAGGCTGCAAAGAGATTTAGATAGGTTAAGCGAATGGGCTAAGGTTTGGCAGATGGAATACAATGTCGGAAAGTGTGAGGTCATCCACCTTGGGGAAAAAAAACAGTAAAAGGGAATATTATTTGAATGGGCAGAAATTACAACATGCTGAGGTGCAGAGGGACCTGGGGGTCCTTGTGCATGAATCCCAAAAAGTTAGTTTGTAGGTGCAGCAGGTAATCAGGAAGGCGAGTGGAATGTTGGCCTTCATTGCGAGAGGGATGGAGTACAAAAGCAGGGAGGTCCTGCTGCAACTGTATAGGGTAACTGTATAGGGCACCTGGAGTACTGCGTGCAGTTTTGGTCACCTTACTTAAGGAAGGATATACTGGCTTTGGAGGGGGTACAGAGACGATTCACTAGGCTGATTCCGGAGATGAGGGGGTTACCTTATGATGATAGACTGGGTCTTTACTCGTTGGAGTTCAGAAGGATGAGGGGTGATCTTATAGAAACATTTAAAATAATGAAAGGGATAGACAAGATAGAGGCGGAGAGGTTGTTTCCACTGGTCGGGGAGACTAGAACTAGGGGGCACAGCCTCTAAATACGGGGGAGCCAATTTAAAACCGAGTTAAGAAGGAATTTCTTCTCCCAGAGGGTTGTGAATCTGTGGAATTCTCTGCCCAAGGAAGCAGTTGAGGCTAGCTCATTGAATGTATTCAAGTCACAGATAGATAGATTTTTAACCAATAAGGGAATTAAGGGTTACGGGGAGCGGGTGGGTAAGTGGAGCTGAGTCCACGGCCAGATCAGCCATGATCTTATTGAATGGCGGAGCAGGCTCGAGGGGCTAGATGGCCTACACCTGTTCCTAATTCTTATGTTCTTATGTTCTTATGTACAGCCAATGAAGTAGAATTCTTTATTAAGATGGAGAGTGACACAGTTAATTCAGAGACTAGGGTCCTGAACTTAAGGAAAGGTAACTTCGATGGTATGAGGCGTGAATTGCCTAGGATAGACAGGCGAATGATACTTAAAAGGTTGACGGTGGATAGGCAATGGCAAAAATTTAAAGATCACATGGATGAACTTCAACAATTGTACATCCCTGTCTGGAGTAAAAATAAAAAGGGGAAGGTGGCTCAACCGTGGCTAACAAGGGAAATTAAGGATAAGTCCAAGGAAGAGGCATATAAATTGGCCAGAAAAAGCAGCAAACCTGAGGACTGGGAGAATTTTATAATTCAGCAGAGGAGGACAAAGGGTTTAATTAGGAGGGGGAAAATAGAGCATGAGAGGAAGCTTGCTGGGAACATAAAAACTGACTGCAAAAGCTTCCACAGATATGTGAAGAGAAAAAGATTAGTGAAAACAAACGTAAGTCCCTTGCAGTCAGATTCAGGTGAATTTATAATGGGGAACAAAGAAATGGCGGACCAGTTAAACAAATACTTTGGTTCTGTCTTCATGAAGGAAGACACAAATAACCTTCCGGAAATACTAGGGGACTGAGGGTCTATTGAGAAGGAGGAACTAAATGAAATCCTTATTAGGCGGGCAATGATGTTAGGGAAATTGAAGGGATTGAAGGCCGATAAATCCCCGGGACATGATAGTCTGCAACCCAGAGTACTTAAGGAAGTGGCCCTAGAAATAGTTAATGCATTGGTGATCATTTTCCAACAGTCTATCGACTCTGGATCAGTTCCTATGGACTGGAGGGTAGCTAATGTAACACCACTTTTTAAGAAAGGAGGGAGAGAGAAAACGGGTCATTATAGACTGGTTAGCCTGACATCAGTAGTGGGAAAAATGTTGGAATCAATTATTAAAGATGAAATAGCAGCACATTTGGAAAGCAGTGACAGGATCGGTCCAAGTCAGCATGGATTTATGAAAGGGAAATCATGCTTGACAAAACTTCTAGAATTTATTGAGAATGTAACTGGTAGAGTGGACAAGGGAGAACCAGTGGATGTGGTGTGTTGGGACTTTCAAAAGGCTTTTGACAAAGTCCCACACAAGAGATTGGTGTGCAAAATTAAAGCACATGGTATTGGGGGTAATGTACTGACGTGGATAGAGAACTGGTTGGCAGACAGGAAGCAGATAGTCGGGATAAACGAGTCCTTTTCAGAATGGCAGGCAGTGACTAGTGGGGTGCCGCAGGGCTCAGTGCTGGGACCCCAGCTATTTACAATATACATTAATGATTTAGATGAAGGAATTGAATGTAATATCTCCAAGTTTGCAGATGACACTAAACTGGGTGGCAGTGTGAGCTGTGAGGAGGACGCTAAGAGGCTGCAGGGTGACTTGGACAAGTTAGGTGAGTGGGCAAATGCATGGCAGATGCAGTATAATATGGATAAATGTGAGGTTATCCCCTTTGGGGGCAAATCATGAAGGCAGAATATTATCTAAATGGCAGCAGATTAGGAAAAGGGGAGGTGCAACGAGACCTGGGTGTCACGGTACATCAGTCATTGAAAGTTGACATGCAGGTATAGCAGGCGAAGAAGGCAAATGGTATGTTGGCCTTCATAGCTAGGAGATTTGAGTATAGGAGCGGGGAGGTCTTACTGCAGTTGTACAGGGCCTTGGTGAGGCCTCACCTGGAATATTGTGTTCGGTTTTGGTCTCCAAATCTGAGGAAGGACGTTCTTGCTATTGAGGGAGTGCAGCAAAGGTTCACCAGACTGATTTCTGGGATGGCAGGACTGACATATGAGGAGAGATTGGATCGACTGGGCCTGTATTCACTGGAGTTTAGAAGGATGAGAGGGGATCTCATAGAAACATATAAAATTCTGACGGGCCTGGACAGGTTAGATGCAGGAAGAATGTTCCCGATGTTGGGGAACTCCAGAACCAGGGGACACCATCTTAGGATAAGGGGTAAGCCATTTAGGATGAGATGAGGAGAAACATCTTCACTCAGCGAGTTGTTAACCTGTGGAATTCTCTACCGCAGAGAGTTGTTGATGCCAGTTCATTGGATATATTCAAGAGGGAGTTAGATATGGCCCTTATTGCTAAAGGGATCAAGAGATAGGGAGAGAAAGCAGAAAAGGGGTACTGAGGTGAATGATTAGCCATGATCTTATTGAATTGTGGTGCAGGCTCGAAGGGCCGAATGGCCTACTCCTGCACCTATTTTCTATGTTTCTAAGTACTTTTGGAGTGTAATCACTGTTGTTATGTAGGGAACACAGCAGCCAACTTGCGCAACGCAAACTCCCACAAACTGCAATGTGATAATGGCCAGATCATCTGTTTTTTGTTATGTTGATTGAGGGATAAATATTGGCCAGGACACCGGGGATAACGCCCCAGTTCTTCTTCAAAATAGTGCCATGGGATCTTTGACATCCACCTATGAGAGCAAACAGCACCTCGGTTTAATGTCTCTTCCAAAAGACCTCCAACAGTGCAGTGCGCCGTCAGTACTGCACTGGAATGTCAGCCTAAATTTTTTTATGATGTGCTCAAGTCCCTGGAGTGGGACTTGAACCCACCACTTTTTGACTTGAAGCATATGTGCTAACCACTGGCCGACAGTGGTAGTGGTTTTTGGGGGATACTTGGAGAACTTTCATGCCCTTCTCTGAATAGTGCCTTGGTATCTTTTGCGTCCACCTGAACAGGCAAATGGGGCCTCAGTTTAACATCTCACCCAAAAGGTGGAACCTCTGGCACCCCCTCAGTGCTGCACTGAAGCGTCAGCCTAGATTATGTGCTCAAATTCTGGAGTGAGCTTTGAACTCACGACCCCCTGACTCATGGGTGACAGCGTTGTCATTACTTAAGGTTATACATGGAGCAGGGAACATGTAGAGGAAAATTTGTGCAACCTTTGTGACAAAAATAAACAAATTGCCCAATTATAATCGCCAGAGATGGGCAGCTCATGGAATGTTATATGAAATGTAATAAAACGTGCGATAAATTTTAGATTAGTGTGATGATCCAAAAGCAATGAAGCAGTCTCCCGCCCTCCCTCCTCCCCGCTCCTTCCGTTACTCCCACCTCAGCTGGTCTTTGACAAACTAGCATCATGAATCTGGCATTTGGGTCAGTTAAAACGGACACGAGCCCAGCAGCCAAGTGTTGCCGCGACACTAGACAGTAGGCCCCAGAGCGCACGCTGTTAACAAGAGCCTCAGAACTCACATCCTGCAGCAGACAAGATTTTAACCCAGCGACAGACGGCGACCCCTTCCCTCAATTGCCCCCCTCATGACAGATGAAAAAAAACAAAGAGATGATAGAGGGAGCAAGAAAAGTAACATGACAGGACAGCGGGGTCAAGGCAAAGTTCACAGCGCTGCCAAGGCCAATTCGACCTATGACCTATTCTGGGATCGTGGATCACTCGAGCTACAATGGCAAACAAGCAGGCCGGCCTCTGAAGGAATGAAGCCTGAGAGAGCCACACACAAACTCCCAACTTTTCTTAATAATATTTCCTCTTCGGGGCTGCTTCAGAAGGTACTGTTTACAAGCAATGATTTACAATCGTGTGAAAAGGAAAAACAGACTTCAGCTGCAGTGTACATTTTTGTATCGTTAAAAGTGAAAGGACATTCTTTGCTTCAGAGCTGTAATTATATCCAATCATACCTTATTAACCCTTTGAGGGCTGCATACCTGGAGCAGCTTCTAAAATACTAGTACTGGTTCAGTCAAGTCGCACTTGGAAAGCCATAAATACAGACTAGCAACGTAGCTCTGGGTTACAGTTTATTCACCAAACTACCCCCGAACCTCACACATATACAGCAAAACATCATGATTCTGTAAAATATATAGAGGGGGGGAGGGGCGGGTGTTGGGGGTAATCGTAGAAATGTACAGCACGGAAGGAAGCCATTTCAGCCCATCGTGTTCACGCTGGCCGACCAAGAGCTATCCAGCCTAATCCCACTTTCCAGCTCTTGGTAGGTTACGATACTTCAAGTGTTTAACCAAGTACTTTTTAAATGTGAAGGTTTCTGCCTCTACCACCCTTTCAGGTAGTGAGTTCCAGACCCCCACCACTCTCTGGGTGAAAAAGTTCCCCCTCAAGTCCCCTCTAATCCTCCTAACAATTATTTTCAATCTATGTCCCCTGGATGTTGAACCCTCTGCAAAGGAAAATAGATCCTTCCTATCCACTCTATCCAGGCCCCTCAATTTTATACGCCTCAATAAGGTCTCCCCTCAGCCTCCTCTGTTCCAAAGAAAACAACCCCAGCCTATCCAATCTTTCCTCATACCTAGACTGGGGAATTTTAGCTAACATCCTCATAAATCTCCTCTGTACCCTCTCAAGTGCAATCACATAGAAACATAGAAAATAGGTACAGGAGTAGGCCATTCCGCCCTTCGAGCCTGCACCGCCATTCAATAAGATCATGACTGATCATTCCTTCAGTACCCCTTTCCTGCTTTCTCTCCATACACCTTGATCCCCTTAACCGTAGGGGCCATATCTAACACCCTCTTGAATATATCCAATGAACTGGCATCAACAACTCTCTGCGGTAGGGAACTCCACAGGTCAACAACTCTCTGAATGAAGAAGTTTCTCCTCATCTCAGTCCTAAATGGCCTACCCCTTATCCTAAGACTATGTCCCTGGTTCTAGACTTCCCCAAAATCGAGAACATTCTTCCCACATCTAACCTGTCCAGTCCCGTCAGAATCTTATATGTTTCGATGAGATCCCCTCTCATCCTTCTAAACGCCAGTGAATAAAGGCCCAGTTGATCCAGTCTCTCCTCATATGACAGCCCAGCCATCCCTGGAATCAGTCTGGTGAACCTTCGCTGCATTCCCTCAATAGCAAGAACATCCTTCCTCAGACTAGGAGACCAAAACTGAACAATATTCCAGGTGAGGTCTCACTAAGGCTCTGCACAACTGCAGTAAGACCTCCCTGCTTCTATATTCAAATCCCCTAGCTATGAAGGCCAACTTACCATTTGCCTTCTTCACCGCCTGCTTAACCTGCATGCCCACTTTCAGTGACTGATGAACCATGATACCCAGGTCTCGTTGCACCTCCCTTTTTTCTAATCTGCCGCCATTCAGATAATATTCTGCCTTTGTGTTTTTGCCCCCAAAATGGATAACCTCATATTTATCCACATTATACTGCATCTTCCATGTATTTGCCCACTCACCTAATCTGTCCAAGTCACCCTGCAGCCTCTTAGCATCCTCCTCACAGCTCACACCACCACCCAGTTTAGTGTCATCTGCAAACTTGGAGATATTACACTCTATTCCTTCATCCAAATCGTTAATGTATATTGTAAATAGCTGGGGTCCCAGCACTGAGCCCTGCGGCACCCCAATAGTAACTGCCTGCCATTCTGAAAAGGACCTGTTTATCCCGACTCTCTGCTTCCTGTCTGCCAACCAGTTCTCTATCCACGTCAGTACATTACCCCCAATACGCTTTGATTTTGTACACCAATCTCTTGTGCGGGACCTTGTCAAAAACCTTTTGAATGTCCAAATACACCACATCCACTGGTTCTCCTTTGTCCACTCTGCTAGTTACATCGTCAAAAAATTCCAGAAGATTCGTCAAGCATGATTTCCCTTTCATAAATCCATGCTGACTCGGTCCGATCCGGTCACTGCTTTCCAAATGGGCTGCTGTTTCATCCTTAATGATTGATTCCAACATTTTCCCCACTACTGATGTCAGGCTAACCGGTCTATAATTACGCGCTTTCTCTCTCGCTCCTTTTTTAAAAAGTGGCGTTACATTAGCTACCCTCCAATCCATAGGAACTGGTCCAGAGTTGATAGATTGTTGGAAAATGATCACCAATGCATCCACTATTTCTAGGGCTTAGAAATCTTGGTCCTCTGCTCCCGCGGGCGATCGGCAGAAAAAGGTAAAGAAAATGCGCACCTTCCTTTTGCTGCTGCGCCCACCAGTGATCCCGGTCCTGAGGCCTCCTCTCCCTGCGCGTCGCAGCGCGTGCACGTCTGGACGGACGCAGAGCTGGAGCTGGAGTCACATGGCACTGGGCAGCCAATCCAGGTGCAGTATTTTCTAATTCATAATAATGGGAATGCCATAAGTAGGAGTTCTCATTATTATGATTGAGAAACACCCCTCCCCCCAACCAACACCAAAAAAAAATAGAAAAATACACCACATATTTAAGATTAAGTTAAATTAAAGTTAATAAATGTCAAAAAATATATATATTTCCGATTTTTTTTTTTTTAAGTTTTTTAATTATGCTTTAAAATAAACTTACCTTAGCGGGCAGGATTTTTAACATTAAAATGTGTTTTTTAAATTTTATTTCACTTGTTTTTGTATGTTTTCAAACTCTTATGCCTGTAAAAGTAGGCTATGTGCCTGCTTTTACCAGGTGCAAGAGTTTTCAGGACATCGTTGGGCAAGAGATGGGTAAATACCGCAATCTTGCTCATGCGAATGTCCTGGCTGTGGGGATACAGACAATCTGTCAAACCAGAGCTTGACAGATCGGAAAAGCTGATTTTCAGCGCGTGCAGATCGTGCGCTGAAAACCGGCTTTTGCGATGCCTGCCCGAGTCCGTACACATTCCATACGGACCCGGGAGGCCGGAATTTCTATGCACATCTTTCCTGCAATATGGTGAACAGAACTGCACGCAACTTGGTGCATAACTCAGACCCCTTTGTTACCTCTGGAGTTGACTATTCCAACGCACTCCTGGCCATCCTCCCATCTTACACCCTCATAAACCTGAACTCTTCCAAAATTCTGCTGCCCATGTCCTAACTCGCATCAAGTCCCGTTCACCCATCACCTCTGTGCTCGCTAATCTACATTTGCTCCTGGTCCGACAATGCCTCGATTTTAAAATGCTCATCCTTGTTTTCAAATCTCTCCATTGCTTCTCCCCTCCTATCTCTGTAATCTCCCCCAGCCCCTCAACACTCCGAGATCTCTGCGCTCCTCCAATTCTGGCTTCTTGCACATCTCCAATTTTCATCGCTCCACCATTGGTGGCCTTGCCTTCAGCTGCCTTGGTCCTAAGCTCTGGAATTCCCTCACTAATCCTCTCCGCCTTTTTACTTCTCTCTTCTCCTTTGAGACGCTCCTTAAAATCTACCTCTCCTGTCCTAATATCTTCTTGTGTAGCTTAGTGTCAAATTTTGTTTGATAACGACCCTGTGAAGCACCATGGGATGTTTTATTACAGTAAAGGCGCTGTATAAATGCAATCTGTTGTTGTTGATCTACCAGGTTTCTGCCTTTCAGAAGATCCTTTTCGAACTGCACTGTGGTGGTGGGTGCAATGTATTTGCTTCATGGGATCTTTGCTGAAGAATTCATAGCAACACATTGCTGTTAAGATCTAGTTGGTTTATTAACAAAGGTTTAACAATTACACTACACATTACCAGCTCATCCACTAGGCTCACAACTTCATACCTCGTCGTGGATGACCTAGACCCAACTGACTGGGGTTTTATTGAGTCGTGTGAACATCACGAGACTGGCGAAGCCACTCACAGTGCAACAGCTCTACAACTATTTTAAAGTTGAAACATTAATATAAGTGCACCCTGATCAAAGGGCGGGGGGCACTAAAACTGACACAATTAAACAAATTAAACTTTGTACAGTCAACTTAAATCAAATTAAAATTTGGTTGCCGGGGTTGATGATGCACTCCAGTGCCTCCGGCGCTCACCTCTCGCGAAGGCCGCGAGCGTACCGGTGGACACCACATGCTCCATCTCCAGGGACACCCTGGCTCGGATGTACCCAAAGATCAGGAGTGTGGGACTGAAGTGCAAACAGAATTTGCGGAGCAGCCCCTTCAAATATGGAAGAGGGGCTGCAACCTCGCACATACAACATACACATGGAGCACGGACTCCTCCAGCAACAACTCTACAACTCTTTTTGTTGCAAACCAATAAATAAACAGTTAAATCAAGTGCCCCCTTATTAAAAGGGGGGGGGGGGGGGACACTCCAAAGAGTTTACAACTCTTTTGAGAGAGAACAATAAATAAACAAATAAATCAAGTGCCCCAACAGCTCTACAACTCTTTTGGTTGGAAACAAAATTAAACCAAGTGCCCCCTGATCTGGGGGACACTCCAAACACTTTTCAAGGCCCTTTTTTGTTTTTTTTGTGGGTTTTTTTGGGCACTAAAGCACAAATATATACAAGTGCCCCCTATAAAAGGGGAGGGGGGACACTAAAACCTGGCAATAAAACAAATTAAACTTTAAAACATATAAAATCAAATTAAAATTTGGTTGCCGGGGGTAATGATGCACTCCAGTCACTCTGTCACCCACCTCTCACGGAAGGCCGCGAGCGTACCGGTGGACACAGCGTGCTCCATCTCTAAGGACACCCTGGCCCGGATGTAAGCGCGGAAGAGAGGCAGGCAGTCGGGCTGAACGACCCCCTCGACCGCCCGCTGCCTGGACCGGCTGATGACACCCTTGGCCGTGCCCAGGAGCAGTCCTACAAGGAGGCTTCAGACCTACCCGCTCCCCTCTGCACATGGTGCCCAAAGATCAGGAGTGTGGGACTGAAGTGCAGCCAGAATTTGAGGAGCAGCCCCCTTAAATAGTGGAAGAGGGGCTGCAACCTCGCACATACAACATAAACATGGAACACGGACTCCTCCAGCAACAACTCTACAAACCTGAGAGCATACTCACAGGTACATACCAGAGAATCTGATTCAACATGGTGAGTTACTTGGGCCAATAGGCAGGCGGCCTGGGGGGAGGAGGGGCGGGGGATGGGGGGTTGAGGCAGGCCCACAGAATTAGATCACAGGATTTGAACTGATGTGCTGTTGGGTCTAATTTCACGGTTCAGCACTCCGGCCACAGAGCTCCATGTGGCAAACGTGTTGGGAATTTTGGGGCAGTGGTCGGCCCATCCCCAGACAGCTTCCCAGATGGAAAGTCACGCAGGTCGCGAATGAGGTGCATTCACCGACTCAATAATACACACCCTGACTCACAAAGCTCTGTGCTGGGGGAAGCAGTAAAGCATAACGTTTGCCCTTTTTACATCTTATAACTTGAACTGGAATGATCCACATTCTTTCCTGTTTCACTGAATGTTACAGCCTGGGAAAACCTCCCATTGATATTATCACAGCCCTAACGATGTGCATCATTGCTGGTGTGATGTGTAATAGCTGGGGACGGTAAGGGGTTGGTTAATATGGCAATATGATGACATACTCCATTAACATGTATAAAGCTGTCCAATTACAGGTTTGAACACTTTTATTGCCAACAGCCGCTTCTAGGCTATGCACTTTGACCAAGGAAAAATGTTAAGTCAGCTCAGTGACAGCACTCGCCGCTGAGTCATAAGAAACATAAGAAATAGGAGCAGGAGTCGGCCATTTGGCCCCTCGAGCCTGCGCTGCCATTCAATGAGACCATGGCTGATCTTTTACCTCAACTCCACTTTCCTGCACTGTCCCCATAATGCCTTGATTCCCTTAATATCCCAAAATCTATCGATCTCTGTCTTGAATATACTCAATGACTGAGCCTCCACAGCTCTCTGAAGTAGAGTCAGAAGGTTGTGGGTTCAAGTCCCACTCCAGAGACTTGCAACACATGATCTACAATGATACTCCAGTGCAGTGCTGAGGGAGTGCTGCACTGTCGGAGGTGCCCTCTTTCAGATTTGCGTGGGTGTTATCAATGGGAGGTTTTCCCTGCTGTATTATCACAGCCCTAACGATGTGCATCATTGCTGGTTTGATGTGTAATAGCTGGGGATGGTAAGGGGTTGGTTAACATGGCAATATGATGACATACTCCATTAACACATATAAACCTGTCCAATTATAGGTTTGAACATTTTTATTGCCAACAGCCGTTTCTAGGCTATGCACTTTAATGTAAAGAATCCTGCGGCGCTATTCCAAAAAGAACAGAGTACTCCTGGTGTTCAGGCCAATATTTGCTCCTCAAACAACATCAATAAAAAAAAACAGATTATATGATCATTTATCTCATTGCTGTTTGTGGGACCTAGCTGTGTGGCTGGCCTCCCATATTCTAGAGGTGATCCAAAACTTGGCTGCCTGTGTCCCATCTCACACCAAGTCCCGCTCACCCATCTCTCCTGTGCTCGCTGACCTATATTGGCTCCCGGTTACGTGGCTCCCGGTTGCGCAACGCCTCAATTTCAAATTTCTCATCCTTGTTTTCAAATCCCTCCATGGCCTCGCCCCTCCCTATCTCTGTAATCTCCTCCAACTCCACAACTCCCAGATATATCTGCGCTCCTCTTGAGCACCCCTGATTATAAACACTTAACAATTGGTGGCCGTGCCTTCTGTCGCCTAGACCTAAAGCTCTGAGGTGCTATCATATGAGATGTTAAAGAACAACAACTTGTATTTATATAGCGCCTTTAATGTAGTAAAACGTCCCAAGGCACTTCACAGGAGTGTGTGTTATAAGACAAAAAATAAATTTGACACCGAGCCTAAGAAGAAGAACTTATGGCAGATGACCAAAAGCTTCATTGGCTGCCGCGTCTCCTACATTACAACAATGACTACACGCCAAAAGTACTTCATTGGCTGTAAAGTGCTTTGGAATATCTTTGAGATCGCGAAAGCAGCTATAGAAATGCAAGTCTTTCTTCCAAAGTAGAGGGCTAGAGACCAGGTTTGCCCTGGCTCCCTAAGTGGCTCCCCGTGTGACCATTTCCCCATGCTTGGTCCAGTCAGTAGAGGAGAAAGCTGAGCCAACACTGGTTGCATACATGTAGTGTTGTTTCAGAGAAAACACCAACCAGCAAGCCATCCCTGGCTGCTCCTGCACACTTCACAAAAGATCACCAAGCACAATTGGCAGAACAGAGAAGTCACTTTGCCAGAGCTCTCAAAAGAGAGAAGAATTCCCTTCTTCTTGCCCTTCTCAAACACCCCTACAGGCAGTGCCTGTCACTGGGGTCAGAATCCACAGACATCAGTCATTCTCTGTGTTATGTTTAGAATAACTCCACAAGACTGAGTACTGTAAGCTTAAACTGACGTGACCTTAGTCTCTATAATAAAACTCCAGAGTGCCAAAGCAGCACGGCAGACAACCTTTCATACTTGCTTGCATGAGGTGTGCAGGTGACCTTTGGGCCTCCAACAAGTGCGCCCTCTGGTGGCAAGTCTTACACAGTTACAATGTTTACATACATAACATCACTCCTCCCAAAGTCTTTGATACAAGTTATTTACAAGTTGAGGTGATCCGGGGCCCTATGCTCCCTGGTTGAATGCCTGAGTTGGAACCCTGGCATGGGCGAGTTGGTCGGGCCATTGCTGCACTGCAGCGCGGCTGGTCTGACCAGACTGTTGGGCATGGTGGGTTCATCCTCTTGATTGACGGTGAGGTCGATTGCTGGTTGGGTGTGTGTTGGTGGATCGATGATGGTGATGTCCTCTTCAAGTTGTTCCTGGTTCAGTGAATCACAGTTTGATTTGATTCCAAACGCTTTCTGCACGTTTGTCCATTACATAGTTTGACAATAAACACTCTATTCCCCTTCTTGGTCAAGACAGTGCCAGCAACCCATTTGGGACCATAACCATAATTAAGGACAAACACAGGGTCGTTTACATCAATGTCACACGATACAGCCGCGCGATCGTGGTACATATTCTGCCGGTGTCGCAGGGTTACCGCATGATCAAGATCTAGGACTAAGGAGAGCCTGGTTTTGAGTGCTCTCTTCATTAACAATTCCGCCGGGAGAACCCCGGTAAGCGAGTGGGGTTGTACCCGGTAGCTGAGCAAAACCCAAGATAAACAGGTCTACAGGGAGCTGTCCGTCACACGCTTCAAGCTCTGCTTGATAGTTTAGACTGCTCGTTCCGCTTGACCGTTGGATGCGGGCTTAAACGGGGCAGACCTGACATGGTTAATGCCATTGCAGGTCAGAAACTCGTTGAATTCCGAGCTAGTGAAACATGGTCCATTGTCACTGACAAGGACGTCGGGCAAGCCTTGGGTGGCGAACATGGCCCGGAGGCTTTCAATAGTGGCAATGGTTGTGCAGGATGACATGATTACACATTCAATCCATTTAGAGTAAGCATCCACTACTAATAAGAAAATTTTTCCTGGAAGGGGGCCAGCGAATCCACGTGGATCCTGGACCGCGGTTTGGAGGGTCATGGCCACAGACTCAGTGGAGCCTCCCTTGATGCATTGCTCAACTGTGAGCAAGTGTTACATTGGTGTATGCATGATGCCAAATCCGAGTCAATGCCGGGCCACCAAACGTGCGACCTGGCCTTCATGATGAATATGCCTGAGTGGGTACTGTGTAGGTCGCGTATAAACGTTTCCCTGCCTTTTTTTGGCAAAACCATGCAATTACCCCATAAGAGAATCTGACTAGATGGACATTTCATCTTTACGTCGGTGAAACAGCTTAATTTCATCTTGCATTTCCCCGGGAACAGCTGACCAGCTCATATTGAGGACGCAACTTTTCACTAGTGATAGCACAGGGTCCAGGCCCTGATCTGGCGAGCCGTGACTCGCTCTCAAAAACATCCATCACCAGAAGCAAGTCTACGGGTTGCGCCATTTCCACCCCTGTGGTGGGCAATGGTAGCCGATTGATGGCATTACCACAGTTCTCCGTGCCTGGTCTGTGGCGGATAACATAGTCATAAGCGGACAATGTTAGTGCCCATCTTTGCTCTCTGAAAACAGCGAAATGAGCTTTCAAGGTTGGTTTCAAGCTCGAACTGGAGTCCAAATAGGTATTCATGCATTTTTTTAACCCCATATACGCTTGCTAACGCCTCTTTCTTGACCATACTGTAGGCTCTTTCAGCCTTAGATAGACTTCTAGACACATATGCAACCGGTTGCAGTTTGCCCGATACATTGGTTTGCTGTAACACACAACCGACCGCATACGAAGATGCATCACAAGCTAGTACTAAACGTTAGCACGGGTCATACAATACAAGTAACTTGTTAGAACATAGCAGGTTTATGGCCTTCTCAAAGGCTGTCTCTTGAGATTTACCCCAAACCTAATCGTCACCCTTATGTAGCAACATGTGCAATAGTTCCAGCAAAGTGCTCAACCCAGGTAGAAAGTTACCAAAATAGTTGAGGAGTCCCAGGAACGAACGCAGCTCCATCACATTCTGTGGTCTGGGTGCGTTCTTGATGGCCTCCGTCTTTGAGTCCTTGGGTCTGATGCCGTCTGCCGCAATCTTTCTCCCTAAAAATTCGACCTCTGGCGCCAGGAAAACACATTTGGTGCGTTTCAGCCTGAGTTCCAATCTGTCTAGTTGATTAGAACCTCTTCCAGGTTGTGCAGGTGTTCGATGGTGTTACCACCGGTGATCAGGATGTCGTCTTGAAACACAACAGTGCGCAGAACCGATTTCAGCAGACTCTCCATGTTCCTCTGGAAAAATGGCAGCAGCCGAGCGAATCCCTAAAGGGCATCGTATATAAACAGTCCTTTGATGCACGTGAATCTTTTCAAAGATTCAGCCAGCTCCTGTGTCATGTCAGCGGATGTTAGATCCAATTTGATGAACGACTGCGAACAGGTCATCTGCCTTGAGTAGTGGATACTGGTCTTGTAACGAGACTCGGTTGATCGTTACCTTGTAGTCTCCACAGATTCTGACCGTCTAATCGCTATTTAACACCGGAACAATTGGGCTGGCCCACTTATTGAACTCAACTGGCGATATGATTCCCTCTCGTTGAAGTCTGTCCAGTTCGACCTCGACTTTCTCCCTCATCATATATGGAACCGCTCAAGCCTTGTGATGAACAGGCCGTGCATCAGCGACCAGATGGATCTGCATCTTGGCACCTGTGAAGATGCCGATGCCTGGTTCAAATAGCAATGGAAATTTGCTCAGCACTTGAGCGCACGAGGCGTCATCCACCGAAGATAGTGCTTTGATGTCATCCCAGTTCCATCGAATCTTTCCTCGCTAGTTTCTGCTGAACAGCGTTGGGCCATCGCCTGGTACAATCCACAGTGATGAGTCATGCACAGCTCCATCGTACGATACCTTCACTGCCACACTGCCAATGCCTGATATGAGCTCTTTGGTGTAAGTGCGCAGCTTTGTATAAAAGGCTCAGTTTGGGCCTTTGTGCCTTGTTGCCCCACAATTTCTCAAACGCCTTCTGGCTCATAATTGACTGACTCGCCCCCGTGTCCAACTCCATGGAAACTAGAATGCCATTTAATTTGACTTTCAGCATTATTGGAGGGTTCTTGGCAGTGAAGGTGTGTACCCCATACACTTCTTCTTCGGCCTCGGGTTGAGTTGCCTCTCTTACTCGTTCTGTGTGATCCGCTTCGGATTGACCATTTTCTGCCGACTCTGCCATGTGGTGAGTCGCAGCACGTTTGCACATTTGCTGGAGGTGCCCCAGTGTTCCGCAGCCTTTGCACACGTAGTGTTTGAATCGACATTGATGGGCTCTATAATTACCCCCGCAGCGCCAACATGGTGTTAAAGGATTCACGTTTTACGCCCCTGAGTCATCTACGTCTTGTAGCTGCAGATCTGTAGGCCCTGCCATGTACAGTTCTGCCTGCAAACGGCGTTATTTTATGCACAGTACTTGCCAGTGAGCTTCGATGCTGAGAAGATATCAGTTTAGTATTATTGTTCATGGACATGAAAGCCTGGGCTATCGTGATGGCCTTGTTCAGGTCTGGGGATTCGGCAGACAGCAGCTTGCGAAGAATGACCTCGTAGCCAATTTCAAGCATGAAAATGTCCCGCAGCATTTCCCCCAAATATCCAGCAAAATCGCAAGGTCCCAGAAGGCGTCCAAGGTCAGTGACATAACTTGCCACGTCCTGGCCCTCGGAGCGATGGTGCGTATAGAAGCGATATCTGGCCATTAAGATGCTCTCCTTCGGCATGAGGTGTTCCTGAACCAGCATACACAACTCTGCATATGTCTTTTCCATTGGTTTCGTCGGTGCTAGCAGATGCTTGACGAGGCCATATGTTGTAGACCCACAAACGGTGAGGAGAATTGTCCTGCGCTTGATCGCTTTATCGTCCACATCCAGCTCGTTGGCCATGAAGTATTGGCCAAGACGTTCAACAAAGGCTTCCCAATCATCACCCTCTACAAATCACTCAAGAATATCAATGGCAGCTATAACCGCGTGAAAGTTCGTGATCTGTTACTCGTCGCCAATTGTTATGTTTAGAATAAAGCCACAAGAGTGAGTACTGTAAGCTTAAACTGATGTGACCTTAATCTCTTTAATAAAACTCCAGAGTGCCAAAGCAGCATGGCAGACAACCTTTTATACTCGCTTACATGAGCTGTGCAAGTGACCCTTGGGCCTCCAACAGGTGCGCCCTCTGGTGGCAAGTCTTAGAGTTATAATGTTTACATACATAGCACTCTGGTTCGTCATCCACATGGCCATTCTTCAACTGGACAATGGGTGTTGCCAGTGTTGCTATTTGACCATGAAGGATGGGGCATTGTAGCCCTTCCTATCCTCACTGCCCATAAGTGTATTTCCCAGCATGGCTCCTGTACAGAGATCCGAATCGGGTTCCTTAGCTCCAGATCCGAGCCCAAGTGTGGGGGCGAAGCCAATTATAAGATATGTTGGGGGGGCGGAAGGGAGCTGGAAATTGTCCGCAGTACGCACCCAAATGTATGATACGCGGTTCAGGTGAGCAAGCACCCCACTGGGAATGAAAAGGCAGAAAGTTATTCCACCCTGGCGGAGATCTGCAAATTCAGCACAGACTGGGGGGTAAAACCTTCCTGTCTCCTTGGGCCTCTTCTACGCCTTCTTATGCACAGCCCAAATTTCACCCCTCGCCCCCCCCCCCCTTCCCCTTTGCCGATAAAATCGCAAGCATAAGAACAGACGAGAGATTTTGCATCAGCTACGAGTGTGCTAGTGAGAGTCATTAATGAGGCAGATGGAGGCTGTGGAACAAAAGGAGACAAGGTCACTGGGATGTATAGCAGCGGAGACAAAAGCTTGTTTATAAATGAAACAGCTTGCTCCTAACAGAAAAATAATTGCCAGACAGCACGGGAAAAGAAGATCTTTGGCTTGGACTAAACCCTTATTTTTTTTTCATCTTTTGCGAATGTTTTCTTCCCTCCAGTTTTCTTCAGCCCGTGGGGCTACGATGAGAGAAATGCGGCCACTCCTCATAGCAAGTGAGTCTCAATGGTCAATTCGACTTATGGGGGCATCACAGCCGCACCCCAGTGGCCAATCCTCCTGCGTGATCGTAGGTGGCGAAGCTTGGATTTTCCGATCATCATCAATCATTTTGGAAGATTTTGGAGATAACCCGCGTAGAATCAATTGGTTAACACAATTGGAAAGTCTATTTTACCATGGGGTTCATCACAAACAAACCCAAGATAGTGAATGTTGACAGGCTACTTGACAATAGGGCGGGGAGGTGGTTGATGAGGGCAGGGAGGGCGGTGGGAGGGGGGAGGTCAGGCTCGCTGAAACCAATGCTGTCCTCTCTGCTCCGTACTTTGCAAATGTCACTGGTTAATAATAAGGAATCATAGAATCTTACAGCACAGAAGGAGGCCATTCCGCCCATTGAGCCTGTGCCAGCTTTTTGAAAGAGCGATGCAATTAGTCCCACTTCCCCCCCCCCACCGCCCTTTCTCCATAGCCCCTGCATATTTTACCTTTTGAAGTATTTATCCAACTACCTTTAGAAAGTTACTATCGAGTCTGTTTCCACCGCTCTTTCCGGACGTGCGTTTCAGATCACAACGACTCGCTGCATAAAAATAAATTCTCCTCATTTCCCCCTCTGGTTCTCTTGCCAGAAGAGGGGATGTTAACTGATTTCGCTCCTTAGCTGAGGGTGCTAAGCACAATTGCACCCTATCATGAGCTGGATTTTTGGCTTTGCCATTTTCGCAGCGAAAATGGAGGCGGGGTGGGAAATTTACCGCCCGATTAACCTTTGCACTTTGTGGAGCAACTTTCGTCCTTTGCTGCCGGGGGTGCAGCGCAAAGGGAGGCGTTGTACTAGTTTCGCGGCGAAAAAAAACGGGATCCTCGACAACTTTAGTGCGGGTCCGGGAGTGCTCTGAGGGAAGCCTTGGGAGGGGAAAAGGAATTCACAAAAACTTTCAAAAAACATTGCCAACACCCTTACCACACAAATCGCCGCAAAAATATAAAAAAATTAAAAACTAGAACTTACTTTTCTTCCAGTTTATCCAACTCACCGCTGCTGGCAGGGCTGGACCGCTGTGTTTTCCCCGGCAGTCATCGCGGGGCGCGTTTCGCGGCGTACAGTTCAGGTGATTCTCGAAACTCGTAGCGGTGTCGTAATGCGAGCCGTTGCACACCCGACGCAGCTCTCCCCGGCGGTGCTTCTAAGCGCCACCGCAAAAACCGACCCGAGGATCGCGCCCGGACGCAAAACAGCTGACCGCCCCATTTTGCGTCGCGGAGGGTCAAAAAACGGCGAAAACTCGGTCACAAACGACCCAAAAAATCCAGCCTTAAATCTCACCACTGTAATATGACCTGATAATCTGTTTTTAGGTGTCGGTTGATGGATAAATATTGGGCAGGACACTGGAGAGAATGCCCCTGCTCTTCAGTGCTATGGGATCTATTACATCATATAGAGGCACTGGAGAGGGTGCAGAGAACATTTACAAGGATAACACCAGAAATGCGACGGTAGACCGATCAAAAGGCTGAGGGGTGACCGAATAGAGGTCTTTAAAATTATGAAAGGTTTTGACAGAGTGGATACAGAGTGTTTCCACTTGTGGGGAAGAACATAACTAGAGGCCATCGATATAAGATAGTCACCAAGAAATCCAATAGGGAATTCAGAAGAAACTTCTTTACCCGGAGAGTGGTGAGAATGTGGAACTCCCTTCCACAGCAGTGGTTGAAGCAAATAGTACAGATACATTTAAGGGGCGGCTCGATAAGCATGCGAGGGAGAAGGGAAGAGGGTTATGCTGATAGGGTGAGATGAGGAAGGATGGGGGCAGGCTCGAGTGGAGCATGGACTGGTTGAGCCAAATGGCCTGTTCCTATGCTGTATATCCTATGTAATCCTCTGTAATGTAATGTAATGTAATCATATGAGCGGTCAGACAGAACCTCGGTTTAATGTCTCATCCGAAACACGGCACCCCGGACAGTGCAGCACTCCCTCAGTAATGCACTGGCAAGTCAGCCTAGATTTTGGACATAAACACCTATGTAGTTACAGAGAACCGGCTCCACGCATTTATTGACTCAGAATGGCAGGGATTAATCTGACAGTGCAAGACGCAGTAAGAGGTCTACTGTGCCATCAGAACTCCAAAGCTCACTTTACGCTGACTGGCACCATAATATTAGCAGTCCCAATCGGACTGAGTATATCAAGTGATGCCACATTGGAGAATTATTTCAGTGTGTAAATCCTATATCTACAGCACGGTTTCAGCCGTGGCTCAGTAGGTAGCACTCTCACCTCTGAGGTAGAAGGTTGTTGGTTCAAGTCCCACTCCAGAGACTTGAATACAAAATCCAGGCTGACACTCTAGTGTAGTGCTGAGGGAGTGCTGCACTGTCGGAGGTGCCATCTTTCGGATCAGACATTAAACTGAGACTCTGTCTGCTCTATTGGGAGGATGTAAAAGATCCCATAGCACAATTTTGAAGAGGAGCAGCGGAAGTTATCCCGAGGGTTCTGGCCAATATATATCCCTCAATCAATCTCTAAAAACAGATTATCTGGTCATTATCATATTGCTGTTTGTGGGAGCTTGCTGTGCGCAAATTGGCTGCTGTGTTTCCTACATTACAATAGTGACTACATTGGCTGTAAAGCGCTTTGGGACGTCGTGAAAGGCGCTACATAAATGTAAGCTCTTTTTACTGCTGTGCTTGATGCTGACAATGTGACAAAAGGCGGTTAATGTTACAATACCAAGAAAATGGGGGTTGGAGGGAAACCCCATCGGAAACTATAAATTGAAACAATGGAAATAGAAAAAGATTTTGGCTGAGGGCGGTGTTATATTTATGCACTATTTTGAAAAGATCTCTTTAAAAATAAATGACTGTGAACATTTCTGTTACTGTCTTCGATTATTACCAGATTTTAATTCAGCTGTGCGGTAACATAACAGCTAACGTATGAGCTGCGCTATAACGGTTATGTTCTATAAATGTAAGAGGTGCAATTTATAAACTAGCACAGTTTATAGAAAAGGCAACTGCGATACAGTTGATTGGGCTTAAAGTGCCAGTGTGACCCATATAGCATCTAAATCAGCTGTGGGGGGAAACAAACTCGCAGGGCTTTAACAGTTTTGGATGCCGTACCTTTCAACTGCGCCCTTTTAATTGAGAAGTCACAGTCATTGTTCCCCCTAGTGGGTTTTGGGCGCATGGCCCCTTTAACGGGCTGCGCGGCCCAATTCAAACTTCCACGCATCCGCGGTTTATTGTATCGTGAAGCCAGGTTGCAGCTTGAGAAGTCTGCCAGGGACTCTTAGTCAGACCATAGAAATATCAACCATGGCTCAGTGGGTAGTATGATCACCTCAGAATTCGAAGGTTGTGGGTTCAAGTCCCAATCCAGCGACTGGACCATAAAAAAATCTAGGTTAACACTCCAGTGCAGTGCTGAGGGAGCGCTATGCTGTGAGAGGTGCCATCTTTCAGATGAGACGTTAAACTTATCTCATCTCACAGGCAGACATAAAAGTCCCCCTGACACTATTTTGAAAGAGAACAGGGAAGTTATCCCACGGTGTCCTGGGCCAATATTTATCCCTTAACCAACATCACTAAAACAGATGATCTGGTCATTATCATGTTGCTATTTGTGGGAGCTTACAATAGTGACTACACTTCCAAAAGTACTTCATTGGCTGTAAAGCACATTAGAATTTCGTGAAAGGTACTATATAAATGCAAGTCTTTCTTTTCCTTTATATACAACTGAAAAATGAAAATCCAGATGAAGATAATGCTGTTGGAAATTATGGATCCAAGCCACAAAATTGCTGGGTGACTCAAGGAAACATTCAAACATACCCTTGGAAGCACAGATGTGTGGATCTTCACTGGTTATCTGGACCATTTTTGTTGTTGAGTCAATCCGCTACATTTCAAGATTAAATCCTGAGGTCCAAATTGGGTTGATAATCTCATTCATTCTGTGCTAGAAAACCTTCCCAACAGTGCCCTCCAGTGGTGGCATGGGTGCACTTGGTAGGAATAGGTCTGAGCATTTATATCGTGCCATATAGCATCGCTCAAGTAATTAATTGGATATGCTGGTGTTATGTGGGTGAATGCATCATAGAGGTCATTCGGCCCATAAAGAGCTATCCAGACTAATCCCACTTTCCAGCTCTAGGTCCGTAGCCCTGCAGCTTATGGCACTTCAAGTGCTCATCCAAGTAGTTTTTAAATGTGATGAGGGTTTCTGCCTCTATCACCCTTTCAGGCAGAGTTCCACATCTCTGGGTGAAAAAAGTTATCCTCAACTCTCCTCTGGGCACATGGGAACACCACCACCTGCAAGTTCCCCTCCAACTCACACACCACCTTGACTTAGAAACATAGAAAATAGGTGCAGGAGTAGGCCATTCGGCCCTTCGAGCCTGAACCACCATTCAATAAGATCATGGCTGATCATTCACCTCAGTACCCCTTTCCCGCTTTCTCTCCATACCCCTTGATCCCTTTAGCCGTAAGGGCCATATCTAACTCTCTCTTGAATATATCTAATAAACTGGCATCAACAACTCTCTGTGGTAGGGAATTCCACAGGTTAACCACTCTGAGTGAAGAAGTTTCTCCTCATCTCAGTCCTAAATGGCTTACCCCTTTTCCTAAGACTGTGTCCCCTGGTTCTGGACTTCCCCAACATCGGGAACATTCTTCCTGCCTCGAACCTGTCCAGTCCCGTCAGAATTTGATATATTTCTAGGAGATCCCCCTCATCCTTCTAAACGCCAGTGAATAAAGGCCCAGTTGATCCAGTCTGTCCTCATATGACAGTCCTGCCATCCCGGGAATCAGTCTGGTGAACCTTTGCTGCACTCCCTCAATAGCAAGAACGTCCTTCCGCAGATTGGGAGACCAAAACTGAACACAATATTCCAGGTGGGGCCTCACCAAGGCCCTGTACAACTGCAGGAAGACCTTCCTGCTCCTATACTCAAATCCCCTAGCTATGAAGGCCAACATACCATTTGCCTTCTTCACTGCCTGCTGTACCTGCGTGCCCAGTTTCAATGACTGATGTACCGTGACACCCAGGTCTCGTCGCACCTCCCCTTTTCCTAATCTGCCGCCATTCAGATAATATTCTGCCTTCATGTTTTTGCCACCAAAGTGGATAACCTCACATTTATCCACATATACTGCATCTGCCATGCATTTGCCCACTCACCTAACCTGTCCAGGTCACCCTGCAGCCTCTTGGTGTCCTCCTCACAGCTCACACCGCCACCCGGCTTAGTGTCATCTGCAAACTTGGAGATATTACATTCAATTCCTTCATCTAAATCATTAATGTATATTGTAAATAGCTGGGGTCCCAGCACTGAGCCCTGCGGCACTCCACTAGTCACTGCCTGCCTTTCTGAAAAGGACCCGTTTATTCAGATTCTCTGCTTCCTGTCTGCCAACCAGTTCTCTATCCACGTCAGTACATTACCCCCAATACTATGTGCTTTAATTTTGCACACCAATCTCTTGTGTAGGAACTTGTCAAAAGCCTTTTGAAAGTCCAAATACACCATATCCACTGGTTCTCCCTTGTCCACTCTACCAGTTACATCCTTAAAAAATACTAGAAGATTTGTCAAGTATGATTTCCCTTTCATAAATCCATTCTGACTTGGACCAATCCTGTCACTGCTTTCCAAATGCGCTGCTATTTCATCTTTAATAATTGATTCCAACATTTTCCCCACGACTGATATCAGGCTAACCGGTCTATAATTACCAGTTTACGCTCTCACTCCTTTCTTAAAAAGTGGTGTTACATTAGCTACCCGCCAGTCCATAGGAACTGATCCAGAGTCAATAGACTGTGGGAAAATGATCACCAATGCATCCACTATTTCTTGGGCCACTTCCTTAAGTACTCAGGCCCCGGGGATTTATCGGCCTTCCATCCCATCAATTTCCCTAACACAATTTCCCGCCTAATAAGGATTTCCTTCAGTTCCTCATTCTCACTAGAGCCTTGGTCACCTAGTATTTCCGGAAGGATATTTGTGTCTTCCTTCATGAAGACAGAACCAAAGTATTTGTTTAACTGGTCCGCCATTTCTTTGTTCCTCATTATAAATTCATCTGAATCTGACTGCAAGGGACCTACATTTGTCTTCACTAATCTTTTTCTCTTCACATATCCATAGAAGCTTTTGTAGTCAGTTTTTATGTTCCCAGCAAGCTTCCTCTCATACTCTATTTTCCCCCTCCTAATTAAACCCTTTGTCCTCCTCTGCTGAATTCTAAAGTTCTCCCAGTCCTCAGGTTTGCTGCTTTTTCTGGCCAATTTATATGCCTCTTCCTTGGATTTAACACTATCCTTAATTTCCCTTGTTAGCCACGGTTGAGCCATCTTCCCTTTATTTTTACTCCAGACAGGGATGTACAATTGCTGAAGTTCATCCATGTGATCTTTAAATGTTTGCCATTGCTATCCACCGTCAACCCTTTAAGTATCATTCGCCAGTCATTTCTAGTCAATTCATGTCTCATACCATTGAAGTTACCTTTCCTTAAGTTCAGGACCCTAGTCTCTGAATTAACTGCGTCACTCTCCATCTTAATAAAGAATTCTACCATATTATGGTCACTCTTCCCCAAGGGGCCTCGCAAAACAAGATTGCTAATTAGTCCTTTTTCATTACACATCACCCAGTCTCGGATGGCCAGCCCTCTAGTTGGTTTCTCGACATATTGGTCTAGAAAACCATCCCTAATACACTCCAGGAAATCCTCCTCCACCGCATTGCTACCAGTTTGGTTAGCCCAATCTATATGTAGATTAAAGTCTCCCATGGTAACTGCTGTACCTTTATTGCACGCATCCCTAATTTCTTGTTTGATGCTGTCCCCAACCTCACTGCTACTGTTTGGTGGTCTGTACACAACTCCCACTAGCGTTTTCTGCCCACTGGCATTCCGTAGCTCCACCCAGACCGATTCCACATCATCCAAGCTAATGTCCTTTCTTATTATTGGGTTAATTTCCTCTTTAATCAGCAATGCCACCCCACCTCCTTTCCCTTTCTGTCTATCCTTCCTGAATGTTGAATACCCCTGGATGTTGAGTTCTCAGCCTTGGTCACCCTGGAGCCATGTCTCCGTGATGCCAATTACATCATATTCGTTACTTGCTGCCTGCACAGTTAATTCGTCCACCTTATTACAAATACTCCTCGCACTGAGGCACAGAGCCTTCAGGCTTGTCTTTTTAACACACTTTGCCCTTTCAGAATTTTGCTGTAATATGGCCCTTTTTGCTTTAGGTTTCTCTGCCCTCCACTTTTACTTTTCTTCTTTGTATCTTTTGCTTCTGCCCCCACTCTACTTCCCTCTGTCTCCCTGCATAGGTTCCCATCCCCCTGCCATATTAGTTTAACCCCTCCCCAACAGCACTAGCAAACACTCCTCCTAGGACATTGGTTCTGGTCCTGCCCAGGCGCAGACCGTCTGGTTTGTACTGGTCCCACCTCCCCCAGAACCGATTCCAATGTCCCAGGAATTTGAATCCCTCCCTTCTGCACCACTCCTCAAGCCATGTATTCATCTGTGATTCCTACTCTGACTAGCACGTGGCACTGGTATCAATCGTGAGATTACTACCTTTGAGGTCCTACTTTTTAAATTTAGCACCTAGCTCCCTAAATTCGTCTTGTAGGACCTCATCCCGTTTTTTTACCTATATCGTTGGTACCTATATGCAGCATGACAACTGGCTGTTCACCCTCCCCCTTCAAAATGGAAGTATATCAGCCGTTTCCCCCTCGTCGCTGGGTCAAAATCCTTGAACTCCCTCCCCAACAGCACTGTGGGAGTACTTTACCACACGGACTGTAGCGGTTCAAGAAGGTGGCGCACCACCATCTTCTCCAGGTCAATTAGGGATGGGCAATAAATGCTGGCCTTGCCAGCGATGCCCACGTCCCATGAACGAATAAAAAATCCTTCTACCAATTACTTTAAATATATTCCCCAATGGAGCAAGCATTTAGCGCACAACAAGAATCCATAACTAGCAATGACCAGTCTGTTTTCAATGGTGTCGTTTGTGTGAAAGATCTTACACTGAGAGAATTGCATGCTTCCCTGTAGAGATTTTTAACACCCATTTGAATCACCAGAAATGGCAGCTACGTTCTTATTTTAGCATCTCATCCAAAGAATGACACCTCTGATGTTGCAGCACACCCGTGGTACTGCGCCGTAGTGTCAGTCTGGACTATGTGCTTAAATCCTGAAGTGAGATTTAATCCACAACCGTGTGCCTCAGAAGCGAGAGTGCTACCAACCGAGCCAAGCTGACACTGAACAAGAGTTCTCCATTAAAAGATGGCCATCGATAATCAGTGGTGACAACATTAATAAATGGACTTTCAACAGGTTCAAGTGGCTATTTTAAAGATAGAAAGACGCATTGATATAGCGCCTTTCATTACCTCTGGGTATCTCAAAGTGCTTTACAGCCAATGAAGTACTTTTGGAATGTAGTCACTGTTGTAATGTGGGAAACGCGGCAGGCCAATTTGCATACAAGCAAGCTCCCACACACAGCAATGTGATAATGACCAGATAATCATTTTGTTTTTTTATGATGTTGATTGAGGGATAAATATTAGCCAGGACACCAGGGGGAACTCCCCTGCTCTTCTTCAAAACAGCACAGTGGGATCTTTCACATCCACCTGAGAGCAGCCATGAGCTGCAATTTCTTTGATTCCTGTTGTCACACCTGCCTATTTCAACAACAACTTGTATTTATATAGCGCCTTTAACTGATGAAATGTCCCAAGGTGTTTCACAGGAGTATTAGGAGACAAAAAAGTTGACACCAAGCCGCATAAATAGAAATTAGCACAGGCTTGGTCAAAGAGGTAAGTTTCAAGGAGTGTCTTGAAGGAGGAAAGAGGTAGAGAGGCGGAGAGGTTTAGGCAGGAAGTTCCAGAGCTTGGGGCCTAGGCAAAAGGCGGCACGGCCACCAATGGTTGAGCGATTACAATCAGGGATGCTCAAGAGGGCAGAATTAGAGGAGCACAAACATCTCGGGAGGTTGTGGGGCTGGAGAAGATTACAAAGATAGGGAGGGGCGAGGCCATGGAGGGATTTGAAAATAATCATCAGAATTTTGAAAACAAGGCATTACTTAACCAGAAGCCAATGTAGGTCAGCGAGCGCAGGGGTGATGGATGAGCGGGACTTGGTGCGAGTTAGGACACGGGCAGCCGAGTTTACTGACCTCTAGTTTACTGAGGGTAGAATATGGGAGGCCAGGAGTGCATTGGAATAGTCAAGTCTAGAGGTAACAAAGGCATGGATGAGGGCTTCAGCAGCGGATGAGCTGAGGCAAAGGCAGAGACGGGCAATGTTACGGAGGTGGAAATAGGCGATCTTAGTTATCCTCGGATATGTGGTCGAAAGCTCATTTCAGGGTCAAATAGGACACCAAGGTTGTGAACAGTTTGGTTCAGCCTCAGAAAGAAGTTGCGGAGAGAGATGGAGTCAGTGGCTAGGGAACAGAGTTTGTGGCGGGGACCGAAAATAATGGCTTCGGTCTTCCCAATATTCAATTGGAGAAAATTTCTGCTCATCCAGAATGGAATGTCGGGCAAGCAGTCTGACAATTTAGAGAGCATCGAGGGGTCTACACATCCAACAGGCAACTTCATCCTTACCAGCCCCTTGATCGATTATCTTCAACTATTCCAGAGAGTAAAAAGCTAGCCATCTTCATGTGAATCCAGCATAATGTGTCCACAGTGCATCATTTTTCTCATTACTTCCCTTGTGCTAGTTCAGGGACCCATTCATTGATCATTGAACTTGTCCAATTAATTTTCAACATATGCCTGCAGCGCAATAACTCAAAACACCTCCAGTCCTTTTCTCGTTAAGAGACCCAATCATCCCCATTTCTTCTTTGTCCTTTTCCTCCAAGGTTATCATAGCAGCACAGAAAGAGGCCATTTGGCCTATCGTCTCTGTGCTAGCTATTTGAAAGAGCTATCCAATTAGTCCGACTTCCCCGCTCTTTACCAATAGACATTATTCCTCTTCAAGTAGCTATCCAATTTCTTTTTGAAATTTGCCATTGAATCTACTTGGTGTTGACTCTTTGCCCACTGCTCCTTAAGGCACTGAGACATTTCTCTACATGTGTGAAGCACAACAGAAAAGAAAGTTGTGCTCCTTACCACCCAGGGATACTGCAGTTTGAGTTCAGCCATGGCTCAGTGGGTAGCACACTCGCCTCGGAGTCAGACGGTTGTGGGTTCAAATTCTAATCCAGGGAATTGAGCACAAAAATCTATGCTGATACTCCCAATCCACGACGTGTGTGGACTTTTTAGCGCAGTCAAGTCCACCTACGCCAAGAACGGAGAGGTGCTCATCAAGGACAGAGAGGCAGTCAATGTCCGCTGGAAGGAGCACTTCGAGGATCTCCTCAGCCAAGACACTGTCTTTGACGTGAGTGTCCTCGACTCCATCCTGTAGCATGCTACCCGTCACCACCTCAGCACAATCCCAGCCCGGCATGAGGTTGAAAAGGCCAGCCTACAACTGAAAAACAACAAGGCCTCAGGAGCAGATGGAATCCCCACCGAAGTACTAAAGCATGGCGGAGAAGTACTCTTGATGCCAATCTATTACCTCATCTCTCTTATCTGGAAGGCGGAGATGATGCCAGGGGATTGCAGAGACACTGCAATCATGACCATCTTCATGTAAGAGGACAAGTCCGACTGCGGTAAGTACGGAGGACTTTTCCTGCTGTCTGCCGCAGAGAAAATCATCGCAAGAATGCTCTGCAATCGTCTCCTCCCAGTGGCTGAAGAGCTCCTCCCAGAGTTGCAATGCGGATTCTGTCCCCTAAGGGGCACAACGGACATGATCTTCATCGCGCAATCCAAGAAAAATGTAGGGAGCAGCGTCAACCTCTGTACATGGCTTTCTCGGAACTCAAGAATGCCTTCGACTCTGTCAACCGTGAGGGATTATGGAGCGTCCTCCTCAAATTCGGCTGTCCGTAAAAATTTGTCACCATCATCCGCCTGCTTCATGACAACATGCACCACGGATCCACCACAGACCCAATACCAGTGCAGACCGGGGTCAAGCAAGGCTGTGTCATCACGCCAACGTTCTTCTCAATCTTCCTCACTGCAATGCTTCATCTCACCCTTAACAAGCTCCCGGTTGGAGTGGAGTTAATCCACGGACAAGCGAGAAATTGTTCAACCTCCAGTCCAGATCCAAGATTGCTCCAACCTCTGTCACTGAATTACAATGTGCAGATGAGGCTTGGAGTCCGAACTCCAAACCATCGATGACACCGTCACTAAAGCGTACGAGAATCTGGGCCTCACATTAAACATCAGTAAGACAAAAGTCCTCTACCAACCAACCCCCGCCCCACAGTACTGCTCCCCATTATCAAGATCCACAATGAGACCTTGGACAATGTGGATCACTTCCCATCCCTTGGGAGCCTACTCTCAGCAAGGATAGACATTGATGACGAAGTCCAACATCGCCTTCAGTGTATCAGTGCAGTCTTCAACCGCCTGAGGAAGAGAGAGTGTTCGAAGACCAGGATCTCAAACCCGGCACCAAGCTCATGATTGACAGAGCATTAGTGATAACCGCATTCCTATAGGCTTCAGAGACATGTACAGTAGGCACCTCAAAGCACTGGAGAAGTACAACGAATGCTGCCTCCGCAAAATCCTGAAAATTCATTGGCAGGATATGCGCACCAACATCAGTGTTCTCTCTCAGGCCAACATCCCCAGCATCGAGGCACTGACCACGCTCAACCAGCTCCGGGCCACATTGTCCACATGCCCGATACTAGACTCCCGAAACAAGCGCTCTACTCCGAGCTATGTCACAGCAGGCGAGCCCCAGGAGGGCAAAGAAAACGCTTCAAGGGCACCCTCAAAGCCTCCTTGAAAAAATGCAACATCCCCACCAACTCTTAGGAATCCCTAGCCCAAGACTGCTCAAAGTGGAGGAGCAGCATCCGATAAGGCACTGAACACTTCAAGTCTCTTCGCCAAGAGCACGCAGAAGCCAAATTCAAACAGCGGAAGGAGTGTACGACAAATCAAGCACCCCACCCACCCATCTCTCCAATCACTGTCTGCCCCACCTGTGACAGAGACTGAAGATCCCGCATTGGTCTCATCAAACATAGAAACATAGAAAATAGCAGCAGTACTAGGCCTGTCGGCCCTTCGAGTTTGCACCGCCATTCAATATGATCATGGCTGATTCTCGATCTCAACATCATATTCCCGCTTTTTCCCCATACCCCTTGATGTCTTTTGTGTCTAGAAATCTATCTATCGCCCTCTTAAATATATTCAGTGACTTGGCCTCCACTGTCTTCTGTGGTAGAGAATTCCACAGGTTCACCACCCTCAGTGAAAAAATTTCTCCTCATCTCGGTCCTAAATTTCCTACTCTGTATCCTGAGGCTGTCACCCCTTGTTCTAGATTTCCCAGCCAGGGGAAACATCCTACCCACATCCAGTCTATCCAACCCCATCAGAATGTTATACATTTCAATGAGATCCCCTCTCATTCTTCTAAACTCTAGTGAATAAAGGCCTAGTCGACCCAATCTCTCCTCAAAAGGACAGTCCTGCCATCCCAGGAATCAGACTGGTGAACCTTCGCTGCACTCCTTCTATGGCAAATATATTCTTGCTTAGGTAAGGAGACCAAAACTGCACACAATACTCCAGGTGCAGTCTCACCAAGGCCCTGTATAACTGTAGTAAGACATCTGTACTCAAATCCTGTACTCAAATCCTCTTGCAATGAAGGCCAACATACCATTTGCCTTCCTAACTGCTTGCTGCACCTGCATGTTTGCTTTCAATGACTGGTGTACAAGGACACCCAGGTCCCTCTGTACATCGACACTTCCCAAACCATCACCATTTAAATAATACTTTGTCCTTATGTTTTTCCTACCAAAGTGGATAACTTCACATTTATCCACGTTATTCTGCATCTGCCATGTGTTTGCCCACTCACTCAACCTATCTAAATCACCTTGCAACGTCTTTGCATCCTCCTCACAACTCACAATCCCACCTAGTTTTGTGTCATCAGCAAACTTGGAAATATTACATTTGGTTCCCTCATCCAAATCATTTATATATATTGTGAATAGCTCGGGCCCAAGCACTAATCCCTGTGGTACCCCACCAGTCACTGCCCGCCACCCCAAAAAAAAAACGTTTATTCCTACTCTCTGTTTCCTGTCAGTTAACCAATTTTCAATCTATGCCAGTACATTACCCCCAATCCTATATGCTTTAATTTTGCACACTGATCTCTTATGTGGGACTTTATCAAAGATCTTCTGAAAATCCAAATACACGACATCCACTGGTTCTCCCTTATCTATTCTATCAGTTACATCCTCAAAAAACCTCCAGTAGGTTTGTCAAACATGATTTTCCTTTCATAAATCCACGTTGACTTTGTTTAATCCCGTTGATATTATCTAAGTGTGCCGTTATCACATCCTTTATAATACTCTAGCATTTTCCCTACTACTAATGTTAGGCTAACCAGTCTGTAGTTCCCCGTTTTCTCTCTCCCTCCTTTTTTAATAGTGGGGTTACATTTGCCACCTTCCAATCTGCAGGAACTGTTTCATAATCTATAGAATTTTGGAAGATGACAACCAATGCATCTATTTCCATGGCTATCTCTTTTAGTACTCTGGGATGCAGATCATCAGGCCCTGGGGAGTTATCGGCCTTCAGTCCCATTAGTTTCTCCAGCACTACTTTCTTACGAATAATCATTTCCTTTAATTCCTCTTGCTCACTTGACCCTTGGTTCCCGAGCATTTCTAGGGCGTTATTTGTGTCCTCTTCCGTAAAGACAAAACCAATATTTAATTTAATTGTTCTGCCATTTCCTTGTTCCCCATTATAAATTCTCCCGTTTCTATCTGTAAAGGACCTACATTTGTCTTCACTAATCTTTTTCTCTAACATACTTGTAGAAATTGTAGCAGTTGTTTTTTATGTTCCTTGCAAGTTTACTCTCATACTCTATTTTTCCCTTCTTAATCAATCAATCTCTTAGTCCTTTTTTGCTGAATTCTAAACTGCTCCCAATCCTCAGGCTTGCTACTTTTTCTGGCAACTTTGTATAACTCCTCTTTAGATCTAATACTATCCTTAATTTATTTTGTTAGCCATGGTTGGGCCACTATTCCTTGTGTGTTTTTACGCCAGAAAGGAATGTATAACTGTTGCAATTCATGCATTCGTTTCTTAAATGTTAGCCATTGCCTATCCACCATCATGCCTTGGAACTCATTTAAGTGTGGAAGCAAGTCATCCTCGACTCCGGGGGACTGCTTAAGAAGAAGTAGTACTAAGGGAGTGCTGCTCTTTCGGAGGTGCTGTCTTTAGGATGAGACATTAAACCGAGGCCCCGTCTTCTCTCTCAGGTGGACATAAAAGATCCCACGGCACTATTTTGAAGAAGAGCAGGGGAGTTATCCCCAGTGTCCTGGCCAATATTCATCCCTCAATCAACATAAAAAAACAGATTATCTGGTCATTATCACGTTTCCTACATTATAACAGTGACTATACTTCAAAAAGTACTTCATTGGCTGTAAAGTGCTTTGTGATGTCCGGTAGTCATGAAAGGCGCTACATAAATGTAAGTTTTTCTTTCTTTCTTCACTTCAGTTTTCAAGGCAAAATGTTTTAGATCTGAATGCTGTTGACCACACTAACACTTAATCATACTACATCTTATTAGGCGTTCAATTTTACCGCTACACAGAGATGCCTTTATGTTGCCAAACACCTCCTTTACATTAATTGTTTGTTTCTGAGCTAGGCGGGGGCGGCGGGGAGGAAGGGTCACTCCTGTTTCAGGTATACTTGCAGGTCTAAGTTTATTCACCAGCTGCACATTTATTTTCCAGCAGAGGTCACTGGGTAGCGGTAAGCAACAGGAACTGTTCCTGGAGGGGCACTGAGGCCAACTGTGGCGTTAACTGGCGAAGTGAGGTGTGGCGGCCGAGCCCGAGCCTAACCCTGAGCCCGACCCTGAGCCCGAGCCTAACCCTGAGCCCGACCCTGAGCCCGAGCCTAACCCCGAGCCCGACCCTGACCCCAAGCCGAACCCTGAGCCCGACCGAGCCTGACCCTGAGCCTAACCCTGAGCCCGACCCTGAGCCCGAGCCTAACCCCGAGCCCGACCCTGACCATGAGCCCGAGCCTAACCCTGAGCCAGAGCCTAACCCTGAGCCCGAGCGAGCCTGACCATGAGCCCGAGCCTAACCCTGAGCCCGACCCTGACCCTGAGCCCGAGCCTAACCCAGAGCCCGACCCTGACCCTGACTATGAGCCCGAGCCTAACCCCGAGCCCGACCCTGAGCCCGAGCCTAACCCTGAGCCCGAGCCCGAGCCCGAGCCTAACCCAGAGCCCGACCCTGACCCTGACTATGAGCCCGAGCCTAACCCCGAGCCCGACCCTGACCATGAGCCCGAGCCTAACCCCGAGCCCGAGCCTAACCCAGAGCCCGACCCTGACCCTGACTATGAGCCCGAGCCTAACCCCGAGCCCGACCCTGACCATGAGCCCGAGCCTAACCCTGAGCCCGAGCCTAACCCTGAGCCCGAGCCTAACCCTGAGCCCGAGCCTAACCCTGAGCCCGAGCCTAACCCTGAGCCCGAGCCTAACCCTGAGCCCGACCGAGCCTGACCCTGAGCCCGACCGAGCCTGACCCTGAGCCCGAGCCTAACCCCGAGCCCGAGCCTAACCCTGAGCCCGAGCCTAACCCTGAGCCCGAGCCTAACCCCGAGCCTAACCCTGAGCCCGAGCCCGAGCCTTTTTTGTTCTGTATGGTTGCAGATAGTGGAGCATCATGGTTATGTTGCTGGACGAGTAATCCAGAGGCCTTGATTAATAATCCGAGATGAGAGTTCAAATCCCACCCTGGCAGCTGGGGGATTAAATTTGGTTAATTAAATAATTCTGGAACATAAAAGCTGGTATTAGTAATGGTGCCCATGGAACTACCAAATTGTTGTAAAAATCCATCACGTTCATTAATGTCCTTTAGGGAAGGAAATCTGCCGTCCTTAGCCAGTCTGGCCTATATGTGACTCCAGATCCACAGCAATGTGGTTGACTCTTAACTGACCTCTGAAACGGCCGAGCAAGCCACTCAGTTGTACCAAATCGCTGCGACAAAGTCACCACTGTGGGAGCACCTTCAATATACGCTCTGCAGCGGTTCAAGGCGGCGGCTCACCACCACCTTCTCAAGGGCAATTAGGGATGGGCAATAAATGCCGGCTTTGCCAGTGACACCCACATCCCATAAAGGAATACATTTTATTTTAAATCCATCACATTTGTGTACTGGCTGTGCCTGGGATCATGCTTGGCATAATAGTATGTGCTCATTTTAGCACACAAATTAAATCTAATGAGTACTAATTGACATTTAGCACCATGACATAATCACAAGCCGCAAGTGTTGCTGCCCAATAATGAGCAATTCAACAAAGAATTAAAGGGAAGGATTATACACTACACAAGCATTAAATATAGGTTCTACTGAACCCATTTAAATGTATTTAATACCTCCACTATAAGAGAGAAAGGCAGACTCCGATCTGTCATATAGTTTCTGGTACACAGGGAAGAGTAGTAATTTATGCAGAGTGACTATATGCACTGTTTTTTCTGTGCCTGCGTCCTCTGGACTCTGCCCCAGACGCCTCTTGTGCATGCGCAGACACCTCGGAACCGACATCAGAACCGGAAGTGGGGCCCCGATGAGACCGCATGGAATATTACTTCCAGCCTTTGCATTTTTGCGGCCTTCTGTGGGAGAGAAAACATCGGAGGTCGTGGGAGAGAGAGAGGCAGGCGGGTGAAATAATTTATAGTGGAGTGCATTGGCAATAACTATAATGCAATAAGTTAGGAATTTTAGGATTTGTAAGTAATCTTTTATATTCAAGAAGAAAGATTTTGGGGGGGGGGGCGAAATTCCGTTGCGCCACATTTGAGGGCTGTAACAACCAGGAGGCGGGACATTTTGCGACCAGCGTGGAAATCCTGCCCCGTTCAAAAAATGTAGGTTACCGCCTCCAAAATGAAGTGGAGCGCAAAAGAATGCACTCCACTTCCTTTCTGGGGCGGTAATGGGGCGGGCGGATCAGGGGTGGGGCGCAGCGCTACGCACTGGGTCACATAGCCCTGCTGCGTAGGGGGGCTTCTCCCTTCATTCAAGGGAAGGGCCCAAGCTGGAAACTCTGCAGTGAAGAAAGTGGCCTCTCTGGAACACCGGGGGGGGGTGGGGGGGGGGGGGCGGCGGGAGTTGCCATGCCAAAAGCCCGGCACTCTGCTTGAGTGCCGGGCTGACCAATCGCAGCATGGACCCCACGATCAAAGTGCCAGGAGAAAGTTGTCAGCTGTTTTTTTTTTCCAAATGGCGGCCACCTCCCCTTTACATATCGCCCCACGAGTGGTCTGCAGCCTGGCTTTCGTCCCCTGAAACTGTCATCGCCCCACACAGCTTCAGGGGACAATACCCAAGTAGGGGTCCGGGGCGGTAACGGAGCATTGACTCCTGGCCTATTTGACATGGATGTCTCAAGAACTTTCTCCAAATTAATATTGAGAAAGCCACCCATAAAAGAAAAAGGGAAGACTTGCATTTCTATAGCGCCTTTCACAACCTCGGGGCGCTCCAAAGCATTTTACAGCCAATGAAGTACTTTTGAACAGTAGTCGCTGTTGTATTGTAGGAAATGCAGCAGCCAATTTGCGCAAGTGCTCACGCATGGCAACAAAATAAATGGCCAGGTCTGTTTTACTGATGTTGGTTGCGAGATAAATGTTGGTCACGACACCAGGGAGAATTCCCCATCTCTTCTTCAAATAGTGCCACGGGATCTGTAACATCTGCCCGAGATACTCAGCTCAGCTTTAATTGCCTTTGCAGAGGGTCGCCCAGTCCAACCAATGTGGGGAAACAGGTTTTAGACTTTCTACATTCTGCATAGGTTTGTATTTGGAAACATTCTCTTGTACTGTGCTCGCAGTCTGTTAAAAACTATTTGCACCGAAATATTCCATGCCACTTAGCATATCAATCTTACTTCAATCCTGTGTAAAATATCAGAATTATCAGGAGTAAACTTGAAGATTATCTGAACAATAATGACCTATTAAGCAGCAGTCAACATGGATCCAGAAGGGGAAAGAGCTTGCTTGACCAACCTCCTCGACTTAAGAACATAAGAGCATAATAAATTGGAGCAGGAGTAGGCCATACAGCCCCTCGAGCCTGCTCCGCTATTTAATAAGATCATGGTTGATCGGATCTTGGCCTCAACTCAACTTTCCTGTCTGTTCCCCAAAACCCTTGTGTTATGTTTAAAATAACTCCACAAGACTGCACATCTTCAGCTCAAACTGTTGTGACCTTGGTCTCTTTATTGTAACTCCAGAGTGAGGAAGCAGCATGGTAGAGTGCCTTTTATACCTGCTTGCCCAGGGTGTGCAGGTGACCCTTGGGTCTCCCCTAGCTGCGCCCCCTGGTGGCAAGTCTTATACTTTGGTAGTGTTTACATACATAACATCATTACCCCCCCAAAGTCTTATGTACAAGTTATTTACAAGTTGAGGCGATCCGGGGCTCTGCGTTCCCCGGTTGAAGTCCTGGCATGGGTGAGTCGGTCGGATCATTGCTGCACTGCGGTGTGGCTGGTCTGATCGGACTTTCGGGCATGTCCTCTTCAAACTGTTCTTGGATGTCAGATAACCGCAGTTTAGTCTGATCCAAGTGCTTTCTGCACGTTTGTTCGTTCAAAAGTTTGACAACAAACACTCTATTCCCCTCCTTGGCTAACACAGTGCCAGCAACTCATTTGGGACCATGACCATAATTAAGAACAAACACAGGGTCATTGACCTCAATGTCACATGATACAGCTGCGCAATCATGGTACATGCTATGCCGGTAACGCCGGGTTTCTACATGATCATTGAGATCCTGGTGGACTAAGGAGAGCCTGGTTTTGAGTGCTCTCTTCATTAGCAATTCTGCAGGGGAACCCTGGCAAGTGAGTGGGGTCGCGTGCGGTAGCTGAGCAGAATCCGAGATAACCGGGTTTTCAGGGTACCGTCCGTCACACGTTTCAAGCTCTGCTTGATGGTTTGGATTGCCCATTCCACTTGACCATTGGATGCAGGCGTAAACGACGCAGACTTGACATGTTTGATGCCATTGTGGGTCATGAACTCGTTGAATTCCGAGCTGGTGAAACATGGTCCATTGTCACTAACAAGGACGTCGGGCAAACCATGGGTGGCGAACGTGGCCCGGAGGCTTTCAATGGTGGCAGTGGACGTACATGACGACATTAAACATTCAATCCATTTAGAGTAAGCGTCCACTGCTATTAGGAACATCTTTCCTCGAAAGGGGCCAGCGAAATCTACGTGGACCCTTGACCACTGTTTGGAGGGCCATGACCACAGACTCAGTGGGGCCTCCCTTGGTGCATTGCTCAACTGTGAGCAAGTGTTACATTGGTGTATGCATTACTCCAATTTCGAGTCAATGCCGGGCCACCAAACATGTGATCTGGCGATAGCCTTCATCATGACTATGCCAGGGTGGGTACTGTGAAGGTCGCATATAAACATTTCACTGACTTTTTTTGGCAAAATTACACGATTCCCCCATAGGAGGCAGTCCGAATGGATGGACATTTCGTCCTTGCATCGGTGGAACGGCTAATTTCGTCTTGCATTGCCCCTGGAACCGCCGACCAGCTCCCATTGAGGACACAGCTTTTTACTAGTGATAGCACCGGGTCCTGGTTAGTCCAGGTCCTGATCTGGCAATCCGCGACGGGGGACCCCTCGCTCTCAAAAGCATCCATCACAGGGAGCAAGTTTGCGGGTTGCGCCATTTCCACCCAGGTGGTGGGCAATGGTAGCCGACGGAGTGTATCTGCACAGTTCTCAGTGCCTGGTCTGTGGCGGATTACATAATCATACGCAGATAACGTTAGTGCCCATCTTTGGATGCGGGACGAAGCATTGGTTTTAATACCTTTGCTTTCTCAGAACAAAATGAGTGGCTTGTGGTCAGTTTCGAGCTCGAACCAGAGCCCAAATAGGTATTGGTGCATTTTCTTAACCCCGCATACGCATGCTAATGCTTTTTTTCCTCAATCATACTGTAGGCTCTTTCAGCCTTAGATAAGCTTCTGGATGCATATGCAACTGGTTGCAGTTTGCCTGACACATTGGCTTGCTGTAACACACAACCGACCCCGTACAAAGATGCATCACAAGCTAGTACTAAACGTTTACATGGGTCATACAAGACAAGTAACTTGTTAGAACATAGTAGGTTTCTGGCCTTGTTAAAGGCTGTCTCTTGAGATTTACCACAAACCCAGTCGTCACCCTTGCGTAGCAATAAATGCAATGGTTCCAGCAAAGTGCTTAACCCCGGTAGAAAGTTATCAAAATAGTTGGAGTCCCAAGAACGAACGCAGCTCCATCACATTCTGTGGTCTGGATGCATTCTTGATGGCCTCAGTCTTGCGTCTGATGCCGCCCGCCGCAATCTTTCTCCCCAGAAATTCGACCTCTGGCGCCAGGAAAACACACTTGGAGCAGTTCAACCTGAGTCCCACTCTGTCCAGTCGCTTGAGAACCTCTTCCAGGTTGTGCAAGTGTTCGGTGGTGTTGCGGCCAGTGATCAAGATGTCGTCTTGGAACATGGTGCATGGAACCGATTTCAGCAGACTCTCCATGTTCCTCTGGAAGATGGCCACCGCCGAGCGAATCCCATAGGGGCATCTGTGGTATATGAACGTGGTCCTCTGTGCGTGTTGATGCACGTCAATTATTTTGAGGGTTCAGCCAGCTCCTGTGTCATGTAAGCAGAGGTTAGATCCAGCTTGGTGAACGGCTTCCACCCTGCTAGTGTTGCAAACAGGTCATCCGTTTTGGGTAGTGGGTACTGGTCCTGTAACGAGACTCGGTTGATCGTTACCTTGTAGTCCCCGCAGATTCTGACCGTCTCGTCACTTTTCAACACCGGAACAATTGGTCTGGCTCACTCGTTGAACTCGACTGGGGATATAATCCCCTCTCCTTGAAGTCTGTCCAGCTCAATCTCGACTTTCTCTCGCATCATGTATGGAACCACTCGGGCCTTGTGATGAATGGGTCGTGCATCAGGGACTAGATGGATCTGCACTTTGGCGCCTGTGAAGCTGCTGATGCCTGGCTCGAATAACGATGGGAATTTGTTTAGCACTTGGGCGCCATCCTCCGAAGACAGTGCTTTGATGTCGTCCCAGTTCCATCAGATCTTTCCTAGCCAGCTTCTGCCGAACAGCGTTGGGCCATCGCCTGGTACAATCCATAGTGGTAACTCATGCACAGCTCCATCGTACAATACCTTCACTGCCGCATTGCCAATGACTGGTATGAGCTCTTTGGTGCAAGTGCGCAGCTTAGTGTGGATCGGACTTAGTTTTGGCCTTGTTGCCCCACAGCTTCTTAAAAGCCTTCTGGCTCATAATTGACTGACTCGCCCCCGTGTCCAATTCCATGGAAACTGAAATGCCGTTTAATTTGATTTTTAACATTATCGGAGGACATTTGGTGGTGAAGGTGTGTACCCCACACACTTTCTCTTCAGCCTCGGGTTGAGTTGCCTCTCTTACTCGTTCAGCGTGATCCGCGCCGGATCGGTCATCTTCTGACGACTCTGCCACGTGGTGAGTCGCAGCACGTCTGCACAGTTGCTCGAGGTTCCCCATTGTTCCACAGCCCTTGCACACGTAGTGCTTGAATCGACATTGATGGGCTCGATGATTACCCCCGCAGCGCCAAAATGGTGCTAATGGATTCGCATTCACGCCCCACGGCAGACTCTGAGTCATCCTAGGTCTGGCCTCTGCTGTCGTGTAGGCCCTGCCATGTACAGTTCTGCCTGCTGAAGGCATTATTTTATGCACAGTACTTGCCGGTGAGTTCCGATGCTGCAATGATATCTGTTTGGTGTTATCGTTCGTGGACATAAAAGCCTGGGCTATCGTGATGACCTTGCTCAGAACATGGGATTCGGCAGACAGCAGTTTGCGAAGAATGGCCTCGTGGCCGATTTCAAGCACGAAAAAGTCCCGCAACACTTCCCCTAAAAATCAAGCAAATAGGCACGGTCCCACAAGGCGTCTTAGGTCGGTGACGTAGCTCGCCACGTCCTAGCCCTCAGAGCGATGGTACGTATAAAAGCAATACCTGCCATCAAGATGCTCTCCTTCGGCTTGAGATGTTCCCGAACCAGTGTGCACAACTCTTCATATGTCTTCTCCGTTGGTTTTGTCGGTGTAAGCAGATTTTTGATGAGGCCATATATCGTGAACCTGCAAACAGTGAGGAGAATCGCCCTGCGCTTGATCGCGGTTTCTTCCTTTTCCAGCTCGTTGGCCACAAAGTACTGGTCAAGACACTCAACGAAGGCTTCCCAATCATTACCCTCAACAAATCTCTCAAGAATACCAATGGCAGCCATAACTGCATGAAAGTTTGTGATCTGTTACTCGTCGCCAAATGTTATGCCACCAGGGAGCCAAACTTTTATGTTTAGAATAACTCCACAAGACTGCACATCTTAAGCTCAAACTGTTGTGACCTTGGTCTCTTTATTGTAGCTCCATAGTGTGGAGGCAGCATGGTAGTCTGCCTTTTATACCTGCTTGCCCAGGGTGTGCAGGTGACCCTTGGGTCTCTCACAGGTGTGCCCCATGGTGGCAAGTCTTACACTTTGGTAGTGTTTACATACATAACATCTTGACTCCCCTATCAAGAATCTGTCTATCTCAGCCTTGAATATATTTAATGACTCAGCTTCTTGGATTAGAAAATTCCAAAGATTCACGCCCCTCAGAAAAGAAATTCCTCCTCATCTCCCTCTTAAATGGGAGACCCCTTATTCTGAAACTATGCCCCCTAGTTCTAGATTCCCCCCAGAGGGGAAACATCCTCTCAAGCCCTCTCAGAATCTTATATGTTTCAATAAGATCACCTCTCATTCTTCTAAACTCCAATGAGTACATAAGACTACCCCTTCATCTCTGGAATCCACCTGGTGAACCTTCTCCGAACTGTCTCCAATGTAAATATATTCCTCCTTAAATAAGGAGACCAAAACTGTATGCAGTACTCCAGGTGTGGTCTTACCAATGCCCTGTGCAGTTGTAGCAAGACTTGCCTACTTTTATACTCTATCCCCCTTGCAATAAAGGTCAACATTCCATTTGCCTTCCTGATTACTTGCTGTACCTGCATATTAACTTTTTGTGTTTCATGCACAATGACCCCCAGGTCCCTCTGTACTGCAGCACTTTGTAATGTCTCTCCATTTAAATAATAATTTGTTTTTTTATTTTTCCTGCCAAAGTGGATAACCTCACACTTTCCCACATTTTACTCCATCTGACAAATGTTTGCCCACTCACTTATCCTGTCTATAACCCTTTGAAGATTCTTTTTTTCTCCTCGCAACTTGCTTTCCCACCCATCTTTGTATCATCAGCAAATTTGGCTACATTACACTCGGTCCCTTCATCCAAGTCATTAATATAGATGGTAAATATTTGAGGTCCCAGCACCGCCCTGCAGCACCTTACTAGTTACCGTTTGCCAACCGTAAAATGACCCATTTATCCCGGCTCTGTTTTCTGTTAGCCAGTCCTCTATCCATGCTAATATTATTACCCCCAACCCCGTGAGCTCTTATCTTGTGCAGTAACCTTTTAAGAAATTGGCTGAGGAACTACACCAGGGTGGGGTGTTGTTTTGAGGGAGGCTCCCCAGGGATGGTTGTTGGGACCACTATTGTTTCTAATTTACTTCAATGACCTGGACTCAGAAACCCAATGCAAACTGGCCAGATGATACTAAATTATAGGGGCAGTGGGATCAATGGAGGCACCTGAGCAACTGTGGAATGAACTGGACAAGGTATGTAAGTGGGCAGAACAATGGCAGGTTAAGTTTAATGGTGACAAGTGTAAAGTACTGCACTTTGGAAGGAAAAATAAGCAACACACATATTCCATGAATGGTATTGATATAGCTAAGGATGAGGTTTAAAAACACTTAGAAGTCTTAATAGACTTGACGCTTAACATGTCCAACCAATGCAGAGCAACAAACAACAGAGCCAACAGAATGTCGAACAAACAGCCAAAACAAGACAACACAAGTAAGAAGAAGTCATGATCAAACTGGTCAGACCACACCTTGAGTGCTGTGCTCAGCAATGATCAAGAGACATTCAAGTATTGGAGCTGGTGAAAAGAAGATTTACTTGACTAATCCCTCGTGTTAAAGGTCTGAGCTGTGAGGAAAGACTGGAAAAACCTAAGCTTTTCACCACTGGAAGGAGGAGGCATAGGAGAGGTGATCTTATGAAGTAACATAAGACAGTAAACGGTACAGAAAAGATCAATCCAGACAATGACTTTAAATTAAATCACAAAAATAGGATAAGGGAACACAGGTTCAAACTTGTAAAAGGCAAATTTAGGACTGATTATCAGGACGTTCCTCTTCACGTTAAGGAGACCAACACTTGGGATAGAATATCAGATACAGTCGTAGAGGCGAGAATCGTGGAATCATTTAAGAAACCATTGGAGACTGCAATGGAGAGACTTTAGGGTCATTCTGGATGGATGGATTTCAGAATAAGGAGCTGCCCATTTAAAACGGAAATGAGGAGGAATTTCGTCTCTCAGAGGGTCGTGAATCTTTAGAATTCTCTACCCCAGGGAACTGTGGCGGCTGGGTCATTGAATATATTTAAGGTGGAGATAGACAGATTTTTGAACGATAGGGGAGTCACGGGTTATTAGAAGCGGGCAGGGAAGTGGAGCTGAGGCTAAGATCAGATCAGCCATGATCTTATTGAATGGTGGAACTGGCTCGAGGGACCAAATGGCCGACTCCTGCTCCTATTTATGTTCTTCTGGTCTAAGATAGGTCAAATGGCCTTGCTCATTTGTAATTATTTTTGTGATTCTGTGATGACAAAGCTGAATCATTCGCCATTACCCAATCTTCTCCAATGAAACCAAATTCAGTTCTTTGAGACTCTGTTCATAACTTATCTTATTCATTCCACTTGATCTTCTTTAAACTTTCTTCAATATAACCGAGATGAGGAGAAACTTCTTCACCCAGAGAGTGGTGAACCTGTGGAATTCTCTACCACAGAAAGTTGTTGAGGCCAATTCACTAAATATATTCAAAAAGGAGTTAGATGAAGTCCTTACTACTAGGGAGATCAAGGGGTATGGCGAGAAAGCAGGAATGGGGTACTGAAGTTGCTTGTTCAGCCATGAACTCATTGAATGGCGGTGCAGGCTAGAAGGGCCGAATGGCCTTCTCCTGCACCTATTTTCTATATCTATGAGATATATATGAGAGCAGGAAGCCCAAAATTCCAAACAATATGCTAAATGTGCTTTGACCAATGTGTTATATAGAGTTAAATGACAAGGTTAAACTGAAAATCAAATGGTCTCAAGAAGTTCAAGGCTCGAAGGGCCGAATGGCCTGCTCCTGCACCTATTTTCTATGTTTTCTATGTACCTAGTATTTGATTCGCCCTTTTGACCAGACACGATCAATAGTCCCACCAAATCCTTCTTTTCTTTCTTCGCTGCAGGATACCAATTTATATCGACTGGGATTGAATACAAAAGCAGAGGTAATTGATAACAACAAAAACTTGCATTTATACAGCGCCTTTAACATCCCAAAGCACTTCACAGGAGCGTTATAAAGCAAAATTTGACAGCAAGCCATATAAAGGAGATATTAGGACAGATAATCAAAAGCTTGGTCAGAGAGGTAGGTTTTAAGAAGCAACTTAAAGGAGGAGGGAGAGGCGGCGAGGCGGAGAGGCACAAAGGTTTAGGGAGGGAAGTCTGAGCTTTAAGCCTGGACAGCTGAAGGCACGGCCGCCAATGGTGGAACGTTGAAAATCGGGGTTGCGCAAGAGGCCAGAATTAGAGCTGCACAGAGATCTCAGAGGGTTCTAGGGCTCGACAAGTTTACAAAGATAGGGAAGGGCGAGACCATGGAGGGATTTGAAAATAAGGATGAGTTAATAAAAAATGCTGGAAACACTCAGTAGGTCAGATAGCATCTGTGTGGAAGAAAAATCTGGACATCCCAAAGTGCTTTACAACCAATGAAGTACATTTTGAAATGTTGGAATTTAGAAAACACAACAGCCAATTTACACACAGCAAGCTCTCACAAACAGCACTGTGCTAATGACCAGATAGCCTGCTTTGGTGATGTTGATTGAGGGATACCTATTGGCCAGGACACCGGGTATATCTCCCTTGCTCTTGCCATGGGATCTTCTACGTCCACTTGAGAGAGCAGACGGGGCCTCAGTTTAACCTTCACCTAAAGATGGTACCTCCGACACTGCAGCACTCCCTCAAGACTACACTGGAGTGTCAGCCTAGATTTTTCTGCTCAAGTCTCTGGAGTGGAACTTGAACCTTCTGACTCAGAGGCAAAAGTCAAGCCTGGCATTTTCCTTGTAGATCCTTCACCAGAACTATTTTGATGAAGGGTCCATACCTGAAGTAGTAACTTGTCTGTGTTGTCCACAGATGCTGACTGACGTGCTGAGTGTTTCCGGCATTTTCTGTTCCTGTTTCAGAATTCCAGCGTTTGCAGTTTTTCTTGTTTTCAGGATCACGATGACTCTGTATAAAACAATGGTTAGGCTGCATTTGGAACACTGTGTGCAGTCCTCACTGCAGAAGGAATTATAATTGCCCTGGGGAAAATGTAATGCAGATACCAAGGTGATGGTTGTGAAAGACTATACCAATTAAGGCTATATTCTCTCTCAGACTGAGAAGATTGAGGAGGTATATGATCGAGTTGTACAAAATGATAACAGGAATATAGACAAGATAAAAATTGATTGAGTATTTCTGCTAAAAGACAGGAGACATCAATCTCAAGATCAGCACTGGAAACATAAAGGGGAGATTACAAGGCACTTTGGAAGAGTTATTGGAGTGTGTAATCTTTTGTCAAAAGTGTTCATTGATGATGAATCATTAACTAGATTAGATCGCCGATGGGGGTTGGAGAGGAATTTTTCAGATTTCTTTTCCCTAATTGGTCTGGGTTTTTATCTGTTTTTTTGCCTGTCCGAGGAGATTGCATGCTTTTGGCTGGGCTGGGGAGTGTATATATTATGATGCACAAGGATCGCATTTGTGTGGGACAGGTTGGGTGGACCAGTGGGTCTTCTGCTGTCCATCGTTGTTCGTATAACAACAATCAAAAAAAATTCTGGGTGAACATAAAGAAGAAGAAATGTGTATGGGAAAAAAACGAGGAGGACATTGAACAACAACAACTATAACTTGTATTTATATAGCGCATTCAACGTAGTGAAACATCCCAAGGCACTTCACAGGAGTATTGAGACACTGAATTTGGCATCGAAGGAAGGAAGGAAGAAAGGAAGGAAGGAAGGAAGGAAGGAAGGAAGGAAGGAAGGAAGAAAGGAAGAAAGGAAGGAAGGAAGGAAGGAAGAAAGGAAGAAAGGAAGAAAGGAAGAAAGGAAGAAAGGAAGAAAGGAAGAAAGGAAGAAAGGAAGAAAGGAAGAAAGGAAGAAAGGAAGAAAGGAAGAAAGGAAGAAAGGAAGAAAGGAAGAAAGGAAGAAAGGAAGAAAGACTTGCATTTATATAGCACTTTTTACAACCACCGGACGTCTCAAAGCGCTTTACAGCCAATGAAGTACTTTTGGAGTGTAGTCAAGGAGAAATTAGGGTAGGTGACCAAAAGCTTGGTCAAAGAGGCAGGTTTTAAGGAGCATCCTGAAGGAGGAAAGAGAAATAGAGCAGCGGAGATGTTTAGGCAGGGAATTCTAGGGCCTAGGCAACAGAAGGCATGGCCACCGATGATTGAGTGATTATAATCAGGGATGCTCAAGAGGGCAGAATTAGAGGAGCGCAGACATCTCTGGGGGGTTGTGGGGTTGGAGGAGATTACAAAGATAGGGAGGGTCAAGGCCATGGAGGGATTTGAATACAAGGATGAGAATTTTGAAATCAAGGCATTGCTTAACCGGGAGCCAATGTAGGTCAGCGAGCACAGGGGGTAGTGGGTGAACGGGGCTTGGTGCGAGTTAGGACCCAGGGTAGATTGTGGGAGGCCAGCCAGGATTGCGTTAAAATAGTCAAGTCTAGAGGTAACAAATGAGATTATTTTGGGAACAACACAGAAAATTGGACTGAAAAATCAGCCCAGCAAGAGGCAGAGAGAGAGAGAGAGAGAGAGAGAGAGAGAGAGACACACTTCCTCAGTAACAGGTAGAGAGAGAGAGAGAAAGAGAGAGAGAGAGAGAGAGACCTCCCCAGTAACAGGCAGAAAGTGAGATCTCCCCAGTCACAGGCTGACTAGCACAACCCCAGCAGCAGGCTAACTGACGCCTATATTCCAATCAACGGGCTAAGGAAGAGGCTAAATGAGAGGCACTTCCCCAGTTGCAGGCTGACTGAACTTTATAACTTTGCTTCTGTTTTGCTTTCTATCACACCCTGGCACAATCACTCATCCCATACTATATGTCTTTTTACCATTATTATTAAGAAAAAGACTTGGTTTTATATTGCGACTTTCATGACCACCGGACGTCTCAAAGCACTTTACAGCCAATGAAGTACTTTTGGAGTGTCGTCACTGTTGTAATGTGGGAAACACGGCAGCCAATTTGCGCACAAGCAAGCTCCCACCAACAGTAATGTGATCATGACCAGATCATCTGTTTGTTATGTTGATTGAGGGATAAATATTGGTCAGGGCACAGGGGATAGCTCCCCTGTTCTTCTTCAAAATAGTGCCATAGGATCTTTTATTTCCATTTGAGAGAGCAGACGGGACTTCGGTTTAACATCTCATCTGAAAGGCGGCACCTTTGACAATGCAGCGCTCCCTCAGCACTGCACTGGGAGTGTCAGCCTAGATTTATGTGCTCAAGTCTCTGGAATAGTATTTGAGCCCACAACCTTCCGACTCAGAGGCGAGAGTGCTACCCACTGAGCCACAACTTAGTTTTGTGTCCGTCGATGGAAGTTTGAATACAGGGATTTTCAAACCCATGGCAGGCTGATGCTTTAACTCTAACCAAAGTACTATTCCCCTGTAGCAGTGTTAACCACTAACTTTTTGTTCCGGGCCACTATCCCAACCAACACCTTGATGAAGGGCCACTCTTAGGAATCCTGCAACGCCCTCTACCACAGACTGATGGGACGTGGATCAGCATGAATGATTCTCCACACACTGAACTCCTAATTTCAATCTTGCCACAGTGGGAAGTTGCCAAGTGGAAATCGGGCCCTTCCCCACAAGAGAAAAACATTCTACAGACCATTGCTCTATTAAATGGTTGGATTGTAATAAGCTCCCTTCTCCCTTATTGAAACATACAAGATTATGAGGGGGCTTGACAGGATAGATGCAGAGAGGATGTTTCCCCTCATGGGGGAATCTATAACTAGGGAGCATAGTTTCAAAATAAGGGGTCTCCCATTTAAAACAGAGATGAGGAGGAACTTCTTCTCTCAGAGGGTCGTGAATCTTTGGAATTCTCTGTCCCAGAGAGCTGTGGAGGCTGGGTCATTGAATATATTTAAGGCAGAGAGGGACAGATTTTTGATAAATAAGGGAGTAAAGGGTAATGGGGAGCGGGCAGGGAAGTGGAGTTGAGGCTAAGATCAGATCAGCCATGATCTTATTGAATGGCAAAGCAGGCTCGAGGGGCCAAATGGCCTACTCCTGCTCTTTCTTATGTTCTCTCTCGCTGCCTAAATCTGCCTCCAAATAGCACTGCCATGTTTCCTTTTGTACTGAATCCCAGCTCGGTCAATAACCCCTCTCCTGTGCAGGCCACAAATGAAGGTCCAGAGACACGAAGGGCAGTGTGTCTTTTTCTTTTAATCATTCACGGGATGTGGGCGTCGCTGGCTAGGCCGGCATTTATTGCTCATCCCGAACTGCCCTCTTGAACCATGTGGTCGGTCATAGCAGTTTGGTAAAACAGAGTGATGTGCTTGGCCATGTCAGAGTCAACTTAAGTGGGTCTGGAGTCACATATAGGCCAGACCAGGTAAGGACTGCAGATTTCCTTCCTTAAAAAGGATATTAGTGAACCAGCTGGGTTTTTAATGACAATCCGGTAGTTACATGGTCACCATTACTGATACTCACATTTATATGTCAGATTTATTTAATTCACTGAATTTAAATTCCCCCAGCGGCCATGGTGGGATCTGAACTCATGTCTCTGGATCATTAGTCCAGGCCTCTGGATTACTAGTCCAGTAACATAGCCACTGTACTACCATTCCCTCAGGACCCAGCTGCTGATCTTATGGGCGGGGAGAAGGTGAGGCTGGTTGTATACAGGCGGCACTGCCGGCTTGTGGTGCTGGCGCTCAGCACTCCATCCACTGTCAGTATCAGAACACTCACGATCCAGCGCTATGCCTCATCATGGGAAACCCCTCCACAATGCACACACAGAGCAACACGGACTACCAGACACACAGCTAGACGGACAGCAAAGACAGACGGGCAGTGTATTAGTTGCTGCCGACAGTTAGGTATTAGGAGCTTAAGAACAGACACACACGCAGCAAACAGATTAGAGAATAATGCAGGCTGTCAAATACATTCGACCCGGTTCAAGGTGTGATAGGTTGAGACTGGTTGAACAGCACCAGGCCTGAATAAGAAAGTGCTGACCTTACTATGAACAATTGTGTCAGGAGCAATAATTGGGCTTGTATCCTGGTCACTGTGGTCGGCAACTAAATGGATCTGGCAATAGCTGGGAATTACTGACTGACTATACACAGTGGGGAGTTATGCTATATTCAGGAATGAAAATATATTTTGAATTTTAAAAATAAATGGTTTTAATCTTTTCTCTTGCGGGTACAGTTGTTTAGCACAATACTGAAAGAAAAACTTGCATTTATATAGCGTCTTTCACGACCACCAGACGTCTCAGAGCATTTTACAGCCTAATAAGTACTTTTGGAGTGTTGTAATGTCGGAAATGTGGCAGCCAATTTGAGTACAAGCAAACTCCCACAAACAGCAATGTGACAATGACCAGATAATCGGTGTTTTTTAATGTTATGCTGATTGAGGGACAAATATTGGCCAAGACACTGGGGATAACTCCCCTGCTCTTCTTCAAAATAGTAAGAACTTAAGAAATAGGAGCAGGAGTAGGCCACATGGCCCCTCGAGCCTGCTCCACCATTCAATAAGCATCATGGGATCTTTTACGTCCACCTGAGAGAGCAGACCTCAATTTAACGAGACAGCACCTCCAACAGCGGGGCGCTCCCTCAGCATTGCACGGCAGCTTGGATTTTAGTGCTCAAGTCCCTAGAGTGGGTCTTGAACCCACAACCTTGTGACTCAGAAGCTAGAGTGCTACCCACTGAGCCACAGCTAATACCGAAACGATATAAACACACAGGCCTAAGGCGCAACAACTAACGGGGCAGCATGCCTGCGGATCTGCTGTGGAGAGAAAGAAGGCGCTGGGTATTATACTTAAAACAGAATCAGTGAGACAGACGGTCGCTACTCACTGTTGCCTCTGATTACAGGGGATCAGTCGTCTTCTTCATCAAGCGTATCCATCAAAAAAAGTGCTGCGTCTTCAGAAATACCCAGGCCAGGTGACAGACTCTTTAAATTTCCACCTTCAATTTGATTTTTAACAAAAAATAAATAACAGCACGATTACAAATAACGCAAATTTTAAATGGGTGGCTGGGACTACAACAGTGAATTGTAACGGAAATTTTACAAGACAAAAGCAGGCTGACTAAACTGGTCGCTGGTATTATTTGTTGCCACCCAGTGCATCAAATTATTTCAGAGAGGGAAATTTCTACGATTCTATTTTATTTGCAATGAATACCTCCTTCTCCAGACACCAGTTCAGCGCAGCCTACCTGCGGAAGGCAGCCCCCGCCCACCCGACTCCCCGCTGATTGATTGGTTGGCTGAGAACAATTGCAACACGTTCTCCACTTGTTGATTGGATGAATCCGCTGTCAGTCAGGAAGGGCCAGTCTGGCCAGCTGATGAGGTTGCTCAGTGGCAGAGCAGAGGGAGAGATGCTGCAGAAATTTCCATCTGCCTGCAGACTCTGAGAGTCGATTGGCTGGGGGCGGGCGGGGGGGAGACTGGAGTGTGGTATGTTCCACTCTTTACAATGTCATCTGCCTTTTTACATATGACCTTCCATCCACCCCTCCCCACCCCAAGCCCAATGCTAATAAAATATTAGAATCTGTGGCTTTTCTTTTAAACACAATAAATAAATTCTGCTCATTTTATTTCCTACTCTTTCAAGATGGCAATGACTCACCGCTATTAAAAATGTGCCAGGCACCATCTGGAAACCTTGCTGACAAGGGTATTCTACAAACCAGACGAGAAAGGGATCAGCAGACTATTTGGCAGGAGGAGGCATCACAGTCAAACGCGACCCTGTCCACAGACATGACCGTTCCAGCAGGGGCTGCTGATCAGCTCTAAGAATGCGATCCAATTCCCCTCCCCCCGTCACTGTCCCAGGGGCACTAAAAACCATTTTAACACCACTACAGCAACCTTTGTTCAGCTGAATCAGCACGGGCCGGGGATGCAAACTGTGAGCTGTGTGATTTAGGAACTCACTGCCTTAATCAGCTGAGCCATCAGAGAGGCCGCTATGCCGATTTTTAAAGGGGCACTTTATGATACTTTATCGGATTTGCGAACCTAGGCCTATAAATGTGGGCCATTTGTGCCTCCTGTTAGCGCCCTCCGGGGACGCAAACGACTTTACGACTGGGTGCGGTGCCACCAACGATTCTCGCTAAATTTGGCAGGAGTTTGGCTGACGTCATCACCGTGCGCAGCGCTCCGGACCCTAAATTGGGTATTGCCCCCTGAAGCTGCACGGGGCAATACCCAACCAGATGAGTTTTTAACGACAATCCAGTAGGTCCATGGTTAGTATTGATAGTAGGTGTGATATCTTCACAGAGCACAGCACTCACAGCTTCCTAAGATTCAGGCTGCTCTCTCAGAACTCTTCGGAAAGCCTGTTCTGTTTAATGATTAACTATACAGTTGCAGTGCACAATACGTCCACATCCACAGTGTGGAGCTACAAGCATTACAAGCTTACAGACATTACACTTCTCCCTCCTTAATGAAAAAGCCATCATAACAAACATCATAAATAACTTTCATTTTTATACATATTTACAAATTTAACTTTACCACTTGTTTTCTGTTTCGAAGAGGATACCTTTGCTCTCGAACAGAACCTTCCAAACATGGTGTTGATTTCACACCCATTTGAGGCTCATCCTGAGGAACATTTTCCTCCATGGAATTTCCTTGATTTTCATTTGAACTCACTCTAACTTCAGGCTCTTTGTTTTCCTGACTCGGACTCAGACTTTCATTCTGATTCTCTCCTGGATTTGTTTCCAGTACATTGGATTTAGGATTTGCTACTAGTATATCAAAACTATCTGATGAGTCAGAAATAATTGAATCATTCCCACCTTCAACTCCTTCCATGTCTGTAGATAAAATATGATCAATATGGACAAACCTAACCAGTCCATTATCAAACACCTTTACCAAATATGTGCGAGGACCACATATCTTTACCACTCTTCCTGATAACCACTTTAACCATTTATGGTGATGGTTCTTCACTCTCACCTTCTGGTTTAATTTCACTCTTCTCTCTTTTACTCTCCCTTTATCGTGATTCTCTTTTTGTCTTAATTGTGTCTCTTCTACAGACTGTGCCAAATTTGGCTTTAACAATGAGAATCTGGTTTGTGGCTGTCGTTTGAGAAACAACTCTGCTGGTGTTCTACCAGTCGTTGTATGAGGTGTATTTCGATATGTAATCAAAAAGTTAGCCAATTTGTGATCCAATGACAACTGTCGTTTTCTTGGATTTGGATCTAACATTTGTTTTATGAGGGCACGTTTGACAATTTGTACAGTGCGCTCTGCTGCACCATTCGAAGCAGGGTGGTATGGTGGAACCTTGGTGTGTTTCACACCATTTTTGCTCGTGAATTGTGCAAATTCTTCTGAACAAAATTGTGGTCCATTATCAGAAACAATTTCTTCAGGGAGGCCAAATGCAGAAAATAATTTTCGTAAAATGTCCAATGTTTTACTTGTTGTCATTTTCCACATTGGAAACACCTCAACCCACTTTGAATGGCTATCAATTACAATGAACAATTGTTGTCCATCTAACTCAGCAAAATCAATATGTAGCCTTTGCCACATCCTGGGAGGCCATTTCCATGGCTGTAATGGTACAGGTGGTGGTTGCTTGCTTACCGATTGACATGTCGTACACTGACTCACGATGTACTCTATATCTTTATCAAGACCTGGCCACCATAAATAACTGCATGCAAAACTCTTGGTCAAGCACATTCCCAGGTGCTGGTCATGGAGGTCTCCTAATAATTTGGACCTGAATTTATTTGGTATAACCACTCTTGCACCCCATATGATACAATCTTTATCGACTGATAATTCATTCCTACGAATGAAGAATGGATGTGTATCTTTGTCTGCTATCTGGTTTGGCCATCTATTTGCAATATACTCATACACCTTTGACATCACTGGGTGACGTTTAGTTGCTCTACCAATCTCTTCAGCTGTGACTGGCAGTTCATCAATGTATGAAAAATAAAACACTTCTTCCCTATCGGGTGTAACCTGTGATGGGGAAGGCAATCTAGTCATTGCATCAGCATTACTGTGATCAGCTGATCATCTGTATTCAATATCATATGTATATGCTGACAAAATCAAAGCCCATCTCTGCATTCGGGCTGCAGCTAATGTTGGAACTGGGGACTTTGGATGAAGGATTGCTGTTAGGGGCTTATGGTCCATAATGATGGTAAATTTACGACCATACAAGTATTTGTGAAACTTCTTGACCCCAAAAATTAATGCCAAAGCTTCCCTTTCAATTTGAGCATAATTACTCTCACTGGCACTGAGAGTGCGTGAAGCAAAAGCAATTGGTCTCTCCTCCCCACTACATGATACATGAGAGATTACTGCCCCAACTCCATACGGAGAGGCATCACATGCTAGCTTAATCTCCTTAGATATGTCATAGTGAACTAACATGGTGCTCTCTACCAATTTGTTTTTACACTCCTTGAATGCTGTATCACATTCTTTTGACCACTGCCAATGGACCTGCTTTTTCAAAAGTTCATTCAGTGGATGTAATACTGTAGCCAAATTTGGTAGGAACTTCCCATAATAGTTCAAGAGACCCAAGAATGAACGAAGTTCAGTGACATTCCTGGGAATGGGTGCATTTCTAATTGCATCCAATTTTTCCATGGTTGGATGTAAACCATCTTTGTCTACTCTGTATCCTAAGTACTCCACTGAGTTTTGAAATAACTCACTTATCAGCAGACACTCGTACTCTGTGCTTCTCTAGCCGTTTGAGGACTTCATTCAATATGTTATTATGAATTTGCCTATTTGGTGCTGTAATTAGTATGTCATCCAAATAACATACTATCCCTTTAATACCTTGCAAAATCTGGTTCATCATCCCTTGGAATATGGCAAGGGCGGAAGACACTCCAAACGGTAGCCTATTAAACTGATATAGGCCTAGATGAGTATTTATAGTCAAACATGACTTGGACTCCTCATCTAGTTCAAGCTGTAAGTAGGCATTTGTAAGATCCAGTTTTGAGAAGATCTGACCACCTGTCAGTGTTGTGAACAAATCTTCTATATTCGGCAATGTATTGGGGACATTACCCTCTAGAACCTGGTTTACGGTTACCTTATAATCACCACACAATCTTACTTTACCATCAGACTTATGTACAACAACAATGGGTGTAGCCCAATTACATCGATCTATCTTACAAATAATGTTCTCAGTCTCTAGTCTTTTGAGTTCTTGCTCAACTTTCTCCTTGAGTGCATATGGTACGGAACGTGGCTTGTAGTAAACCGATCTAGCGTCCTTCTGTACCCTGAAACTCGCCTTGAAGCCTTGGATTGGACTGCCCATTTCGCAGAACATCTTCGGATAGTGCTTGATAGCCTCTTCCGTTGTCGAAAATCTCACTTCCACACAGAAACTCTTACTCCAATCCAGCTTCAGTGAGCTCAACCAATTTCTTCCTAGTAAAGCAGTCTTGTCTCCTTTCACTACTATTAGAGGCAATTCTGAAATTGATCTTTATATTTCACCGGTACGGTGATACAGCCTACTACAGGAATTTTCTCTCCCGAGTAGCCTCGCAGCTCTATCTTGGATTTCTCCAGTTGGAAATCGCGCAATTTGTCGCAGTACAGTGACTCCGGTACTACACTCATGGATGCACCCATGTCAATTTCCATTGGCATCTTGAATCCCGCAACATCTATATGGATTTTGATGCTTTCCGAATCGCTGCCCGTTAACCTCATGCTACTGATGACGTGTAACTCTAACATCTCCTCGTCCTGTTGTTGTTCTTCCATGCTATGAGGTCTCTTTAGATTACTACTCATAGCTTTGAATGCTGGTTTTCCCTTCAGTCGGCATGCCTTCACAAGATGCCCAGTCTTTCTGCAGAAGAAACACTCTGCCTTCACATATGGACAACTTTGAGCAATGTGTTGTCCCAGGCACCTATAACACGACTTCGACGTTCTGGTAAAATTTGCAGTTTCTGAGACTTTCGGCCATGGCCGTCTTTTACTTTGAACCTGCAGGTGGTTTACCTCGGTTGACTGACGACCGTAATTATTACTTAATTCTCGGGAATATTGTTCAGCCATGCTCATTGACCTCACTGTCTGACAAGCAATCTCAAAAGTTAAGCCATCTGTCGTCAATAACTTCCTTCTGATCGCATCATTTTTCACCCCACAAACAAAACGATCCCGTAATGCTCGGTTTTGAAAATTTCCAAAATAACAGTGCATCGATAGCTTTTTTAATGCTATGATGTAATCAGCGATACTTTCATCCGCCTTTTGATTCCGAATCCCAAAACGATAGCTTTCAGCAATTTCTAACGGTTTGGGGTTATAGTGCTGCTCCAGCTTTGTTAAAATCTTTTAAGCGTTGTGTTGTTTGGCTCGTCAGGCACAAGCAGATTTACAAAGGTTTCGTATAATGCCGGACCTGCCACTGATAAGAAAATCGCTTTCTTACATTCCAACACAGCCCGGTTCTGGACTGCATTGTCTGGAACTTTGATTATGTTATTTGCAGTGAAATACATTTCTAGCCGATCCACATAAGCTTTAAAACATTCCTGGTCGTGTCTATATTCACCCAAATATCTGATTACACCTGCCATTTTTAATCTCCAGCTGTTCACACCATGTATTGTTTTTTACCTCGGATTTTTGTAGCTTTTTTTCAAAGACAGAAACTTCCAAAGTCTTCTGTCGGCTGGCTGAATCCTTCACCAACAAAAATTAAGCTTTAAATCATCCGAAAAATCTCCCATCTCGCCAGCAAATGTGATATCTTCACAAAGCACAGCACACACAGCTTCCTAAGATGCAGGCTGCTCTCTCGGAAGAGAAAGCCTGTTCTGTTTAATGATTAACTATACAGTTGCAGTACACAATACATCCACATCCACAGTGTGGAGCTACAAGCATTACAAGCTTACAGACATTACAGTAGGGATTTGAACTCATGTCTCCAAATCATTAGTCCAGACCTCTGGATTACTAGTCCAGTAACATAACCACTATGCTACCGTACCCACAACCATGTATAGCGGTCGACCCGATAACACCCGTTTTGCACCACCACCCGAGACAAATTTCTAGGCCACTGTGTTTTCAGAGTTGCTACATTAATATTATACAACACCAGCTGATCGCTCTGCCATTAATATGTAAGTAAGTAGAACAATGGCAGATGCAATTTAATATGGACAAGTGTAAAGTACCGTACATATGAAGGAAAAATGAGTAACACATTTACTCCATGAACGGGATTTAATTAGTTAATGACGCAGTTGAAAAGGACCGAGGAGTGTTGGTAGAGTTGATGCTTAACAGGTCCAACCAATGGAGAGCAACAATCAACAAAACCAAGAGAATAAGAGCATAAACAGGAGCAGGAGTAGGCCATTAGGCCATTTGACCCCTCGAGCCTGCTCTGCCATTCAATAAGATCATGGCTGATCTGATCTTGGCCTCAACTCCACTTTCCTGCCGCTCCCCATAACCCTTGAACTATATAGTCAAAACAGTAGAGTAAAAGTCATAGAATCATACATATTTACTGCACAGAAGGAGACCATTCTTCCCATCATGTCTATGCCAGCCAAAATAGAGCTATCCAGCCTAATCTCATTTTCCAGTTCTTGGTTCGTAGCCCTGTAGGTTACGGCACTTCAAGTGCATATCCAAGTAGTTTAAAACTGTGATGAGGGTTTCTGCCTCTACCACCCTTTCAGGCAGTGAATTCCAAATCCCCACCACCATCGATGTGAAAAAAGTTCTCCTCAAATCCTCTCTAATCCTTCCAGCAATTACTTTAAATCTATGCCCCAATGGAGCAAGCATTTAGTGCACAGCAATATTCCATAAAAGTAAGGATCAGTCTGTTTTCAATGGTGTTGGTTGTGTGAAAAATCTTACACTGAGAGAATTCCATGCTTCCTTGCTCGTTATTTCTCAGATGTGGCCTTGGAGGCATTGGTGGTTGGAGTGGAGCGGAGGAGGACAGCGTTGTTCCCAACTACTGGAAGGAGGCCATTGCCCCAGGAATTCAGAGCAATGTGGAGGGAAGTGGTCATTATCTCATTGCTGTTTGTGGGAGCTTGCTGTGCACAAATTGGCTGCCATGTTTCCAACATTAAAACAGTGACTACACTTGAAAAAGTACTTAATTGTCTGTAAAGTGCTTTGGAATGTCTGGTGGTCGTGAAAGGCGCTATATAAATGCAAGTCGTCTCCTTCTAAATAAGCACCTCCTGAGATTAATTGTAAGCTAATGGTTCTTGGGCAGGTCCTGAGATAAATTTTCTGTTTCTGAGCAAGTTTCTTTGCAGACTGTGGGTAAATTCCTGACTCCACATCAGCAGGAACCATCAGGAAGTGCCTTTCTCTTGAAAGTGTACAGACAAAAATTTGGTTTGTGCAAAGCATGACAGACACATTTGAGAAATTGATTATACATCTGTGTATTATTAAAAATCTGCATGGGGCACAATCTTCCTGACCATAAACCTCACGTCCCATTGTATGATCTTTGGTCACACTTTTCTGTCAACATTTACCCTTGTCAATTGCTATGCTAGCATCCTCTACTCAGTGGTAGCAAATGTTAGAGGTTTGAGCCCTACTTCAGAAAGTCCCAGAGAGCAGAGACAAGAATTCCAACCTCTGTATACTAGGTTGATATTAGCAGGGTACTCGCATCTGATGGGAGTGGAGTGGAGTGGTGACACGCCCATTTTTACATTCGTTCATGGGATGTGGACATCACTGTTAAGGCCAGCATTTATTGCCCAATCCTAATTGCCCTTGAGAAGGTGGTGGTGAGCAGCCTTCTTGAACCGCTGCAGTCCGTGTGGTGAAGGTGCTTCCACAGTGCTGTTAGGGAGGGAGTTCCAGGATTTTGACCCAGCGACTTTGAAGGAACGGCCGATATATTTCCAAGTCAGGATGGTGTGTGACTTGGAGGGGAACGTGGAGATGATGGTGTTCACATGCGCCTGCTGCCCTTGTCCTTCTAGGTGGTAGAGGTCACATGTTTGGGAGGTGCTGCCGAAGGAACCTTGGCCAGTTGCTTTGTTGTAGAAACAACCTCGAGCACGGTCTAGGATGGGTTGCCTGATGTGCCACTAGGCACAGAAGAGAACTGTCAAGTTGTAGATGCAAATCATCGCCACTCGTGGCTCTGTTATACGTGTTTCTAAAGTCTCTCTGTGTCACCATTTTATATATGTACACAGTACTGGCAATTTACTAGTATGTATTTATGACTTGTTCAGCACAAACGACAGGCAGGCAATTTTTTTCAAAATTGTGTGCATGCACAAAATGGTCCACTTACTTATATGCAGCAACATAAACTAGATTTTATTTTCTGGCTGGTTTTTATTCCTCAAAATTAATGGACAACCACATTATTAACCATATAGATGATCCCCCTAGTACATTAGCAATGTTTCTCAGCCCCTCCTCCTTGTCACAGTGTTTTTATGCTTTAAAATTGTTGACTCATCATCTTCATAGGCAGTCCCTCGGAATCGAGGAAGACTTGCTTCCACTCTTAGCATGAGTTCTTAGGTGGCTGAACAGTCCAATACGAGAGCCACAGTCCCTGCCACAGGTGGGACAGAGAGTCGTTGAGGGAAAGGGTGGGTGGGACAGGTTTGCCACACGTTCTTTCTGTTGCCTGCGCTTGTTTTCTGCATGCTCTCGGTGATGAGACTCCAGGCGCTCAGCGCCCTCCTGGATGCACTTTCTCCACTTAGGGCGGTCTTTGGCCGGGGACTCCCAGGTGTCGGTGGGGATGTTGCACTTTATCAGGGAGGCTTTGAGGGTGTCCTTGTAACATTTCCGCTGTCCACCTTTGGCTTGTTTGCCATGAAGGAGTTCCAAGTAGAGCGCTTGCTTTGGGAGTCTCTTGTCTGACATGCGGACAATGTGGCCTGCCCAGCGGAGCTGATCAAGTGTGGTTAGTACGTCGATGCTGGGGAAGTTAGCCTGGTCGAGGACACTAATGTTCGTGCATCTGTCCTCCCAGGGGATTTGTACAATCGATGCGGAGGCATCGTTGGTGGTATTTCTCCAGCGACTTGAAGTGTCTATTGTACATGGTCCATGTCTCTGAGCCATACAGGAGGGCGGATATTACTACAGCCCTGTAGACCATGAGCTTGGTGCTAGATTTGAGGGCCTAGTCTTCGAACACTCTTTTCCTCAAGTGGCTGAAGTCACTGGCGCACTGGAGGCGGTGTTGAATCTCCTCTTCAATGTCTGCTTTTGTTGATAAAAGGCTCCCGAGGTATGGGAAATGGTCCACCTTGTCCAGGGCCGTGCAGTGAATCTTGATGACTGGGGGGCAGTGCTGTATGGTGAGGACAGGCTGGTGGAGGACCTTTGTCTTGCTGATGTTTAGCGTAAGGCCCATGCTTTCGTACGCCTCAGTAAATACGCCTCTGAATGTGCGCAGACGCAGGCGTCGTCCTCGTACTGTAGCTCGACGACAGAGGTTGGGGTGGTCTTGGACCTGGCCTGGAGATGGCGAAGATTGAACAGCTTCCCACTGGTTCTGTAGTTTAGTTCTACTCCAGCGGGGAGCTTGTTGACTGTGAGGTGGAGCATGGCAGCGAGGAAGATTAAGAAGAGGGTTGGGGCGATGACATAGCCCTGTTTGACCCCGGTCCGGACGTGGTTTGGGTTTGTAATAGATCTGTTGGTAAGGATCACGGCCTGCATGTCATGGTGGAGCAGGCGGAGGATGTTGATGAACTTTTGGGGGCATCCGAAATAGAGGAGGACGTTCCATAGACCCTCGCGGTTGACAATGACAAAGGCCTTTGTAAGATCGAAGAAGGCCATGTATAAGGGCTGGTGCTGCTCCCTACATTTTTCCTGCAGCTGTTGCGCTGCAAAAATCATTTCGGTTGTGCCCTGCAGGGGACAAAATCCACACTGTGATTCCGGGAGGAGCTCCTCGGCCACAGGGAGAAGACGGTTGAGGAGGACTCTAACGACAACTTTCCCGGTGGCAGGGAGCCGCAGTTGCCACAGTCGGACTTGTCCCCTTTTTCAAAGGTCATCACGATCACTGCAACTCTGAGATCCCCCGGCATGCTCTCCTCCCTCCAGATGAGAGAGATGAGGTCATGTATCCGCGCCAACAGCGCCTCTCCGCCGTACTTTAGTGCCTCAGCTGGGATTCCATCCGTTCCCATAGCCTTGTTGTTCTTAAGCTGTCATGGCTTTTCCTACCTCGTGCAGTGTTGGTGTCTCACTGAGGTGGTGGTGGATCTCATACTGAGGTATGGAGTCGAGAACACTCGAGTCAAAGGCAAAGTCTCGATTGAGGAGTTCTTCGAAGTGTTCCTTCCAGCAGACCCTGACTGCCTCGGTATCCTTGATGAGTGTTTCCCCGTTCTTGGCCAGCAGTGAGGTGGGGCCTTGGGAGTTTGGACCATAGGTGGCCTTGACTGCGATGAAGAATCCTCGCAATCATGGCTGTCGGTCAGTTGTTGTATCTCCTGTGCTTTCTTCATCCACTACCTGTTCTTTAGGTCCCTTTTTTTTTAGCACTAGCAATGTTTCTCAGCCCCTCCTCCTTGTCACAGTGTTTTTATTCTTTAAAACTGTCAGCTGGCCCCAGCACTTTCACCTCCTTTAGCTTAACTTCTTCAATACTTTCCTTTTATTTATCATAACATATCTCACCTTTTAACTATGGATTCACCTCTTCCCCAATATCCTTTTTTGTAGACAATCAAGCAAAGCATCTGTTAAGTTTCCTCTATTGACTCATCATAATCTCCTCTCAGGAGTCCCACCTCACATAACAATTCTCTTTTAACTGATTTTGGATAGGCTGGGGTTGTTTTCTTTGGAGCAGAGGAGACTGAGGGGAGAATTAATTGAGGTCTATGAAATTATGAGATTGCCTAGATAGAGTGGATAGGAATTACCTATTTCCCATAGCAGAGGGGTCAACAACCAGGGGGCATAGATTTAAAGTAATTGGTAGAAGGATTAGAGGGGAGTTCAGGAGAAAATTTTTCACCCAGAAGGTGGTGGGGGTCTGGCACTCACTACCTGAAAGGGTGGTAGAGGCAGAAACCCTCATCACATTTAAGAAGTACTTGGATGTGCACTTGAAGTGTCGTAACCTACAGGGCTATGGACCAAGAGCTGGAATGTGGGATTAGGCTGGATAGCTCTTTTCGGCTGATAGACATGATGGGCCGAATGTCATACATTTCTATGATTGTATATATTTGTAGAATATGTTACTGTTCGTTTTAATATTTTTTCAGATTCTCTCCTCAAATTCCTATTTTGCTTGCCTTGTCCCTTCCTAAATCTCATTCAATTTCTTGTAATCTCTTTTTTAATCATATCTTTACTTCTTTTTAAATGGGAGTGTATATTTATTCTGGGATAGGATAGTAAATCCAATCAAAGGACATACTGCTGATATATGACATAGAATGTATAGCACAGAAACAGGCCATTCGGCCCAACTGGTCCATGCCGGTGTTTATGCTCCACACTAGCCTCTTCCCACCCCTCTTCATCTAATGCCATCAGCATATCCTTCTATTCCTTTCTCCCTCGTGTGTTTATCTCGGGTTTTAAAAGAGGGGGCTGCAGAGATAGTAAATGCATTGGTTTTGATTGTCCAGAATTCTCTAGATTCTAGAACGGATCCCATGGATTGGAAGATAGCAAATTTAACCCTGCTGTTTAAGAAAGGAGGGAGAGAGAAAGCAGGGAACCATAGACCAGTTAGCCTGACATCAGTAGTAGGGAAAATTTTGGAATCTAGTATTAAAGGCAGGGCACTTGGAAAATCACAATATGATTAGAGAGTCCACATGGTTTTATGAAAGGGAAATCGTGCTTGACAAATCTATTGAGGGTGTAATTGGCAGGGTAGATAAGGGGGAACTAGTGGATGTAGTATATTTGGATTTTCAGAAGGCATTTGATAAAGTGCTACACAAGATTAGGGCTCATGGGATGGGGGTAATATATTAGCATGGATTGAGGATTGGTTAACAGACAGAAAACAGAGAATAGGAATAAACAGGACATTTTCGGGATGGCAGGGTGTAACTAGTGGAGTGCCGCAAGGATCGGTGCTTGGGCCTCAGCTATTTAGAATCTACATCAATGACTGAGCTGAGAAGACCGAGTGTAATATAATCCAAGTATTCTGACAAAGCTAAGTGGAAAAGCTATGAGGAGGATGCAGAGACTTCAAGGGGATATAAACCAGTTAAGAAGTGATTTCACAAGAAGGGAGCAGATGGAGTATAATGTGGGGAAGTGTGAAATTATCCACTTTGGTAGGAAGAATGGAAAAGCAGAATATTCTTTAAATGGTGATAGACTAGTAAATATTGGTATTCAGAGGGAATTGGGGGTCCTTGTACACAAATCAGAGAGGTAACATGCAGGTACAGCAAGCAATTAGGAAAACAAATGGTATGTTAGCTTTTATTGCAAGAGGGTTGGAGTATAAACATAGAAACATAGTAAGTAGGTGCAGGAGTAAGCCATTCGGCCCTTCGAGCCTGCACCACCATTCAATATGACCATGGCAGATCATGCAACTTCAGTACTCCATTCCTGCTTTCTCTCCATATCCCTTGATCCCTTTAGCCGTAAGGGCCACATCTAACTCCCTTTTGAATATATCCAATGAACTGGCATCAACAACTTTCTGTGGTCGAGAATTCCACAGATTCACAATTCTCTGAGTGAAGAAGTTTCTCCTCATCTCGGTCCTAAATGGCCTACCCCTTATCCTTAGACTGTGACACCTGGTTCTGGACTTCCCCAACATCGGGAACATTCTTCCTGCATCTAACCTGTCCAGTTTCTATGAGATCCCCTCTCATTCTTCTAAATTCCAGTGAATATAAGCCTAGTCGATCCAGTCTTTCTTCATATGTCAGTCCTGCCATCCCGGGAATCAGTCTGATGAACCTTCGCTGCACTCAATAGCAAGAATGTCCTTCCTCAGATTAGGAGACTAAAACTGCATACAATACTCAAGGTGTGGTCTCACCAAGGCCCTGTACAACTGCAGTAAGACCTCCCTGCTCGTATACTCAAATCCCCACGCTATGAAGGCCAGCATACCATTTGGTTTCTTTAAGCCTGCTGTACCTGCATGTCTATCTTCAATGACTGATGTACCATGACACCCAGGTCTCGTTGCACCTCCCCTTTTACTAATCTGTCACCATTCAGATAATAATCTGCCTTCCTGTTTTTGCCATCAAAGTGGATAACCTCACACTTATCCACATTATACTGCATCTGCCATGCATTTGCCTATTCACCTAGCCTGTCCAAGTCCCCTGAAGCCTCCTAGCATCCTCCTCACAGCTCGCACTGCCACCAACTTAGTGTCATCTGCAAACTTGGAGATATTACATTCAATTCCTTTGTCTAAATCATTAATGTATATTGTAAATAGCTGGGGCCCCAGCACTGAATCCTGTGGCACCCCACTAGTCACTGCCTGTCATTCTGAAAAGGAACTATTTATTCCCACTCTTTGTTTCCTGTCTGCCAACCAGTTCTCTATCCACATCAAAATATTACCCCCAATACCATGTGCCTTAATTTTGCACACTAATCGCTTGTGTGGGACCTTGTCAAAAGCCTTTTCAAAGTCAAAATACACCACATCCACTGGTTCGCCCTTATCCACTCTACAAGTTACATCTTCAAAAAACTCCAGAAGATTTGTCAAGCAGGATTTCCCTTTCATAAATCCATGCTGACTTGGACCTGTCATTGCTTTCCAAATACGCTGCTATTACATCTTTAATAATTGATTCCAGCATTTTCCCCACCATCGATGTCATGCTAACTGGTCTATAATTCCCTGTTTTCTCTCTCCCTCCTTTTTTAAAAAGTGGGGTTACATTAGCTACCCTCCAATCAATAGGAACTGAACTAGAATGGAATGTTGGAAAATGACCACCAATGCATGTACTATTTCGGGGCCACTTCCTTAAGTACTCTGGGATGCAGACTATCAGGCCCTGGGGATTTATCGGCCTTCAGTCCCTTCAATTTCCCTAACACCATTTCCTAACTAATATAGATTTCCCTCAGTTCCCCCTTCTTGCTAGACCCTCGGTCCCCTAGTATTTCCGGAAGGTTGTTCATGTCTTCCTTAGTGAAGACAGAACCAAAGTATTTGTTCAATTGGTCTGCCATTTCCTTGTTCCCCATTATGAATTCCCTAGTTTCTGACTGCAAGGGACCTACATTAGTCTTCACTAATCTTTTTCTCTTCACATATCTATAGAAGCTTTTGCAGTCAGTTTTTATGTTCCCTGCAAACTTACTCTCATACTCTATTTTCCCCCTCCTAATTAAACCCTTAGTCCTCCTCTGCTGAATTCTAAATTTCTCCCAGTCCTCAGGTTTTCTGCTTTTTCTGGCCAATTTATATGCCTCTTCCTTGGATTTAACACTTTCCCTAATTTCCCTTGTTAGCCACAATTGAGCTACCTTCCCTTTTTTATTCTTACGCCAAACACGGATGTAAAATTGTTGTAGTTCATCCATGTGATATTTAAATGCCACTGCCTATCCACTGTCAACCTTTTAAGTACTATTCTCCAGTCTATCCTAGCCAATTCATGTCTCATACTGTCGAAGTTTCCTTTCTTTAAGTTCAGGACCCTAGTCTCTGAATTAACTGTGTCACTCTCCATCTTAATGAAGAATTCTACCATATTATGGTCACTCTTGCCCAAGGGGCCCCACATAACCAAATTGCTAATTAATCCTCTCTCGTTACACAAGACCCAGTCTAAGATGACCTGCTCTTTAGTTGGTTCCTCAACATATTGGTCTAGAAAACCATCCCTTATAAATTCCAGGAAATCCTCCTCCATAGTATTGCTACCTGTTTGGTTAGCCCAATCAATATGTAGATTAAAGTCACCCATGATAACTGCTGTACACTTACTGCATGCGTCCATAATTTCCTGTTTGATGCCATCCCCAACCTTCCTACTACTGTTTTGTGGTCTGTACACAACTCCCACTCACGTCTTCTGCCCTTTGGTGTTTCGCAGCTCTACCATATAGATTCTACATCATCCACACTAATGTCCTTCCTTACTATTGTGTTAATCTCCTCTTTAACCAGTAACGTTACCCCACCTCCTTTTCCTTCCTGTCTGTCCTTCCTGAATGTTGAATACCCCTGGATGTTGAGTTCCCAGCCTTGGTCACCCTGGAGCCATGTCTCCATAATCCCAATTACATCATATCCGTTAACAGCTATCTGCGCAGTCAATTCATCCACCTTATTATGAATGCTCCTCGCATTGAGACTCAGAGCCGTCAGGTTTGTTTTTTTAACACTCTTTGTCCTTTTAGAATTATGTTGTAATGTGGCCCTTTTTGATTTTTGCCCTTGATTTCTCTGCCCTCCACTCTTGCTTTTCTCCTTCCCACCTTTTGCTTCTGCCCCGTTTTTACTTCCCACCCTCCTGCCTTTTTAGTTTAAACCCTCCCCAACAGCACTAGCAAACACTCCGCCTAGGACATCGGTTCTGGTCCTGCCCAGGTGCAGACCGTCTGGTTTGTACTGGTCCCACCTCCCCCAGAACCGGTTCCAATGTCCCAGGAATTTGAATCTCTCCCCATTGCACCATTCCTCAAGCCACTAGGGGGTCACAGTCTCTGGATAAGGGTAAGCTTTGCTGGAATTATACAGGGCTTTGGTGAGACCACACCTGGAGTACTGTTCACAGTTTGGGTCTCTTTATCTGAGGAAGAATATACTTGCTTTAGAGGGGGTGCAAAGATGATTCACTAGATTAATTCCTGGGATGAAAGAACTGTCTGATGAGGAGAGATTGAGTAGAATAAGCCCATATTCTCTCGACGAATGAGAAAAAAATACTGAAACATATAACATTCCTGTAAGACTTGATGGGGTAAATGCAGAGAGGATGCTTCCCTTGGCTAGAGTCAGAACTAGGGATCACAGTCTCAGGATAAGGGACTGACAATTAGGACTGAGATGAGGAGAAATTTCTTTATTCAGAGGGTTGTGAATCATTGAGTATACTCAAGACTGCGATCGATAGACTTTCAGACACTAAGGGAAACAAGGAATATGGGAATGGGGCAAGAAAGTGGAGTTGATGTAGAAGTTCAGTCATGATCTTATGGAATAGCGGAGCAGGCTCAATGGGCTGTATGGCCTACTCCTGCTCCTATTTCTTATGTTCCCCTTAAATGCATCTATGTTGTTCTCAACTACTCCATATGGTAACAGGTATTTTTTAACAAAGGAAACAGGTTGCAGGTTTAGAAAAGTGCAATTCAAATAGCAATATCTATTGTTTACCAGTAACTATTAAGGTATGGAATTAAACCTATTTTGTTTAAAGACAGTATCAGCTGTGGCTCAGTTAGTAGCACCCTTGTCATAAATCAGAAGGTTGTGGATTCAAGTCCCACTCCAGGGACTTGAGCACAAAAATCTAAGCAGACACTCCCACTGCACTGTCAGAGGTACTGTCTTTCAGATGATAAACCGAGGCCCTATTTGCTCTCTCACGTGGATGTAAAAGATCCCATGGCTCTATTTTGAAAAAGAACTGGGATATTATCCTCAGTGTGCTACCCAATATTTATCGCTCGATCAACATCATTACAACCAATTATCTGGTCATTATCATATTGCTGTTTGTGGGACCATGCTGTTTGCAAATTGTTTGCTGCGTTTCCTACAACAGTGACTACACTTCAAAAAGAGTACTTAATTGGCTTTAAAGCGATTCGGTGGTTGTGCAAGGTGCTGCAGAAATGCAACTCTGTCTGCTTCCTTTAAAAAACATTCAAAAGATCAAAAAACATCCAGGTGAAACTTCTTTATTCAGAATGTTGAGAACGTGGAACCGAGAGGAGTAGTTGAAGCGAATCACATAGATGCAGTTAAGGGGAAGCTAGATAAAAAGATGAGGGAGAGCTGAAGTGAAGGTTCGTTGCGTCCATGTTGATGGGGTGAGATGAAGTAGGGGTGAGCGGCGGCTGGTGTGGAGCAGAAACACCAGCAGAGACCTGTTGGACCGAAACGCCTGTTTCTGTGCTGCAAATATCACACTGTGGAATAAAGCGAGACAAGAGATTGTGGAGCGGAACCCGCGGCGGGTGCCCCGCGTGTCCAGCCGGAGCGGGAACTGGGCCGCACCTGGCAGCGATAGCCGCCGTTACCGGGGAAACGGCGAGAAGGAGGGGCCGCGTGCCGGGGGAAGGACATCCATCCAGACACAAGGCCTTTGAGTCTGATTCTGTGGCCATTCCGTTCCGACTCTCCGGCCCGGCCGCGCCGCCGTTTTGTTCTCTCGGCACGCTGACGTCACGTTAAAGGTGGGATTCCAGAACGTTCTTTTTAACCCCTCCCCTCCTCCTCCATCTCCATCTCTATCTGTCCTTTTACTCCCTTCCTTTCTCCTCCCTCCCCCGTCCTCCTCCTCCCCACTGGTTCCGTACCCTATCTCCTCCTCCTCCCCTCACCATCCCTGGCTGTACCTAGCCTGACTGGCCATGCTCTTCGTGATGCCAGCCTGGTCAGCAGTAGTGTTGCCAACCCTTCATGCCGTCTACAGGTCAATCTTGAATTAAAAATTAATCACGTGGAAACTGCTATGAGCAACTACCAGAGAAAAATCATTGGGGCATTGAAAGAATTGTACATGTTTTCTTATTTTTTTGATCATTTTCATTTATTAGTTATAAAAATCTTGGAGATAGAAGGGAAAAAAAGGCTGTTTGACTGGGCAGTTGGAGCAGGAGGTCATGTGATGTAACCTCCAGGAATACGGACCCTAGCCTAGTCAGCGCATAGCTCTGGTGGTAGTGAGGTCGAGCCTCGCCCATCGCAGGACTTGAGCCCAAAGCTCAGGCTGATACATCGCATCGCACTATGATTGTGTTGCATTGGTGCAGGTGCCCATTACCCATCAGATTGAAAGGGCTCAGGGTACACTCGCTGCCTTCCGTGAGAGGTGGGCGCAGGAGGGACTGGAGTGCATTGTTACCCCCGGCAACCAAATTTTAATTTGATTTTATTTGTTTTAAAGTTTAATTTGTTTTAATTGCTGGGTTTTAGTGTCCCCCTCCCCTTTTATAGGGGGCACTTATAAATTATATGATTTTAATGCCTCCAAAAAAATCACAAAAGGAAAAAAAAAACACAAAAAAAAAAGAGGTCAGTTATAAATGTCTGGAGTGTCCCCCAGATCGGGGGGCACTCGATCTAATGTTTATTTGTACTCCTCAAAAAGAGTTGAAAGGGCTCAGGGTACGCTCGCGGCCTTCCGCGAGAGGTGGGCGCAGGAGGGACTGGAGTGCATCATCACTTCCGGCAACCAAATTTTAATTTGAACTACATGTCTAAAGTTTAATTTGTTTAAGTTTGTCGGCGGGGGGCACTTGATTTAATGATTTATGTTTTTACAGATACAACAAAATAGTTGAAAGGGCTCAGTGCAGACATACACTTATGCATGCAAACCCCCGTTGGCTTTTTAACCCAAGCAAAAGCAAAATGCTGGAGATCTAACATAAAAACAGAAAATGCACGCAACAGGTCAGGCAGTATCTGAGAGAAACAGAGTTAACGTTCTGTTGAAAGGCCATTGACCTGAAACGTTGCATGTTACAGAAACCGCCTAATATTTATTCCCATTAAAATCGATACTAATAATTCCTATCCCCTTCATCATCTTTTAGTGAAAACTGATTAAAAGTGGCAGGAGAGCCTCAACATCCATGCCTGCTGAGTTGATACGATCTGCAGTCAGTGACAGAATAGAGTGAGCTAACAAGGATTAGGCCAGATTCCTATGGGGAGCCAACCTGTTCCTGACAAGACTGGCCAAGCCCTGGGAGTAGGTAACCTGCCCGGCTGCGTGGGGGATTGTATGTAGTATTAGGAGACTTAAAAAAGAGCAGAGAACGGTTTGTTAATAATTTAAAAAAAAAACAAGTTTAAGAATGTTGCGTTGTGATAAACCAGGTAATACTGCACTGTGAAGCACCATAAAGTCATGACTTCTGCTTTACTTCATAAGTGAGTCCCCCACTATTCTATCATCATGTATATCTGAGGGATTAGTTTTATCACAGCACAGAATAGGGAGGCAGTAGCTGTATCACACTGTATTTTTGATATTTCTGTTGCACCAGGAAATTTGAACTATTATACTTATTTAAAATTTGTTTATTTGTATAATTTTATATTTGCCTTCACAGATTGCCCACACTCGAATTGGACTTGTTGACTGTAGAGGTTAAAAAGGAGATTATTAGAGCTCCATCCGCATGTGTCAGCCGTGGCTCAGAGTAGCACTCTCGCCTGTGAGTCAGAAGGTTGTCGGATCAGTGCCTTGAGCTGAGCTGGCACAGTGCAGTACTGAGGGAGTGCTGCACTGTCGGAGGGGCAGTACTGAGGGAGTGCTGCACTGTCGGAGGTGCCATCTTTTGGATGAGTCGATAAACCAAGGCCCCTTCTGCGCTCTCAAGTGGACGAAAAAGATTCCACGGCACTATTTCGAAGAAGAGCAGGGGAGTTATCCCCGATGTCCTGACCAATATTTATCCCTCAATCAACATCACTAAAACAGATTATCTGGTCATTATCATATTGCTGTGCGCAAATTGGCTTCCACGTTTCCTACATTACAACAGTACTTCATTTGCTGTAAAATGCTTTGGGACGTACGGTGGTCGTGAAAGGCACTATATAAATGCAAGTCTTTCGTTCTTCCACAGTGCCCAGGGACTGAAGTTAGGAATCACAGGAACATGGCAGATCAAGCCCATGATGGAAACCGTTGATACGAGCCCCTCACACAAAGCAAGGTTGCGCCAACATCATTTAACACTTTGAGGAAAGGAAATTAGTACTGCAAAGACCCCTGATAAAATACGCCAGGGCTGTGGAGAGAAGTAGGAAGGAACGTCGACGAGATGAGAAGCCGACATGGGTGGTCGAATGTTTTCTCGGGATGCTGTGTGTGCTTGGCCTCGCGTCTTCGAGCACAGTCACACCTTCGCAGCAGAAGTGAACACACTGCATTTCATGCGGCTGCCTCCTTTTCAACTGCTCTCTCCAGGAAGCTTTGCAGATTAGTGCATGAGACAATGACGGGAGCTAACTGCGTGACCCACTTGCAAAAGATGTTTGAACAGGAGGGAATATCGGAGCCACAACACTCAAGTGAACACATAGTATCCCATGTGCTTGGCGGAAAAACTGTTAAGTATCATGAAATTCAAATCTATGTTAGACAGCTAACAGAGACTTGGGTCTGTTGAAATGCTTTTAAGTGTGATGTAATTGGTTGGTTGCCTTAAAGGGAATAAAAGCCTTATGTATATTATATATGAGGGGAATTGGAGAATATGAACATAATGTAAGGATATCACACACAGGTGTTCAAAATTGTGAGGGAGTTTTAGGAATATAGGAACAGGAGGAGGCCATTCAGCCCCTCGAGCCTATTCCACCATTCAATTAGATCATGGCTGATCTGTATCTTAACTCCATCTACCCACCTTGGTTTCGTAATCCTTAATACCCTTGCCTAACAAAAATCTATCCATCTCAGTTATGACATTTTCAATTGACCCCCCCCCCCCCCAGCCTCAGCAGCTTTTTGGGGGAGAGAGTTCTAAAATTCCACTACCCTTTTTGTGAAGAAGTTCTGTCTGATATCACCCTTGAATGGTCTAGGATTGATACCTGGGCTTGGATGTTCTCACTAGGTTTGCAGTATGGTGTAATGGTAGCCTTGTGAAATCTCCATGTATCTGCGCTGTACATGTCTTTTTAGTGAAACGTGTGAAATGTTTGTACTATATCCACTTGAACTGTGAAAAGCACCTGTCAGCACGACTATAGATTTTGTCTGCTGAAAGTTGGGTTGTGTCGTGTCCAGAGACAGTATTTTGAGCTGTATAACACTGAAGTACTGGTAATCTTACACTGGAGTTGAGCGCAATTTGAGGTGTTGAATTAAAGGTGGCATTACACCACAGGAGCATAGTTCACCTAGCACTGGCTGCAAACCATGGTGTAATTGAGCTGACCATCAGGGACTTTACAACATTGTAGTGAAATGTAAATCTGTCATTGGGATAAGGCTGCTTACTCCTGCAGCTAAACACTGAGAGCTAGTCCCTGGCTTTTACACTCGATGCCAGTTGAGTTTCTACATTACATGGCTAAACACACAGCAGCTCTAAGACAACACTAACAACAACCTGTATTTATATACAGGTATAACATCTGAAATCCGGAGTTCTAAAAACTGGACATTGTACAGATTGCAAGAGTTATTATCCGGAATCCGGAAATATTTCCCAAAAAACGGACTTTTAAGCTGTACATACCTTTTTCAAACATAAATCAAAAAAAAATACGCAAACCGACGTGACCCGGCCTGGCCTCGAGATTCGGGCCGTCGGCTCTAATGCTCGAAATCCGGAAATACTGGTTGTATCTCTCCAGTCTGGGACACTCTAATCCGGAAACCTCCATGGTTTGACATTAGTTGGGCCTGAGGGAGGGGCGGGTTTATTTTTTTTAAAGTTTTGATTGGCTGGAGCGGCTGTCAGTCGAATTGTGTTGGTACTCCATTCAAATTTGGTAATCGAGAGAGAGGTCAGAACTTGCACTGGATTGGAGGTACAGTCGAGGCTGAATGGGCCCATACTGCATATGCTGCTACAAAGTAGAAGAGGCTTCAAAGTTGTTAAAGCAGCTTTCATTTTCTTTGTCTTTGCCCACTGTCATGTTTTACTATCAGTGAGTGTGATTGGCTGAGGGAGCCGCCCACAGGTTGCTAGCACGCGCGCACACACTCTGGAGCCCAGGGGATGTTGACGGGTGCCGGTAAGTGTGACCTTCTGTGGTTCGGAAAATTCTCTGTTCTGGCATCGGTCAAGTCCTGAGGGTGCCAGACCAGAGAGGTCCAACTACATGAAAGTTGGCCCAAGGGTTTCTGGATTTGGGACGTCAGATTGTCTCCGAAATCTGGAAATATCCAAAACTTGGGCCTAGGGTTTCCGGATTCGGGACGTCGTATTTCTTCTCCGAAATTTGGAAAAACACAAAAAACGAAATGGCCTCAGTCCCGATGTTTCTGGTTTCGGAACGTTCCTGTAGTGCCTTTAATGTCGTAAAACATCCCACAGGAGTGTTATAAGACACACAAAATTGACACCAAACCTTAGAATCATAGAATGGTTACAGCACAGAAGGAGGCGATTTGACCCTTCAAGCCTGTGCCAGCTCTTGCAAGAGCACTTCAGTGGTGGAACTTTAAGTGTACTGTGAAACTTTCAAAAGAGAATTGGATAAAAACTTGAAGGAGAAACATTTGCAGGGCTATGGGAAAAGAGCAAGGGAGTGGGACTAATTGGAGAGCTCTTCCAAAGATATGGCATGGGCTGAATGATACAGCTGAGGAGGCCATTCAACGATTCTGAGTATATTGGGGCAACATTGAATTCACTTAACTGCAATTTTTTCTATATCTATATGATACCAGCATCTCATTGAAACATGGAGGATTCTAAGTGGGCTTGACCGGGTAGATGCTGAGAGGCTGTTTTCCCTGACTGGAGAGTCTAGAACAAGGGCGTCATAGTCTCCGGTTAAAGGGTTGGCCATTTAGGACTGAGATGAGGAGTATTGTGAATATTTGGAATTCTCTGCCCCAGAGGGCTGTGGAAACTCAAGTACATTCAAGGCTCGGTCATTAGATTTTTGGGCTCTAAGTTAATCAAGGGTTATGGGAATAGGGCAGGAAAGTGGAGTTGAGGTAAAAGATCAGCCATGATCTAATGGCGAAGCAGGCTTGAGGAGCCATATGGCCCACTGCTCCTATTTGTTATGATCTTAACATGGCGAATGAGCGCAGTGACAACAGTGCTCATATTTATTCAACAAACTTAGTCACTTTTTAATAATTGTCTTTCTTCCTGCTCTTTACAGATTCACAGCATTGCAGAGGAGGCCCTCTCCCGCCCGCTCACTGCAGAGCAGAAGCAGAAGATCTGGGATTTGTGTTCTAGGCGCCTTCAAAAGTGCGAGACTTTAAAAATATTTTTACCCTTCCTTTCCCTCCTTTTTAAAAAAAAAAAGTATTTTCTTCACTTTTTAATCTCAAGCCCACTATACTGCACTATATACTGGCAAGGTAGCTGCCCAGGCCTCATCTAATGTCACTTTATATCTAGTGGCTGCACAGTACGAGGGTAACCTATCAAGATTCACCCAGCAGCTGTTACTTCCTTTACTGTGTGGACGCATCTAGGCGCTACATCACTTCTCCAATTGATGATTCTGGCAAAATCGGGATGTCTGCATGTGAGAACTGGAGAGCGCAGAACTGCCTTTCAGTGCAGGGCATTGATGCACCAGTGGTGCATTGATACACCAGTGCCGCATTGTTACACTAGTGGCACATTGTTATATTAGTTGCACTAGTGGTACATTGTTGCACTAAGAACTTAAGAAGTAGGAGTAGGCAATTTGATCACTTGAGCCTGCTCTGCCATTTAATATGATCATGGACTCAGTTCCACTTACCTGCCCGCTCCCCAAAACCCTTTGTTCCCTTATTGCTCAAAAATCTATCTGCACCTTAAATATATTCAATGACCCAGCCTCCACAGCTCTCTGGGGCAGAGAATTCCATAGATTTACAACCCTCTGAGAAGAAATTCCTTTTAAATGGGTGGCCCCTTATCCTGAGATTATTATGCTCTTTAGTTTCAGTTTCCCCTATGATTGGAACATCCTCTCTGCATCCACCTTGTTGAGGCCCCTCATTATCTTATATGTTTCGATAAGATCATCTCTCATTCTTCAGAACTCCAATGAGTATAGACCCAATCTAATCAACCTATCTTCATAAGTCAACCTCTCATCTCTGGAATCAATCTAGTGAACCTTCTCTGAACAGCCTCCAATGCAATGTCCTTCCTTAAATATGGAGACCAAAACTGTACGCAGTACTCTAGGTGTGGCCTCACTAATACCCTGTACAGTTGTAGCAGGACTTCACTGCTTTTATACTCTATCCCCCTTGAGATAAAGGCCAACATTCAATGTACCTTTCTGATTACCTGCCTACTAACTTTTTGTGTTTCATGCACAAGGACCCCCAGGTCCCTCTGTGCTGCAGCACTTTGCAATTTTTCTCCATTTAAATTATAATTTGCTTTACTATTTTTTTCTGCCAAAGTGGATGACCTCACATTTTCCCACATTGTACTCCATCTGCCAAATTTTTGCCCACTCACTTAGCCTGTCTATATCCCTTTGCAGATTTTTTGTGTCATCCTCACAATTTGCTTGGCAACATTACACTCGGTCCCTTGATCCAAGTCATTAATATAGATTGTAAATAGTTCAGGCCCCAGCACCGATCCCTGCGGCACCTCCGTAATTACTGGAAAATGACCCATTTATCCCGACTCTCTGTTTTCTGTTAGCATGGATGGAGGATTGGTTAACTAATATATTACCCCCAACCCCGTGAACTTTTATCTTGTGCAGTAACCTTTTATGTGGACCTTATCGAATGCTTTCTGGAAATCCAAATCCACTGGTTCCCCCTTATCCACCCTGCTCATTACATCCTCAAAGAATTCCAGCAAATATGTCAAACACGATTTCCCTTTCTAAAACCATGCTGACTCTGCTTGATTGAATTATGCTTCTCCAAATGTCCTGCAACTGCTTCCTTAACAATGACACATGTTAGGCTAAGCGGTCTATAGTTTCCTGCTTTCTGTCTACCACCTTTTTTAAATCGGGGTGTTACATTTGCGGTTTTCCAATCCGCTGGGACTTCCCCAGAATCCAGGGAATTTTGGTAGATTACAACCAATGCATCCACTATCTCTGTAGCCACTTCTTTTAGGACCCTGGGATGCAAGCCACCAGGTTCAAGGGACTTGTCTGCCTTTAGTCCCATTATTTTACCGAGTACTACTTCTTTAATGATAGTGATTGTATTAAGTTCCTCCCTCCCTACAGCCCTTTGATTATCCACTATTGAGATGTTTTTCGTGTCTTCTACCGTGAAGACTGATACAAAATATTTGTTCAAAGTCTCTGCCATTTCCCTGTTCTCCATTATTAATTCCACAGTCTCATCCTCTAGGGGACTAACATTTACTTTAGCCACTCTTTTCCTTTTTATGTACCTGTAGAAACTCTTACTATCTGTTTGTATATTTTGTGCTAAGGTTTACTTTTATAATCTATCTTCCTTCTCATTATTTTTTTAGTCGTTCTTTGCTGGCTTTTAAAAGTTTCCCAATCCTCTGGCCACGTTTTATGTCCTTGTTTTCAATTTGACACCATCCCTTATTTTCTTAGTTAGCCACAGGTGGTTATCCTTTCTCTTGCAGTCTTTCCTTCTCATTAGGATATATTTGTGTTGAGTTATGAAATAGCTCATTAACTGTCTGTTCATCAACTGTCCCACACTTTAGTCTATTTTCCCAGTCCACTTTAGCCAACTCTGCCTTCATACCTTTGTAGTCTCCATTATTTAAGCTTAGGACACTGATTTGAGATCCAACTTTTTCTCACTATTTGTGCCGTCAACTCATCTATTTTGTTACGAATGCTATGTGCATTCAGATAAAGAGCTTTTAAATTTGTTTTTTTTACGATTTTTTTTTCCTGCTTTGACCCCACTTTCTGATTCACTTTTATGTTGATACATTCTGTCCCTTCCTGTCACACTCTGGTTTTCATTTCCCCCAATACTGGCGCATTGATGCAGTGGTGGCGCATTGATGGACTAGCAGCGTATCAATACAATAGCAGTGTATTGATGGACTGGTGGTGGAACACAGGCCACTGTGGGGATTCCTTGTATTTACTGCAAGAATATATTAGTGGCATTGTAAATGATGATTTATTTTTCAGCCTGAGTGATTTGTTCTCTTTTTTTTTTCTCTCCTAGTATGCCTGTGCAGTATGTGATTGAGGAGTGGGACTTCCGTGATCTGACCCTGAAAATGAAGCCACCAGTCTTTATTCCCAGACCGGAAACAGAGGTACACAACTACATTCAGTTACAAGTTTGTCTGGGATTGCATGGTGTGTGTTTGTGCTCCAGTTCGTCAAGGCAACCTGCATTTCTGTATCGATAAATACATTGATAGATGAACCAAATCATTCAGTGTAGGGCATCACTAGGGTTGAAAGATTTTGCAGGAAGATGAAATAAATCAAGAAAGAGGTGCTTGGGTGACACAAAGTTTGGATTTCAAATGGCTGTGATTTGATTGGAAGGCTATTGGGTTTTCGGAGATCCCTGGTGTTGAAGTCCTGGGAAGGAATGAGTAAATATCAGTGCAGTGAGTGTTGATTGCAACGTTTTGAGGAAGCAGCAAAGAGCAAGGTTGTGCGGGGTAGTATATCTGGGGCTTAAGGGGAACATGAAAAGAACATTTCAGAAGAGCAAGAGAGGGAAGTTGTGAGGAAAGTCACCAGATGCTGATCCTGTGCACTGTATGAAACGAATGTTTGCCTAACGTACTTGATGCAGAGCACATATGTGCACGTTAGAGCTGCATTTACATGGCAATTTAAGATGGGTTGTCACCAGGTTTTCAGTAAAACATGATGGTGAGTGGCTCAATTATTTTTGTGTTCCGTCTCCACTCAAACTATGAGAACCACATACATCACAATGATAGATTTTGCCTTACAAAACTTGAGTCTGTTGTGAGCATTTTAAGATGTAAGACAATAGAGTGAAATACTGTTGCTGGAAGCAATTTAAGATGATAATTTAAGTGTTGCCCTGTATTAAGGTCTGTTGACTAAGTGTCATTTTTTCTTAAATGTATTCGTACCAAAATAATGGGGGGGAAATTGCAGTCGGAGGCTTCCTTCATATGAACGCCTCCGACCCGAAATCTTTTAACGAAAATATCAGGTGGTCCCAGAGGCACCTTCATTCGGTTGGAGGACTTCATTCGATGTGCAGTGTACTCTGTTTTTATGAGTTCCCATTGCTATCAATGAGAATAACCCCCTAAAACAAGAAACACAACATAAGACATTTAAAAAAAAAAACACCTCACATATTTAAAATTAATTGAAATTAATTGTAATTAAATGTTTTCGAGGGGAAAAAAAAATATTTTTGGGAATTTTTTTTAATGTGTTTTAATAGTTAAAAATAAACTTCCCTTAATGGACAGGGTTTTTAATGTAAAAATGAGTGTTTAAATTTCATTTTTATATGTTTTAAAACTCTTACATTGGTAAAAGTAAGCTATTGCGTCTGCTTTTACCAGGCGTAAAGGTTTGAAGGACATTCGCTGGGCATGAGGTGGACAAATAGCCCAATCTATCCCGTGCGGGTGTCCTTCTCCCGGGGATGCAGAGGATCTGTCAAGAGAAATCTTGACAGATTGGAAAAGCTGATATTTGGTGCATGCGCATCTCGCCCCGAAAGCCGGCTTTTGCGTGGCCTTGCCGGGTCCGTGCACACTTCGTATGGACCTGGCGAGGCCAGAATTTTCAGCACAATAATTAAGTGCCCTGACAACACTGCATGAAATGAAGGGGGCAATTAAACTGTAAAGAGGAAAAATAAAATAACTGAGAATGATCGTATATTTCAGTTATTATTATTATCGTTGAAGTAGTTAGAGAGTAGGAGGAAGCAGAAAAAGGGGGCGTATGACAGATGTCAGCTTGCTCATAGAATCAGGCTGAATATAAAAAGTACAGAGAAGAAGTGAAAAAGGAAATGAGGGGCAAAGAGGCAGTATGAGAATAGATTGGCAGCTAACATAAAAGGGAATCTAAAGGTTTTATATAGGCATATTAATAATAAAAGGGTTGCTAGAGGAATGGTGGGGCTGATTAGAGACCAAAATGGAGATCTCCAAATTGTAATTTCCTACATCACATTAGTGACTACACTCCAAAAAAAGTAGTTAATTGGCTGTAAAGTGCTTTGAGACGTCAGGTGATCATGAAAGGCGCTATATCTTTCTTTATCTATTGGCAGAGGTAGAAGGCATGGGCTGAGATACTGAATGAGTATTTTGCATCACTGTTTACCAAGGAAGAGGACTTTGCCAAAGCTACGGTAAACAAGGAGGTACTAGAAGGTCTGTCGGTTCTTAAAGAGGATAAGTCACTCGGTCCGGATGGGATGCATCCTCGGTTGCTGAGGGAAGTAAATATAGAAATTGCAGAGGTGCTGGCCACAATCTTCTAATCCTCCTTAGATACAGGGGTGGTGCCAAAGGACTGGAGAATTGCAAATGGTACACCCTAGTTCAAAAAGGGGGAGAAGGATAAACCTAGTAATTACAGGCCAGTCAGTTTAACATTGGTGGTGGGGAAGCTTTTAGAAACAGTAATGCGTGAGAAAATTAAGAGCCACTTGGATAAGCATGGACTAATAACAGAGAACCAGCACGGATTTGTTAAGGGCAAATCACGTTTGACGAATCTGATTAAGTTTTTTGATGAGGTAACCGAGAGGGTGGATGAGTGCAGTTGATATTGTGTATATGAATTTCAAAAGGCATTCGATAAGCTTGTTAACAAAATTGAAGCCCATGGGGTGAAAGAGACAATTGCAGCATGGGTACACAATTGGCTAAGGGATAGAAAACAGAGTTGTTGTGAATCTGTCCTGTCCTCACCTCATGCGCTCATGCATAGACTTTCCGGCAGCATGGAACCCCCGGCTAATTCTTCCATACCCAGCAGAGGGCTGCTGAGCCCAACCATCTTACTGCCCTGGCTGAGAGCACCCAGCTCTGGGATCTAACCTGGCCCTTCGCGGTTTGTGTATAGTTCCACAAAGGACGATGCATTTTGCTAACCGAGTCAGAGCAACTCATTAATGATTTAAAGACGTTTTAAGACTCTTGCATGGGTTGCCCCAAAGTGCTTTGTGCCTGAACTCAACGGCATCACCAGTGTCATTGCATGATTGGGGAATGTGCAGTGCGAACCGTAAGGAGCTTGCTGTTCTCATGGCAGCTATGTTTCCAGTGCAGAGGAGTTCAGAAGAGATTTAATTTAATTTAATTTAATTTAATTTAATTTAAAGTATATCCTCTTGAAAAACCACTGTCCTTGGAATCGACTTGAGGAGGCTTTCCATATTTCGTTGAAAGATCGGCGGCCGAACGAATCCCGAACGGACATCTGTTATACTCAAACAACCCCTTGTGTGTCGTGATGGTGGTCAGCTTCTTCAACTCACTCGCCAGCTCCTGGGTCATGTAAGCTGAGGTCAGGTCCAATTTTTAAAAAGTTTTGCCACCGGATAGCGTCGCAAAGAGGTCCTCCGCTCTCGGTAGCGGATACTGGTCTTGGAGTGACACCCGATTGACGGTGGCCATGTAATCGCCACATCTCCTGACCGACCCATCCGCCTTGAGCACCGGCATGATCGGGCTCGCCCAGCCACTGAATTCGACTGGCGAGATGATGCCTTCCCTCAGCAGGCGGTCCAATTCCCGCATCACGGCACCGCTCTGGCCTTGTGGAGTACTGGCCTGGCGTCATGATTTATGTGAATCAGTACCTTGGCCCCCATGAAAGTGCCGATTCCGGGTTGAAATAATGAGTCAAATTTGTCCAGGACCTTTGAGCATGATACTCGCTCCACAGAAGAAATTGCATTGACATCGCAATTATAATCTATCAAAATTCTCTGGACTCTGGGGAGGTGCCATTGGATTGGAAAGCAGCTAATGTAACGCCTCTGTTTAAAAAAGGGGGCAGACAAAAGGCCGGTTAGTTTAACATCTGTAGTGGGGAAAATGCTTGAAGCTATCCTTAAGGAAGAAATAGCGGGACATCTAGATAGGAATAGTGCAATCAAGCAGACGCAACATGGATTCATGAAGGGGAAATCATGTGTAACTAATTTACTGGAATTCTTTGAGGATATAACGAGCATGGTGGATAGAGGTGTACCAATGGATGTGGTGTATTTAGATTTCCAAAAGGCATTCGATTAAGGTGCCACACAAAAGGTTACTGCAGAAGATAAAGGTACGCGGAGTCAGAGGAAATGTATTAGCATGGATAGAGAATTGGCTGGCTAACAGAAAGCAGAGAGTCGGGATAAATGTGTCCTTTTCAGGTTGGAAATCGGTGGTTAGTGGTGTGCCACAGGGATCGGTGCTGGGACCACAACTGTTTACAATATACATAGATGACCTGGAAGAGGGGACAGAGTGTAGTGTAACAAAATTTGCAGATGACACAAAGATTAGTGGGAAAGCGGGTTGTGTAGAGGACACAGAGAGGCTGCAAAGAGATTTAGATAGGTTAAGCGAATGGGCTAAGGTTTGGCAGATGGAATACAATGTCGGAAAATGTGAGGTCATCCACCTTGGGGGGCGGGGGGGAAAAACAGTAAAAGCGAATATTATATGAATGTGGAGAAATTACAACATGCTGCAATGGAGAGGGACCTGGGGGTCCTTGTGCATGAAACTCTTTTGAGTGCATGAATCCCAAAAAGTTAGTTTGCAGGTGCAGCAGGTAATCGGGAAGGCGAATGGAATGTTGGCTTCATTGCGAGAGGGATGGAGTACAAAGCAGTGAGGTCCTGCTGCAACTGTACAGGGTATTGGTGAGGCCGCACCTGGAGTACTGCGTGCAGTTTTGGTCACCTTACTTAAGGAAGGATATACTAGCTTTGGAAGGGGTACAGAGACGATTTACTAGGCTGATTCCGGAGATGAGGGGGTTACCTTATGATAATAGATTGAGTAGACTGGGTCTTTACTCGTTGGAGTTCAGAAGGATGAGGGGTGATCTTATAGAACCATTTAAAATAATGAAAGGGATAGACAGGATAGAGGCAGAGAGGTTGTTTCCACTGGTCGGGGAGACAAGAACTAGGGGGCACAGCCTCAAAATACGGGGGAGCCAATTTAAAACCGAGTTGAGAAGGAATTTTTTGTCCCAGAGGGTTGTGAATCTGTGGAATTCTCTGCCCAAGGAAGCAGTTGAGGCTAGCTCATTGAATATATTCAAATCACAGATAGATAGATTTTTAACCAATAAGGGAATTAAGGGTTATGGGGAGCGGGCGGGTAAGTGGAGCTGAGTCCACGGCCAGATCAGCCGTGATCTTGTTGGGTGGCGGAGCAGGCTCGAGGGGCTAGATGGCCTACTCCTGTTCCTAATTCTTATGTTCTTCTGTTCTTATGTTCTTATAATGTTGGGGCGGTCCAGAACCAGGGGTCACAGTCTGGGGATCGGGGGTGGGACATTTGGGACCGGAGATGGGGAGAGGCTGCTTCACCCGGAGGGTGGTGGGCCTGTGGAGTTCTCTGTCACGGGGGGTTGTTGGGGCCAGTTCGATGGATGTATTCAAAAAGGAGTTAGATGTAGTCCTTGCTACTGGGGGGATCAAGGGGTATGGCGAGAAAGCAGGAATGGGGTACTGAAGTTGCATGTTCAACCATGAACTCATTGAATGGCGGTGCAGGCTCGAAGGGCCGAATGGCCTACTCCTGCACCTATTTTCTATGTTTCTATGAATGTCTGTCTGTTTTTCAGACTAGAAGGAGGTGTTCCCCAGGGTTCAGTACTATTTTTGATATACATGAATGACTTGGTCTTGGGCACAATTTTGAAATTTGCAGATGACACGAACCTTGTAAATGTAGTAAACAGTAAGGAAGATAGTAATAGACTTCCAAAAGGACATAGACAGGCTTGTGGAATGGGCAGATACATAGCAAATTAAATTCAATGCAGAAAAGTGTGAGGTGTTACATTTTAGTAGGAAGAATGAGGAGAGACAATACATATTAAATGGTACAATTTTAATGGGGGCCCAAGAACAGGGAGACCCGGGGATATTCGTGCATAAATCTTTGAAGGTGGCAGGACAGGTTAACAAAGCCGTTAACAAAGCAATATAAAAACAGAAAATGCAGGAAATCTCAGCAGGTCAAGCAGCATCTGTGCAGAGAATCAGAGTTAACGTTTCAGGTCTGTGACCCTTTGTCAGAACTGGAAACGTTCGAGATGTAACAGATTCTTAAGGAAGTGCAGGGGCAGTGAAAGGGGGAGGGGAGGATAGAACAAAAAGGAAAGTCTGTGATAGGGTGGAAGGCAGGAGAGATTAAGAGACAAAAGGGATGATGGGCAAAAATGAGATGGTAATGGCACAAGTTAAGAAACAAAAGATGAGTCTAGATGGGATGTGAATGACGGAATCATCACCAGCTGTCTTGGGAAACAGAAAAAAAGGGGTATAAAAAAAAATAGGGGCAGAGGTTATGATCTGAAATTGTTGAACTCGATGTTGAGTCCAGAAGGCTGTAAAATGCCTAAACGAAAGATGAAGTGCTCTTCCTTGAGCTTCATTGGAACAGTGCAGTGGGCCGAGGACCGAGAGATCAAAATGGGAGTGGAGCAGAGCATTCAATTGACAGGCGACCGGAAGCTCAGGGTACTTCCGGACTGAACGGAGATGTTCTGCAAAGCGGTCACCCAATCTGCGTTTGGCCTCCCCAATGTAGAGGAGACCACATCATGAGCAACGAATACAGTATACTAAATTGAAAGAATACAAGTAAATTGCTGTTAATAAAGCACATGGGATCCTGGGCAAATAGAGGCATAGAGTACAAAAGCCAGGAAGTTATGCTAAGTCTATATAAAACATTAGTTCAGCCCCAGCTGGAGTATTGTGTCCAATTCTGGGCACCTCACTTTAGGAAGGATGTGAAGGCCTTTGGAGAGGGTACAGTAGAGATTTACTAGAATAGTTCTAGGGATAAGGGATTGCAGTTACGTGGATAAACTGGAGAAGCTGGGGTTAGAGCAGAGAAGGCTAAGAGGAGATTTGATAGAGGTGATTAAAATCATGAAGGATTTAGATAGAGTAAATCAAGAGAAACTGTTTTCAATGACGGAAGGGTCGATAACGAGAGGGCACAGATTTGTGTTTGGCAAAAGGACCAGACACTTTTTTAACAAAACGAGTGGTCAGGATTTGGAATACACTGCCTGAAAGAGTGCTGGATACAGATTCAACAGCAGCCTTCAAAAGCAAATTAGATAAATACTTGGAGAAAAAATTGCAGGGATATGGGGAAAGAGCGGGGGGGAGTGGGACTAACTGGATTGCTCTTCGAAAGAGCCGGCACAGACTCAATGGCCGAATGGCTTCCTTCTGTGCTGTACTATTGTATGACTCTATCTGATATCCCTTTATATCTATTAGTATATTAAGTCTTGCATAGGGAACTCCTTTCCTGTCCTTATTAACCTCACTTCCTTAACAATTTGAGTCTCTTTTTTTATGCCATCATTTAATAATGGCAAAACCTTGAAACATAATTTTGCTATTGTGCTATAATTTCATGCCTCAAGTTACTAGGTAACGCTGTTGCAACACCCTTCCAGTCATCGGGGAGCGCTGTTGTGACAATCTTTCCACCACCTTGATGCTCTATGGCAACAACTTTCCAGCCACTGGGTAGCGTTGTTGTGATGCCCCACTCAATGTAAAATGCCTAGCTGTTCCCGCTCTAAACTAAATACATTCTGGGCCTACACCAGTGTTCGCTGTGAGCGGCGCTTTGTTCTGCGCGGCCAGTTACTTTTACATTTCTGCGCATGCGCGGTACTTGCAATGTAAAAGCCAATGAGCAGCCTGCGCGGGACCTTTCAGATCAGCGCACCTTGGCGGGAACATTGCTGGACACCCACTTCATCTCCCAGCTCTGCCTCTGGATCCGCTTCTCTCACATGTGGCCACGTCCCCCTCTCCACATGTGGCCCCGCCCCTCTCCTGCCTCTGGCCCCGCCTCTGGCCCCACCCCGCTCCCTGCCTCTGGCCCTGCCCCGATCCAGCTCTGCTTTTGGCCCAGCCTCTGGCCCGCCCCACTCCCTGCCTCTGGCCCTGCCCCGATCCAGCTCTGCTTTTGGCCCCGCCTCTGGCCCGCCCCTCTCCGGCTCTGCCTCTGGCCCCGCCCCGTTTCCTGCCTCTGGCCCCGCCCCGATCCAGCTCTGCCTTTGGCCCTGCCTCTGGCCCCGTCCCTCTGAGGCCTCTGCTGCTGGCCCAGCTACCATTAATTTTATTAAATGTGACCAGCATTCTCCCAGCCTCCATGGCTTTGTCCCATCCCTGCAGCTCATTAACTTCTGAGCTTTCTCAAAGCCTTGCCTTGCCCGTTGCATTGCTTCCCATTCTGCATCTACCTGTGGCTCCATGCTCCCAGATCTGTCTATAATAGTGGTGCTCTAATTGTCTCCCCACGTCTCCTTTTAAACCGGACAGGCTTCAACTCACTGCGTTCAGTCCCATAGGAGATTGACTCAATGGATTAAAAAAAATTCTTCCGTGTAATGCGCACTTCCTGTAAGGGCCACACGTACTTTGTGTAACCCTTTCCTTGCCTCATTTTATCGATTGCACCCCTGTAACACAACTTTTATTCTCTGACCCACTGTGAGCAGCGCTACTGGAGATCTGCCAGTGGACAGTCAAACCTTTGAGCTGTATCGCAAATGTCGCAGTTTGTATAGGATTACTTACAGGCTGTTCCCCTTATTGGATCCCTCAACATCGTGGGCCACCTCAACCTGCGAGAGAAAAAGGGCTGGAGTATGCCATTGCAACTTCCAGCGCGAGTTTGAAGTGGGCGACTAGGTGACGTCATCAGGTCGCTATTTGGAGCGTGGGTAGGAACATCGACAGGGCCCTGGTACAGCAGAGGAGCGGAATGGTCATGGCGGAGGTGCAGCGAGTGATCGAGGCGGAGGAGCGTTGAGGGATCGTGGCTGAGATTCGGTGGGTGATCGTGGCGGAGGTTCGGCGAATGTTTGGTGCGGAGGTGTGGTGGGAGATCATGGCGGAGGACCGGCAAGTGTTTTGTGGCGGAGGAGTGGTGAGAGATCGTGGCGGAGGTACAGCAAATGAAGCCATGGGGCCCAGAAGAACCGAGGGCCATGGGGCAGCAGGGACCAGCACACACTGCGATAGATGTGCGCACTAGGTCCGTGCAGCAGAGCAAGTCTCCAGTCGTCCTGGTTAACCCTTGCCACTGGATAAAGGCCTAGCTCTGTAAGCCCGTGTGTTGGCTGATGTGCAGTGGTCACCACACATTAAAAAAAATCCATGCACAGGCATCTTCCACCCTTTCAATTGGAGTTCAGGATTGGAATATCGGGTCCTCCATTGAAACATCTATGAACTCATGTGGAAGCAAGTCATCCTTGTTCAAGGGACCACCTATGATGATGATAATGACTTACAGGCTGGAGTGTGTTACAAGGCAGCTCAAACAGGAGCAGTGAAGCCTGAGTCATCTACTGTATCAGTGTTATCTGAACCTTGAGATGAGGTTCATCCATGAAACACACTCTCTTTAACCTTTCCTATTTATAATTTGTACAAGTTGAGTTCAGGGAAGTTGTTTTCTGGTGATAGTTATGTTTCTGCTCGCAGTGGGCTTTGCAGAGAATACCGACCAACACCAGAGTTCAGCTGTTCAAGGAGACAAACTGTCAAAGTGCTGGAGGGTAGGATGGTAACCTGATTGATCTGCCAGATGATTTGGGCTACAAGGTTCGTAAGAAAGACTTTCATTTATATAGCACTTCAGGACATACCACCTAATGAAGTAATTTTGAGAGGTGATCTCATTGAAATATGCAAAATTCTGAAGCTGAATTGACAGGGTAGATGCTGAGGGGTTCGAGAGTCTAGAACCAGGGGCACAGTTTCGAGGTTAAGGGGTCGGGCATTTAAGATGGAGATGAGGAATTTCTTCACTTAAGAGGGTTGTGAATCTTTAGAATACTCTGCCTCAGAGGGCTATGAATCGTTGAGTATATTCAAGGCTGAGCTAGATAGATTATTGGACTCTAGGCAAATCAAGGGATATGGAGATCGGATGGGAAAGTGGAGTTGAGGTTAAAGATCAGCCATGATCTTTTTGAATGGCGGAGCAGGATCGAGGGGCTGTATGGCCTACTCCTGCTCCTAATTTTTATGTTCTTTAAGTGTAGTCACTGTTGGAATGTAGAAATGTAGCCAATTTGTGCACAGCAAGCTCCTACAAACAGCAGTGTGATAATGACCAGATAGCGATGTTGATTGAGGGATAACCGGGTAGAACCTCCCATCTCTTCTTCGAAATAGTGCCATAGGATCTTTTATGTCCACCTGAGAGAACAGACAGTGCCTCGGTTTAACGTCTCATCTGAAAGACGGCATCTCCATCAGTGTGGTGCTCTCTCAGTACTGCACCGGAGTGTCAGCTTAGAATTTGTGCTCAAGTCTCTTGACTTGATAGAAAATTGTATTGTAAGTAACACTGGGTGGGGGCAGGGGGGGGCGGGGGCATACCGGCTCCCGCAGAATTACGCGGGAGTTTGCGGAGGCACTAACATGGTAGCGCGGTGGCCAGCGAGCAGTGCCCCGTGCCTTTGTGTAACTGCCGATGATACCATTGTGTGCGGCGACCCCTTCCGCCCCATGGTGGAAATTGTCCAGTGCCCCGTGGGTTGCGAATCGGACGGACCTCCGCTCCCATGGCAGAAGTTAAAGGGGAGGTACGCTGCGTCACGCGTCACCATTTTGGCTATCTCAGGTAGGCCCGCCTTGCTGCTCCGTGGCGTGGTCTGGGCCGCCATCATGTAGCCCGGCACTCCGTCTCAGGTGCCGGGCTTCGGCCTCAGTACCACCCTGCCCTGGTGACCCAGTGGAGGCAGAGTGCTTCGTGGCCCTCCCTAAGCTGCCAATCCCACCCGAATGGTGCCCTGGATACCACCCCAACAGGAAGTGGAGTGCGCAACATTGCGTTCCACTTTCTGTGAGGGTCAGTAACCCAATTTCTCTTCCAGGGTGGGGCTTCTGCGCCGGACACAATGTCCAGCCCCAGAGAGGTTACTGTCCCCAACCGGAACGATAGCCAATTTCGAACCCTTGCAGTTTCCCATACACTGCTATTTTAAACTGTTGAAGGTACCATAATAAGACCACTCTTTTGTGCAGGCTGGCATTGTCTATTCCCTCCTTTTTTTAATGATGTACGGCATTACCCTTAGAGTCCAGCAGATGGCTGCATTGGCACATTTGTAGTTTGAATCTCAGACTTGCATACAAAACAGATACTCTGGGTGAGAAATTCGGCCGCGTCTCTGTTGCGGTGTTGATCCAGGCAGAGCGGTACATTTAGCGCCTTGAAAAAGTTTGTGCCTCCCACTCAGAAATTCATCAGAATCGGTCGAAGAGCTGACGGGCGATAAGTCAGCCGTTGCACACCAGAGCTGGGGGGCGGCGGTCGATACATTTTGCATACGCATGTATGGAACTCCGAATCAGATCCTATGAAAAGCTGAGTCTTAAAGGCCCGGCATAGTAATGCACCCATTAATGTTTTCAAAATCACTTGTTTTCCCCCCGTACTGTTATGTCTGTCTGCCGCTGCAAACTCGGAGGCTCACGCACCGTGCTGTGTGTAAACGTTGCACTGACTGTGACCTCCCGAGGGAAGCGCTTCCTCATCCCTTTAAGTAACCTCCAGTTAACAGCTCTGCAAGCCTGCACCGACTGTTTTTCCAGACATTATTAATGGCGGGTACTCAATGAGGCGCACGCACCAAATTTACCGACCGAGGCGCAAGTGTGCACGTGCTCAAGCGAAAGGTTGGTCCTCATAGGGGAAACTAGAACAAGGGGGCATAGTTTCAGAATAAGGGGTCACCCATTTAAAACAGAAATGAGGAGGAATTTCTTCTCAACAGAGGGTCGTGAATCTTTGGAACTCTCTGCCCCAGGGAAGTGGAGTTGAGGCCAGGATCAGATCAGCCATGATCTTATTGAATGGCAGAGCAGGCAAATGGCCTACTTCTGCTCTATTTCTTATGTTCTTATGTTGCACCAGGAATACGTCATGATTGGAGTGATTGCCAGCAGCCAGGCGCTACTGGTTTGCACCCCTGGTGAGCCGCTAATGAATTTTCTTTCAGGGCGCTAAAACCTGTGTGCCCGGTCACTAATATCTAGCGCTCACGTTAACGCCCCCTCTCGCTGCTAACTGAGGCTATAGACAACCGAAAATTCAGTTTTGAGCACGAACACCCGCTATTCAGAGGAGATTTATTTTATATATCCCTGTCTCACGAAGATTTGTAAATAATCTTGCTGCTTTATTTTTACTTATCTACTCCTTGCAACTGCAAAGTCATTTTTCCATGGTTTTCTGATTGTGCAGAGTGATATTCTCAAATTACAGGGAATTGTAAATTGTACTGCCTCCTGCCCACTTTCACCATTCCAGCTCAGATCTGCGTGTTATTTGCCTTGCAGCATCAGACTTGTATGTCACATTAGTTGTTAAAGGAACTCTTAACTCAGACACCAGAATCTCGACAAACTAATCGCTTGATGGCCCAGAAACCATCATGTTTCAAGCAGCTGTTGATACTGTAATAACGATTGAGAGTTATTAGTTGTCAGCTGTGGCTCAGTGGGCAACACGCTCGTTTCTGACTCAGAAGGTTGTGGGTTCAAGTCCCACTCCAGGGACTTGAGCACAGAATCCAGGCTGACACTCCAAGTGCAATGCTGAGGGAATGCTGCACTACCGGAGATGCTGTCTTTCGGAGGAGATGTTAAACCCCTCTCGTCTGCTCTCTCGGGTGGAAATAAAAGATCTCACAGCATTATTTCGAAGAAGAACAGAGGCGTTGTCCCCTGTGTCCTGGTTGATTATGTATCTCTCAATTAACATCAGTGGAAAAAAAATAGATTCTCTGATCATTATCACATTGCTGCTTATGGGATCTTGCTCTGCGCAAATTGGCTGCTGTGTTTCCTACATTACAACAGTGACTACACTTCAGAAAGTACTTCATTGGCTTTAAAGCGCTTTGATGCAATCTGAGATCGTTATAAGTGCCAAGGGCTGAAATTGCCGCCCTCTAAGCTCCATTCCCGCCTCTTAAAGGCAGAGAGGCCTTACCGACCGGGGACGGACGGATAGGCCGACTTGTCCGAAATTGTCCCCGGGCCGGAAGCAGCGGGAATGGGTCACCGCACCACCCACTTTCCCGCTGTGTTGGGCATGCGCCGAGCCCTTACCGACAGGCTGTGACCCGCTTTCCGACCCCGCAGGGAATTGCCCCGCGGGAGCAGCGCTGCCACTGATCACTTTCCCCAGCTTGGAGCTGTCTGTGGCTGGGCAGCGCGTCCACTGCCAGGTCGGGCCGACAGTTATGCTCCCGGGTTCTGCACGGCCGCCAACATGGGGCAGCCTGGCACCCCCTCTTGAGTGCCAGGCCGCTGGTCCAGCCGAAACCCTCTCTAGTGGCCCAGTGGAGCTAATGCAGAGTTCGCAGCGGCCCTCCCCTTTAGCTGAAGGGGAGGGACGTTGTGACGCGACATGTTCATGTCGCACTGATAACATCAGCGATGCACTGATGTCGTCATGTAATGATGAATCCTATGTAAACCGATGTAACCTCGCTCCAGATATCCTGGCTCTGATTTTAAGGTTATGTCCCTTTATCCTAGACTCCTCCGCCAGCGGAAGAAAATTGTCTCTATCTGCACTTTCAGTACCTTTCAAAATCCTAAAAGCCTCAATCTAATCACCCCTTAACCTTCTATATTCCAGGGTATACAAGCTTAGTTTATGTAATCTCTCCTCATAATCTAACCCTCGGAGCCACGGTAACATTCTGGTGAATCTGCGCTGCACTCCTTCCAAGGTCAATATATCCTTTCTAAGGTGCGGTGCCCAGACCGTTCACAGTGCTCAGAGATGTTCCTTCCCATAGTATCACAGGTGACCTTAATTCAGGTCCCTAACACTATCAAGGCCCCCAAATCTTCTTGAACCAGCTCCTTTAGTGATGTTATCGGTAGCCACTGTTCAACAACAATAACTTGTATTTATATAGCGCCTTTAACGTAGTAAAACGTCTCAAGGCACTTAAGAGCAGTGTTATAAGACAACAATTTGACACCGAGACACATTAGAAGACATGACGGCAGATTGGTCAAAGAGGTAGGTTTTAAGGAGCGTCTTAAAGGAGGAAAGAGAGGCAGAGTGGTTTAGGGAGGGAATTCCAGAGCTTGGGGCCTAGGCAGCTGAAGGCAAAAATTCAAAGGGAAGGGATTGTGATGGAGGCCGGAGGGGGCAATATTTATCCCGCATCGCAAATGAAGCCGCTGGTGGCTCCTTGCCCTGGCACACCATGCCATGCCACCACCACTTCCAACTCAAAGGAAGGAAAATGAGAAAGACAGAGAAAGAAGCAGAAGAGCACAGAGTGAAGCAACAATGAGGGTTTAGGGAGAGAGAAGCAGACAAGAAGAGAATGAGAAACAGATCAGAAATGGTAGTAGAGACAGGCAAGCGAGCCATTATTCTTTGACTTATTGTGTGCAATGTCAGGGGACATCATCTAGTATGTGTATTGAGGATGCTGCCATGAGCTTTATAGTACAGGTTGAACCTCCCATATCCGGCACCCTCGGGACCTGGCCTGTCCCGAACGAGGGATTTTGCCGGATGAGGGGAGGTCATGTGTTTTGGTGGGCTGCGCCTTTAAGTGCTGTTGCTGGGTTAAGTATGTGTGTGCGCTGATTGGTTGAACTGACAGTCAGTCAGCCAATCGGTGTGCAGGTGGGCTGAGAAGAGTCAGCGGGCCAAGAAGATTCAACCCGACCACCCGGAGTGAGCGCTGTGGGGAGGAGCGGCTGACCCGAGGACTGGCTGCAGGAGTTCCAGCAGAGTAACGAGGGGAAGGCAGCCGATAGAGGAGAAAGATTATATTGGTGAGTAGGATTTTGACGGTCGCTTTCTGTGCATGCACCACCCGCATAAGGGTGCATAAGGGAATGCCAAATAAGAGAGGTTCAACCTGTATATGTTGAATAACTTTGCTTTTGAATTTTAATTAAATGCCAATAAATTTGATTAATGGTTTTAGCCCATACACATCTGGTTTAGTACAAAATATTTCTATCGTCGGTTAAACTGAAAATGCAGTGGGAATCCTATGTAAATTCCAGTGTGCGATTTCCTGCAATCAAGGTTGATAGTTGAATCTGAGCCATGTTCTGGCTGTAAGTTCAGAAAGTGAATGAGGCGCATTTCTAATCATAAGGGATGTAGAGCACTTAAGAACATTTTTGTCAGGCTGCGGACAAAAAGCACAGTTTTAAACAACAAAACAAATTTTGAATATTTAGGGGCCGAAATTGCCCTGTGCTGGATTTGCAGTACATTATTCGAATTAGTGGTTCGTTTTGCACCGCATGGGAAACACCGGAGCGGGCGTGGATTTGCCCTCTTTTAGGAAATAAAATGTTGGGGGAGGTAAACGCACGCCATACCGCCACGTCGCAACATACCTCCCCTTCTCTTAAAGGGGAGGGCCGCTGCGAGCTCAGCAGCATCTTCAGTGCCACCCACTGGGCCACCAGGGAGGGTGTCAGCCGGGCCAGCAGACGGCATCCAAGTGGGAGTGACAGACTGCCTGTTGGCCACCCGGCTGCCATTGTCGAACCGACTAAAAAGTCGGCCGTCACAAAAAAGATGGCAGTGGCGGCGGCACATCCCCATTTAAGGGCAGTCGGGACCGCATAGCCACCGCAGCTTCTTGCAGCGAGAATCTGTTGGTGGTATCGTCCTGTGCAGATCTCGCATTCCGTGGGGCGCAAAGGGGTCGGCGCGCATGGGGATGACATCATCTCCAGGGCACAGCACAAACCCCTTTTCGCCCGCTGGCCCGGGGACAATTCCAGGGGAGCACTCTGTGCCCAGGCAGAAACCCTTTAACACACCCTTATCGCCAGCGCTAACTGGCATTGCGCAAAGGGTCAAAAAGATTAGAGAAAGAAAATTCACTTCTGATAGATCACAAGATTCATTTCAACTTGTTTTTTTATGGCCATGTACAGCTTATCTGGATATTATTGATGATTTTGCCATTGAAACGCTGGACAAATGAGGAGCAAAAGTAGATCACTACAAATTGATCATTTGTGATAGTGTTGTACTTTTTTACGCAGGGCCTGGTTATAAAATGGACAAGTACTGGTTTAATTTACTCATCTGATTTTGGTCTCTACGAAGGCTCCATTCCTCTCATTCCGCATTTCTATTTTTTTCCACCCATTGTAAACTTGTCGCCTCCACTAATCTTGTTGCACAGGGTGGAGGTGTCGGTGGAAAGAACCACAGATTTCTCAGTTTAAAAAAAACCCAACCTTTTCCCCTCACTGCACCGTCTGCACGAGCCGTTTGGCAGGAAGCACAGCTGTCGCTGGATAATCGTGTTTTTAAAAGATTTTCTCGTGAACTTGGATGCTTTCTTTCCAAGGGAAAATAGAGGGGTGATGATGGGACTTCCCCATCTGGTGATTAGGCAGAGAACTGATGAACGGCATCGCATGACTTCCTGATGACTGCGAAAAGCTCTGAGCTTCGTATTGTTAAGCGAGAGAGAGGGCTTTTATACGCCTGTGTAGTCAGTGGGAACAATCTTGATGTTTGTTTGAAAATTTGCTTGAACAAATGTGAATTTATACAGTACTATCCCTCAGAAATGTCTCAAATGTGCTTCACAAATAGTGATTTACTTTGAAGTGTAATGATTGTTGGCATATAGAAAGGAAAAGAAATACTTTGCATTTATGTAGCACCTTTCACAAGCTCAGTCCCAAAGTGCTTTACAGCCAAGGAAGTACTTTTGAAAAGGTACCACTGTTGTAATGTAGAAAACACAGCATCCAATTTGCGCACAGCAAGTTCCCACAAACAGCGACGTGATAATGACTAGATAATCTATTTGTGATGTTGGTTGAGGGATAAATATTGACCAGGAATAACTATTGGAATACTCTCCACTTGCCTGGATGAGTGCAGCTCCAACAACACTCAAGAAGCTCGACACCATCCAGGACAAAGCAGCCCGCTTGATTGGCAGCCCATCCACCACCTTCAACGTTCACTCAGTCCACCACCGGCGCACTGTGTGTACCATCTACAACATTCACAGCAGCAACTCGCCAAGGCTTCTTCAGCAGCACTTCCTAAACCTGTGATCTCTACCATCTAGAAGGACAACGGCAGCACCATCACCTGCATGTTCACCTCCAAGTTACACACCAACCTGACTTGGAAGTATATCGCCGTTCCTTCATCATCGCTGGGTCAAAATCCTGAAACTCCCTCCCTAACAGCATTATGGGAGTACCTTCCCCACAAAGACTGCAGCTGTTCAAGAAAACAGCTCACCATCACCTTCTCTAGGGCAATTAGAGATGGGCAATAACTGCTAGCCTTGCCAGCGACGCCAATGAACGAATTTTAAAAAAAAGACGAGTGAGAACTAGCCTGCTGTTCCTCAAAATAGTACCACTGGATCTTTTACATCTGAATGGGCAGACGGGGTTTAACGTCTCATCCGAAAGATGGCACCTCCGATAGTGCAGCACTCCCTCAGTACTGCACAAGATTATTGTAAGCGTAGACAGCGCAAGGAGTGCACGACAACCCATCCACCCGTTCTTTCAACTACCGTCTGCCCCACCTATGTCCGAGACTGCATGTCCCGCATTGGACTCATCAGTCACCTGAGAACTAATTTTTAGTGTGGAAGCAAGTCATCCTCAACTGCAAGGGACTGCCTAAGAAGAGTAGAAGATTGTAATGTATGCACCTGTGAGTGCGCTCACAGATTTGAGTTGGGAGTGGCTTAGCCAGTCATGTGATGTTCACCAGACTCCATAAAACCCCAACCAGTTGGTTTCAGGGGGGGGTTCCACATTTAGGCAGGTGGTTGTGAGCCTGGTGGATGAACTGGTAATGTAGTGTGATAACCTTTTAGTTCTTTAATAGCAATGTGTTGTTATGAATTCTTAAGCAAAGAACCCATGAAGCAAATACACTACAATTATGCACTCCAGTCTCTGGAGTGGGTCTTGGACACACAGCCTTCTGACTCAGAGGCGAAGGTGCTGCCACCGAGCCAGCGGTGATATCTTGGCAAATGTAGGCAATCAAACAACCAGTGTGTGCACAGCAAGATCTCTCAAGCTGTAATGAGATGAATGGCCAGTTAATGTACTTTTCATTGAATGGTGGCCAGACCAGGACTAGAGAACTACCGGCTCTCCTTCGCATATTGGAATAACGGGATCTTTAATATTTCCCTGAACCAACGGCACAAGCAGAATGATAGTTTAGCCTCAATTCAACATTTCCTCAGGATTGCACTCGAGTGTCAACTGAGATTAAGTTGTGAGTGGGGTTTGGATCCACAACCTTCTGACTTGGAGGTGAGAGTGCTGCCGGCTGAGCCAAACTTCCCTATTGCCCTGTTGGTGAATACACTGGCCAGTGCACTGAACCATACGGACCAGGAGGCTTGCAAGACCCAGCATTTGGCTCGTGTCAGCCAAGCAGTATGCTTGACTTGGCCTCAGCATCCTATGCTGGAAAGGGGGAACAGGCAGCGGGAATTATTGCTCCTAATCACTAGTGTCCCCTTCCGGAACGTGGGACGCAAATGTTGGGGGAAAACATGGTGTTGACTCGGCTATGATGTTCCCCATGATTAAATAGCCCCAGGGATGGTTCAGTGACTTCAGGAGAGATGGCGAGAGAATTTCCCAAAACACGAGTTCCTGACCTCGGGCATGACTAGTTGCTGGGCTCATGCTGAGCACTTTTTTACCTCACAAAAATGGAGTAACATATAATTGAGGAGCATCATTGCTACTGAGGAATGCTGTCTGTTAATTATACAAAGTAATTATGTTCACTAACTTGCTTGTACAGCTATATGAAATAAAGCCATAGAATCATAATATTTGTCATTGTGCCCCCTCAATGTGGGAAAGTGACGAGTACATGATGCCCATTTCGAGCCGGGTTCCCGGAGCTACACGTATTTCTCCCCCTCCGTGTCTCAGGTTGGCGTCGCTTCAAAAAAAAATATTCTTGGGATGTGAACGATGCTGACAAGGCACCAATTATTGCCCAACCCTAGTTACCCTGAGAAGGTGGTGATGGGCCTTCTCTTTGAGCCGCTGCAGTCTTTGTGGTGATGGTGCTCCCACAGTGGTATTGGTTCAGGAATTCCAGCAATAATGAAAGAAGGGCAGTATCCGCCCGTCAGGGTGGTGTGTGACTTGGAGGGGAACGATAAAGTGATCCCACATAAAAACTTCTGCTCGTCCTTGATCGAAGTCACAGCAGGAAAGTGCCCTTAGTGAGTTGCTACATTGCATCCTAAATCATACCGCAGCCATAATGCGCTGATGATTAAGGCAGCTGGATATCGAGTCCAGAGGCAGAGGTGCCGATCAATTGACCTGCTCTGTCCTAGACGATGTTGGGTGTTGTTGCAGCTGCACCCATCCAGGCAAGTGGGAAGTATTCCTTCGCAAAAGTAAAAGATGTAATTTTTCTTCTTCCCAAATCCGTGCCCATCTTTCCAGCAATCCCTCCAATCCGGTTCCTTTGCCTGCCGCAGTAACGAAACAACTCTCATCAAAGTCACAAATGACATCCTTTGTGACTGTTTGCCTTTGTCACAATCACTCCTCGTTCTTCTTGACTTGTCTGCAGCCTTTGATACGGTTGACCACTCCATCCTCCTCCAACACCTCTCCACTGTCATCCAGCTGGGTGGGACTGCACTTGCCTGGTTCCATTCTTATCTATCTAATCGTAGCCAAAGAATCACCTGCAACGGTTTCTCTTCCCACCCCCTCATCGTTACCTCTGGTGTCCCCCAAGTATCTATCCTTGGCCCCCTCCTATTTCTCATCTACATGTTGCCCCTTGGCGACATCATTCAGAAACACATCGTCCGTTTCCACATGTATGCTGATGACACCCAGCTCTACCTCACTACCATTTCTCTCGAACCCTCCACAGTCTCGAAATCATCAGACAGCTTATCCGACATCCAGTTCTGGATTAGCAGAAATTTTCTCCAATTGAATATTGGGAAGACCGAAGCCATTGTTTTCAGTCCCTACCATAAACTCTGTTCCCTAGCCACAGACTCCATCCCTCTCGCAAGTCTGTCTGAGGCTGAACCAGACTGTTCGCAACCTTGGTGTCATATTTGACCCTGAAATGAGCTTTCGACCACATATTTGCAGCAGAATTAAGACCACCTATTTCCACTTCCCAAACATTGCCTGTCTCCACTCTTGTCTCAGCTCATCTGCTGCTGAAGCCCTCATCCATGCCTTTGTTACCTCTAGACTTGACTATTCCAATGCACTCCTGGCTGGTCTCCCACATTCTACCCTACGTAAACTAGAGGTGATCCAAACCTCGGTTGCCCATGTCCCATCTTGCAACAAGCCCCACTCACCCATCACCCCTGTGCTCGCTGACATATTTTGGTTTCCGGTTAAGCAACGTCTCGATTTCAAAATTCTCATTCCTTGTTTTCAAATCCCTCCATGGCCTCGACCCTCCCTAGTTCTGTAATCTCCTCCAGCCCCACAACCCCCCTGAGATGTCTGCGCTCCTCTAATTCTTCTCTCCTGAGCATCCCTAATTATAATTGCTCCACCATTGGTGGCTGTGCCTTCTGTTGCCTAGGCCCCAAGCTCTCGAACTCCCTGCTGAAACTTCTCCACCTCTCTTTCCCCTTGTGTATGCAATAACTGTTAGACTGAGTACTGTTTAACTCCAAAAGGTATGACCTTGGCTCTGCTTTATTAAGGCCCAAAGTGACTAATACACAAAATGGCTGGCCTTTTATACCTGGGCTGCACACACGTGCGTGCAGCCCAATGGCCTACAACAGTGATCCCAAAAGTACATACATGACATCCCCCTTCAAGATGCTCCTTAAACCCTACCTTTTTGACCAAGCTTTTGGTCACCTGCGCTGATTTCTACTTAAGCGGCTCAGTGTCATTTTTAGTGCATAATACTCCTGTGAAGCGCCTTGAGATGTTTCACTACATTACAGGCACTGTATAAATACAAGATGTTGTTGTTCATCAGTCATTGAGTTAATGGCCCTGATAATACATCATGTGTTACATAGCATAACACTGCTATTGTTGTAAAACAGTGAGCAAGGCCGTGAGAGGTCTGATGTGAGCAGAATGAAATGTTCTAGCCTGGCGGTCATTGTGAATCGGGGCCTTCCACTAAAAAGTTATATTGCGACTCTGTCTGTACCAGTGCCTGGATATTCCGTGGAAGTTCTCTTTATTGTCCACCGTAACTGCAGACGGCCGTTTACGCTGTTTCTTCGGGGTTTCTGTTGAAGTTAAAGCGGTCGATCAGGCGAACTCTCTGCTCCCCCACCCCTGTCTCTGGTGGAAATTCTATCTGTTAGTTTCATGAGTTTCGTTGTAACTGGAAACCTTGTAAATTTTCGCCTTCTGTTTGATGTAGTCAGCCGTGGGTAAGTCCCTTGCAGTTTCCTTTTAATGTCAGACTTCGAGAAACCCCTGCCGAGATACAGTGCTGCCAATAGCTAGCAATATCAGAAGAGGACTGTTTGTTTTTTTAACAGCCTTGTATGCTAGTCAGTCGATCTCTGATGTGTGCTGATCTCAACTGGAGCAGTCCTTTTGGGGTTGTTGCAGTTGGCCTCAGAATTGTGGCTTTGAGAAAATTTAAAAAATAAAAATCTGGCCAGAGTTCCTATTCTTGTTAGTTGTTCAGTGAGCTCTGCTGCAGAGTTTGCATATGTCCATGCCTGGTGAGAGCAGTATCGGGTTCAGCTGTGATGACCCATGCAGTTGAACAGCCTGCCTACACTCACTGTCTAAACTCACGAAGAATGGCCACTTGGACGAGGTACTTTTGTGTTACAAGTCCCAAGGAACTGACCCTAGTAAGAGAAGGCACCTGTTACAAGAAGAAAGTTGAAGTTTAAAAAAAAAAATCAAGTGTATTGGAATATAAAAGTAAAGGTGCCTTACTGCAATTATATAGGGCCCTGGTGAGACCGCACCTGGAGTATTGTGTACAGTTTTGGTCTCCTTACCTAAGGAAGTATATACTTGTCATAGACTGAGTGCAATAAAGGTTCACCAGACTAATTCCTGGGATCGGTGGAGTGTCCAATGGGGAGCGATTGAGTAGACTAGGCCTATATTCTCTAGAGTTTAAAAGAAACATACAAAATTCTTACAGGGTTTGACAGGGTAGATGCAGGGAAGATGTTTCCTCTGGCTGGGGAGTCTAGAACCAGGGGTCATAGTTTCAGAATAAGGGGTCGACCATTTAGGACTGAGATGAGGAGAAACTTCTTCACTCAGAGGGTGGTGAATCATTGGAATTCTCTACTCCAGAGGACTGTGGAATCTCAGTTATTGAGTATATTCAAGGCAGAGATAGATTTTTGGATATTAAGGGAATCAGGGATATGGTGTTAGAGCAGGAAAGTGGAGTTGAGATCGGAGATGAGCCATGATCTCATTGAATGGTGGAGCAGGCTTGAGGGGCCGAATGGCCTATTCCTGCTCCTAATTCTTATGTTCTTATTGAAATCCACAGCAAATTACAGCATTATCCCAAATGATGATTTGCGGATCAGAAAGGCAATTTCATCACTTTTGGTGCGACCTTAGCAGCTTGTCATTTATCTGAATACTCAACTGGATTCCTGCCTTTGAATCCAATGAGGTATCCATTTACCTGTGTTAATAAGCTAGTGGTCCAGCTTTTTGTCTGCATAGGTTTTGTTTTATGAACTCTTGTTCTATGTTTTGTTGGTGTTTGTATTTGACTATTTACATGCCTGTATTTGGCTCCCTTATATTAGGTCCTACCATTCGTTTACTGAGATGCTGACACTACTCTGCGAACAGCGCTCCTGGGAAATGTACAAGTGCTCCCGCTTCCTCTTTCCGAGGAATTTTTTGTTTCATCTTGATACCTTTAGCTGGATGTCCAGCTTGCCGACCCCTGTGCTGCCCTTCAGTGTCCCTAACCTGCTTTCAGCTGGTTTTAAGAACTTGACATCTAAATCCACGTGCTGTGATATGAGGTACATGCAGCCTTATTGAATAATTGGTTGCTAAATCCGTAACTTTAACCAATGTCACTTGCTGTCGCAGTAAATTTAGACTAGTGGAATCCATCCTACAGTACCAATAGATATAACAGTCAGCATCATTTCATGCTTAAATGCTAAATTTAATGCCAGAGACTTGAGCACAAAAATCTAGGCTGACACTCCAGTGCAGTGCTGAGGGAGTGCTGCACTGCTGGAGGTGCCGTCTTTCAGATGAGCCGTTAAACCGAGGTCCCATTTGCTCTCTCAAATGGACATAAAAGACCCCATGGCACTATTTCAAAGAAGAGCAGGGAAGTTATCCCCGATGTCCTGGTCAATATTTATCCCTCAATCAACATCACTAAAACAGACTATCTGGTCATTATCTCATTGTTGTTTGTGGGAGTTTGCTGTGCGCAAATTGGCTGCCCCGTTTTCTGTATCACAACAGTGACTACACTTCAAAAATATTCCCTTGGCTGTAAAGCGCTTTGAGACGTCCTGAGGACTTGAAAGACGCTGTATTAATGCAATTTTCTTTCTTTTAAATTAGTTGCAACATCACATCAGCTTAATTTCCCAGAGCATTAGTCACCACCAATTCTGCTTCACATATATGCCTGGTTACAAAACACAGGAGAGGGATCTCGAACTATTTGTGGATATCTTACTGAAACAAACAGTCCAGTGCAAAAATAGCAAACAAGATCTTATGTTCGATTCTTCTAGCTGACCATCATAAGTCTCGAAGTAATATTGAGCCTGGTTCATCCTCTCCTGCAGATAAATAAAAGTTGTTGTTGTTGTTGGATCACTGTGTAATATTCTGATCACCAAACTCCAATGTAAACATCCTGACTTTTAAGAGGGTACAGAGGAGGACAACTAAACTGATATTGGGGACTGGACACCTGACCCGCGACGAGAGACTAAGGCAGCTGGGAATGTCTATGCTCAGGTTCTTACCAACAACAATTTGCATTTATATAAGACTTTAAAAGAAAACGTCCAAGGAGCTTCACTGAGGAGAAAAAGAGCAGATGCTGAGCCTTTTGGGGAGGCTTCGGAGAAATGGTCGAAAGCTTGGTTGAAGAAGGGCGTTTTGAAATTGCCTTTAAAGTTGGGGAAGGAGGTGGAAAGGTGGAGGAGTTTGCAGAGGGAGGAAGAAATGGAGGAATATAACAGAGAGTACAGTATGCTTTTTAAACTTTGGGACCAGCCAGATGAACTGCAATGTTCTTTTACAATCCTGTAAATTTCTATGGTCTAGGTACTGTCATCCATCTTTCTTTGTACATCAGCACTCAACTTTTCCCACTCAGGGTACACCTGTTACTATAGTACGAGCAATCCATGGCTGACTAATCACAGAGCTGTCTGGAGCCAAATGGGAGGGTTGTTATTTAGGTTTCAGTAAAGCATGGTAATGAGTGTGAAGGTTCCTTGCTTATTATCCATATAAACTGTGGTAAAAACTTTAGGAGCACCTTCACCACATGCTCTGCAACAGTTCAAGATGGCGGCTCGCCACCCCCTTCTCGAGGGCAACTAGGAATGGGCAATAAATGCTGACCCTTGCCAGCGACGCCCGTATCCCAGAATGAATTACAAAGAAACCTATGGTTGTGTCTGGAGAGAGCACTTTGAACTGTATAACACTAGAGTGAAATGCTGATGATTACGGATCAGCTGCTGATACTGGGAGCAATTTGAGATGATGAATTGAGCATATCACCCTACATTAAAGCATTGTAGCTTAAATGCAGTTTTTTTTACTCTTGTGTATCTGTCAGTCAATGCACAAATAAGTCTGGTGACAATTCATGGGTTTTATTTGTGGGGAAGAGAATTTAAATGGACTGATAAATTCTAAGGCATGTGTGGCCTGCCAGATATGCATCTATTGGTACTGTTTGTGAGCCAAATACTTGATTTTATAACTTTTTTTCCACATTTCTTTATATTCCTGGCCTTTTTAAGTATTTATTTTCTCCTCTTCTTTAGATTCACCTGTGCTATTCAGCATTCCCTGACCTCCTGTGCTTCTATCGGTACCTCTCTGCAGCCAAGTGTTAGTGACTTGCCCTCCTAGTCTTAAGAACTTAAGAAATAGGAGCAGGAGTAGGCCACTTGGCCCCTCGAGCCTGCTCCACCATTCAATAAGATCATCTGATTTTGGCCTCAACTCCACTTTCCTGCATGCTCCCCATAACCCTTGAATCCCCTATAGTTCAAAAATCTGTCCTTCTCTACCTTTAAATATATTCAATGACCCAGCCTCCACTGCACTCTGGGGTAGAGAATTCCAAAGATTCACGACCCTCTGAGAAAAGAAATTCCTCCTCATCTCCATTCTAAATGGGCGACCTCTTATTCTGAAACTATGCCCCCTAGTTCTAGATTCCTCCATGAGGGGAAACACCCTCTCAGCATCTACCCTGTCAAGTCCCCTCAGAATCTTATACATTTCAATAAGATCACCTCTCATTCTTCTAAACTCCAATGAGTACACGCCCAATCTGCTCAACCTTTCTTCATAAGACAACCCCTTCATCCCAGGAATCAACCTTGTGACCCTTCTCTGAACCACCTTCTTTTCCCTTTTTTTTGGAGAGCATCTGTTATTTCTTACCTCACCCCATCCCAATCAACATGTGGTGCTAAAGAGGACGCAGTTGGGTAGAATTAAATCTCTAAGGGTATCAGTATCACTGGATTCTTAAGAATGATAGTTCCTATATTAAAAAAACAGATGATCTCGTCATTTATTTCATTGCTGTTTGTGGGATCTTGCTATACGCAAATTGGCTGCCACGTTTCCCTACATCACAACAGTGACTGCACTTTGAGTGCTTTGGAATGTCCTGAAGTCATGAAAGGTACTAATATAAATGCAAGTTTGTTCTTTCCTCAGTTGAGACCAGGAGCTTCCTGTGAAGGGTAACAGCCAGAATTTTACCCCACCAGTCTAAGCTGGCCACTACATTTTAGTGATTTATGTACATGGACCCCTAAATCTCTTTCGATCGCCACTGTTCCCATCTTTTCACCATTTAAAATATATGTGGATCTATTTTTATTTTGTCCAAAATGGATGACCTCACACTTGCCTGTGTTGAAATCTATCTCACAGTTTTGCCCATTCACTTAATCTATCAATGTCTTATTGTAATTTTAAACTCCATACTACACTACATACTGTGCCACCTATCCAGATCTGTGCTGACTTGGATAACATAATAGTGATCCATAAACCTTTCATCAGAATAGCCCTTGAGCAAAGTACTGATGGAACTGTTTCTCTCTCCACAGATGCTGCCTGACCCGCTGAGCATTTCCAGCATTTTATGACTGATGACTGGAAATCCCTCCATGCATCACCTTTATTTTATGAGGATGTAGCTGGTAGAGTGGACAAGGGAGAACCAGTGGATGTGTTGTATTTGGACTTTCAAAAGGCCTTTGACAAGGTCCCACACAAGAGATTGGTGTGCAAAATTAAAGCACATGGTATTGGGGGGTAATGTACTGATAGAGAACTGATTGGCAGACAGGAAGCAGAGAGTCGGGATAAACGGGTCCTTTTCAGAATGGCAGGCAGTGATTAGTGGGGTGCTGTAGGGCTCAGTGCTGGGACCCCAGCTATTTACAATATACATTAATGATTTAGATGAAGGAATTGAGTGTAATATCTCCAAGTTTGCAGATGACACTAAGCCAGGTGGCGGTGTGAGCTGTGAGGAGGATGCTAAGAGGTGTGGTGAGTGGGCAAACGCATGGCAGATGCAGTATAATGTGGATAAATGTGAGGTTATCCACTTTGGTGGCAAAAACACGAAGGCAGAATATTATCTGAATGGCGGCAGATTAGGGAAAGGGGAGGTGCAACAAGACCTGGGTGTCATGGTACATCAGTCACTGAAAGTTGGCATGCAGGTACAGCAGGCGGTGAAGAAGGCAAATGGTATGTTGGCCTTCATAGCTAGGGGATTTTGAGTAGAGGAGCAGGCAGGTCTTACTGCAGTTGTACAGGGCCTTAGTGAGTCCTCACCTGGAATATTGTGTTCAGTTTTGGTCTTCTAATCTGAGGAAGGACGTTCTTGCTATTGAGGATTGCAGCGAAGCGAAGGTTCACCAGACTTGATTCCCGGGATGGCAGGACTGACATATGAGGAGAGACTGGATAGACTGGGCCTGTATTCACTGGAGTTTAGAAGGATGAGAGGGGATCTCATAGAAACATATAAAATTCTGACGGGACTGGACAGGTTAGATGCAGGAAGAATGTTCCCGATGTTGCGGAAGTCCAGAACCAGGGGACATAGTCTAAGGATAAGGGGTAAGCCACTCAGGACTGAGATGAGGAGAAACTTCTTCACTCAGAGAGTTGTTAACCTGTGGAATTCCCTACCGCAGAGAGTTGTTGATGCCAGTTCATTGGATATATTCAAGAGGGTGTTAGATATGGCCCTTATGGCTAAAGGGATCAAGAGGTATGGAGAGAAAGCAGGAAAGGGATATTAAGGTGAATGATCAGCCATGATCTTATTGATTGGTGATGCAGGCTCGAAGGGCTGAATTTTCTATGTTTCTATGTTTATCCCAAGGGCAAAGTCTTGCCGTTGCAGAGTTCCATCCATGGGATGACTACTGCTTGGAGGAATTTCCAGTTATGAGAAAATGAGACAAAAAAACTTGTAACACGGAAAGGAAGTGAAAGAAAGAACGACTTGCATTTATATAGCGCCTTTCACGACTACCTGACGTCTCAATGCACTTTACAACCAATTAAATACTTTTTGAAGTGTAGTCACTGTTGTAATTTGGAGATGCGGCAGCCAATTTGCACACAGCAAACTCCCAGAAACAGAAATGTGATAATGACCAGATAATCTGGTTTTGTTATATTAATTGAGGAATAGATATTGGCCAGGACACCAGGGATAAATCCCATGCTCTTCAAAATAGTGCCATGAGGTTTTTTACGTCCACTTGAGCGAGCAAACGAGGCCTTGATTTAACGGCTCATCCGAAAGACGGCACCTCCTGCAATGAAGGTGAAAGGGGGAAAGAATTCCCTTTTGAAATAGTCTTGATTCCAGTTCAGAGCCGCAGGATAAGAAATTCTGTTTCCGCACAAAATGTCGTTGATTTTACGACTTGTGGGTTTTTTGCTCAGTCATGAGCTAATGTGCATGTCTAAATGCAAACCACCTGTTGTGTGTTCTATTTATACTGTATGTGTCGGTCAGACTCATGATTGAGTGCCACCAATGCTGAATAACAGCAAGGGTGTCAATCCTAGCCGACACAGCACTTGCTGTGCTGAAAATAGCACAATTTGATTTCCTGTGTTTTTTTTCTATTGTGTTTATGAAGCAATGTAGAGAACTAGAACAAGCAGGGTAGGGGAGACAGAATTAAACTTAGGCAAGGCAAGCCAAGCTACTCTTAAAACATTTTCTCACACACAAAATGGTTCGATTGGTACAGGTGGCATTTAAAGAAGCCACATGGCCCAGATTATCCCAGGTTCAATGACAAGCCTGTTATCTGATCTAAACTGGGGTTGCAGTTACAGCTGGCATCAGCAATCCCGGAACTAGGGAAGGGGAATTAATTCCGAAAGATTTCTTGGAAAGGATTCTCATTCTTATAAAATGAATCATACACCGCTGGCTACAGATTTAGTAAAAGGAATAAAAAGGTAAATGATGTTTTTAGAAGAAACGACTGAAACGAGTAACTGGTAAAGGCAGGATGGGGACTAAAATGGGAATCGGCGAGATAGGCTGGCGGTTAAAAAAGTCCTTGGCCATTGCTCACGTGACCCTTCAAACACTAGAGGAGACAATCAGACAGCATTCCTGCTCCTGTGCAGTGACACCTGCTGGAAGCATGAAGGTGTGAATAAAAGAAAGGCTCACATTTATATAGCACCTTTCACGACCACCAACGTCCCAAAGCGCTTTACAGTCAATGAAGTACAGTCACTGTTGTAATGTAGGAAATACAGCAGCCAATTTGTGTACAGCAAGCTCCCACAAACAGCAATGTGATAATGATAATCTCTTTTTTTGTGATGTTGATTGAGGGATAAATATTGGCCAGGACAGTGGGGACAACTTGAAATAGAGCCATGGAATCTTTTACATGCACCTAAAAGACGTCTTATCCGAAAGACGGCACCTCCGACAGTGCAGCATTCCTTCAGCACTGTACTGGAGTGTCAGCCTAGATTTTTATGCTCAAGTCTCTGGTATGGGACTTGAACCCACATCCTTCTGACTCAGAGGCAGGAGTGCTACCCACTGAGCCACAGCTGGATGTCAGGTGAGATTGGTTTCAGCTGCATTGCGCACCATGGTTCAACATGCACAGTCTTGGGTCAAGCATGCAGAATGGCCCTTGAGTGAAGTACCGTGGAGGGTGACCAGTGCCTGTGGAACTTTAACTCAGTGGGAAAAGAGGGCAGAAAATAAAACGGCAAAACAAACCTGTGCCCTTTGTTTTCTTTCCACTGTGTCTTTTAGGCACAAAAAATAAAAGTTTGTTTAAGTGCAGTGTGTGACATCAGTAGATTTTAAACTGCTAGTAGTGCGATAACCCTCCTTGGCATGTCACAAAAGCTTTTCCCTCTTCCCGTGGTCCTTAAGTAGCTAATCAACAGACCTTCATCAAACCAAGATGTGGTAAGGTGTGTATTAATGCCCTGCTCTTTTTCCATTGTGAAAGAACCTGGTTACTATTATCCTAATGAGCAGTAATGATGACATTTAAACAGAGACGTGAACTTTTACAGATGTCAAAGGGACAGTCATCCTGGGTCATGCTTGCATGTTTTCTAGCTACTGACAAGAGAACAGATTGAGTAATAGCTTGTTGCTTTCGCCAGGATGTGGTGTACAAAGAAATACAGAATGGAAAAAAATGCATAAAATAGCTTTGTTATAGAACTGCACTGAGAGCATTTGCCATTAAAGAAATGCAATTTTTGTTTTATTTTAATTAAGTTGTATAGAGATAACAGAGCAAGAGGCACGAGTCTCTTGGATCTATCAAAAGCAGAGACTGAAATACTTCCCAGTGTTTCTTTTCAGTTTTCCTCTGAAGATGAGATTGTTGGTGGGCTATGATATCCACTGGTGGGGTATAGTTCCACTGGCAATAGGAGCCTTCCACTACGTCACCTAACTACCGTAAAGTGGTCTACAGCCAGTTAAGTATTTTGGAAGTGTAGTCATTGTTGCAATGTAGGGCTGGGGGAGGTTACAGAAATAGAGATGAAAAAGATTGCAGAGGTTGGGAGGGGCGAGGCCATGGAGGGACAAGTAGATGAGGCAAAGAAATGTGAAATTTGTGCATTGTGGAATAGGGATTACAGCAATCAATTCTGTGGCGATGGAAGTAGATGGTCAGGGTGGTGACTAAAGTGTGAGTTTTATAACTCAGAACATAGTCAAACAGGACACCGAGATTGCAAGCCAAGAATTAGTATGAATAGGCTCAGCTGTGGAATTAGGCAGGAGCTAAACCGAATGACTTCAGTCTTGTTGATATTGGGTTGAAGGAATTCTTCATGTCAGACAGCACAGAGGTTGTCGTGGACTCGAGGATGGTGGAAGAGGGGTAGTGCTATCGACATGAAAGCTAGCCCCATGCCAATGAATGATGTTAGCAAGGACCATTATGTAGACAAGGAAAAGAATTGTGGCTCAGATTGAACCCAGGACCTCCAAGGTGACAGAGCAGGAGCAAAAGCCATTGTAGGAGATATGTTCCATAAAGTTGGCGTGAAGCCAGGCTAGAGCAGTATCACAGAGGTGGACTACAGATGGGGACGTTGGAGGAGGAAGAGGAGGAGGATGGAGTTGTTGAACGTCGCAGAGATTCAGACTGCCATCACAAACCATGCCATTAAATTAAAAAAATCATAAGACTTATCCTGGCATCCTGCTTCATTTTCCATCCTCTATGCTCTCTCTTTAGGTGCTGCAGTGCATGGATGCCCAGAACAGATGGCATTACAGCTTGCCTCTTGGCCTCCATTAACCAGAGGTTCCTGGAGCCCCAGTGGCAGGGGGGTGGGGGGCGGGGTACAGATTTAAGATTTCAAGTAAATCCTGCTGAAATATTTTTTGCCCTCCAAGGTCTTTAGAATGATCTGTGGCCTTCTGGTTGCTAATCTCCATCATCGGTCAGAATGACCCTATCACCCAAGCCAGACTTCCAGGCCTAGAGGCTGCCCCCTAGGCCATTTAATAAACCTGTACTACGAAATTCAGGTCATTCCAGGGCTGGACAGGTACAGAGGTTGGGAGGAAGGAAACTATCGAGGGACTTGTAGATGAGCAGAATAAATTTGAAATTGGTGCAGTGTAGGAAAACGGGTGAAGTGAGTCAGGTTTCCTTGTTACTCAAAGAGCAATGTAGTGTTCTCTGTTGGCTAGTCACAGATGCCATGGGCCATGTCAACCATATCAGTGTTAAGGTCTTGATTGATTAGTTTTGAAGCCTATCTTGTAGTTTGTATCTTGTAGGCTTGACAGGGTTTGATATAGGGAGAATGTTTCCTCTGGCTGGGGAGTCTAGAATAAGGGGACAGTGCAGGAAAGTGTTGCGGTAGAAGATCAGCCATGATCTTATTGAATGGCAGAGCAGGCTCGAGGGGTAGGCCATTCGGCCCCTGCTAATTCTTATGTTCTTATGTATGATACAGTTGACTCTAGTTTTCCTGTTGTATCTACTTTAGTCACTAAAGTGTTTATTTTATATCTGAGATAAACTACCAGAAGATACTGCTTACATATTTGTGTATATGTTGCAATCGGCTTCACTTGGCATCAAAGTTGATGCGAGAGGATTTTCTGACTTGCAAACTTGCTATGTAAGTTACAAATTACTGTAATTTTGCTGGGCGGTATAAAACACCTTTATAAGGTGTATCTAATATAGTAATGTAATAACCTACTACGTAAATATTTGATGAGTGAAAACTACTATTAAAGCGTTTAGAAACTGAAAATCTAAGTAAATGTTTATGTGTCCACCCACTGTAATCCTTACTAGCTCAAAATATTGCAGATGTAAATCTCTGTCAAAATGAATAGATTTTACTCAGGTTACATTTTTGACTTTGTTTACAACCTCAAAGCCATGCTATCTGTATGATGTGTTCTGTGACTTATGCCAATTTTCTCTTTAGCTTGATCTGTGGCCTTCTGGCTGCTAATCTCCATCATCGGTCAGAATGACCCAATCACCCAAGCCAAATTTACAGGCCTAGGCCCTCTAGGCCATTTAATAAACCTGTACTAGGAAATTCAGGTCATTCCAGGGCTTGACAGGTATAGAGGTTGGGAGGGATCCAGCACTCTGTCATGAAAGAAATTGTGCAACAAAACTATTACAAATAAGAACCAGATATCCCATGGCATTGCTTATGGTAATTCAGAGGATATTTTTAATTAATTCTTGGAATATGGGAGCCGCTAGCAAGGCCAACATTTGTTGCCCATCCCGAGTTGCACATGAGAAGCTTATGATCGGCCGCCTTCTTGAAACACTGCAGTCTATGTGGTGAAGGTACTCCCATAGTGCTGTTAGGTACAGAGTTCCAGGGTTTTGGCCCAGTGACAATGAACGAACGCCGATATATGTCCAAGTGGGTAAGGTGTGTGGCTTGGAGGGGAACTTGGAGGTGATGGTGTTCTCATGCGCCTGCTAGGTGGTGGAGGTCGCGGGTTTGGGAGGTACTGTCGAAGAAAGCTTGGGGGTTGCTGCAGTTCATCTTGTGGATAGTATACATTTCAACCAAGGTGTGCCGGTGATGGAGGGAGTGGATTTTAAAGTTGGTGGATGGGCTGCCGATCAAGCAGACTGCTTTGTCCTGGATGGTGTTGAGTTTCTTTGAGTGTTGTTGCAGCTGCACTCATCCCAGGCAAGTGGAGAGTATTCCATCAAATTCTTGACTTGTGCCTTGTAGATGGTAGAGAGGCTTTGGAGAGTCAGGAGGTGAGCCACTTGCCGCAGAATACCCAGCCTCCGACTTGCTCTATTAGCCACGTAATTTATATGACTGGTCCAGTTGAGGTTCTGGTCAATGGCGGCGCCCAAGATTTTGATGGTGGAAGAGTTGGTGATGGTAATGCCATTGAATGTCATGAGGAGATGGTGAGACAGTTGTTAGAGATGATCATTGCCTGACACTTGTGTGGCGCGAATGATACTTGCCACGTAACAGCCCAAGCCTGGATGTTGTGCAGATCTTGCTGCATGCAGGCATGAACTGCTTCATTATCTGAGGAATTGAAAATAGAGATGAACACTGCAATCACCAGCAAACAGCCCACTTCTGATATGATGGAGGGAAGATCATTGATGAAGCAACTGAAGATAGTTGGGTCTAGGACGTTGCCCTAAGGAACTCCTGCAACTATTTCCTTGAGCTGAGATGATTGGCCTCCAACTACCACACCTAAATTCCTTTGTGCTAGGTATGACTCCAGCCACTGGAGTGTTTTCTCCATGATCCTCATGGTAGCCCATTCGGTTGAATGTTGCCTTGATGTAAAGGGTAGTTACTCCTGCCTTGCCTCTGAAATTGTCCATGTTTTGACCAAGGTTACAATGAGGTCTGGAGCCAAGTGTTCCTGGCGGAATCTAAACTGAGCATTCCTGAGCAAGGTATAGGAGTAAGTACCGCTGGATAGTACTGTAGTACAGTTGACAACTCCTTCCTTAACTTTGATTGTTGAGAGTAGACTGAAAGGATGGTAATTAGCCTCGTTGGATTTGTCACAGGAGATACCAGGATAATTTTACACACTGTCTGGTAGATGCCAGTGTTGTAGCTGTACTACAACAGCTTGGTTAGAGGAGTGATAACTTCTGCCAGGTTTTCGTCAGGACCTGGAGCCACTGTTGTGTCCAATGCCCTCAGACAGTTCTTAATATCACGTGGAGTGAATTGAATTGGCTGAAGACTGGCATTTGTGATGGTGGAAACCTCAGGAGGAGGCAGAGAAGGATCATCCATTTGGCACTTCTGGCTGAAGATAGTTGCAAATGCTTCAGCCTTGTCTTTTGCACTCATGTGCTGCGCTCCGCCATCATTGAGGATGGGGATGTTCATGGAGCCTCCTCCTCCTGTTAGTTGCTTAATTGTCCACCACAATTTGTGACTGGATTTGGCAGGACTGCCGAACCTTGACCTGATCCGTTGGTTTTGGGATCGTTTAGCTCTGTCTATAGCATGCTGCTTCTGTTGTTTCGCATGCATGCAGTCCTGTGTTGTAGCTTCACCAGGTTGGCACCTCATTTTCAGGTGTGCCTATTTCTTCTCCTGGATGTGCTGTTTTATAACCCTAGGGGTGCTATGGGGGAAAGAGAATCGGAATGGTTCTAATTGGAAAGCTAATTCAGAGAGCTGGCACAGGCATGATGGGCCTAATGGCCTCTTTATGTGCTGTATGATTCTAGTAGAGGTAATATCAACAAAGAGCCAGCACAGCTAAGATAAGCAGTCCTTCTGTGCTGTAAGTTTTAATGTGGATATTAAGGGATAGAAATTGCCCTCCGCTGGGGTGCACCTACCGTTTCTGAAGTGTTCTGGCCGCTGCAATGGAGGCGGTGAAATTCAGCTCCTTGAGGATTTTTTTTCCAATGGGACGGAAGTGGATCATCATGGGGGCGGACATGGGAGTGGAGCAGAGTGGCCGTCACTAGCGGGGCGGAAGTGGGGGCGGGATGGAGTGTCCACAGCTGTCAGTCATCAGCGCTGCGCTGATGATGTCATTGCACTAGTGCGTCACAACGTCTCTCCACTCCAGTTAAAGGGGAGGGCCGCTGCGAACTCTGCATTCATTTTAGTTAGGTCCAACCGGGCACCAGGGAAGGTTTCGGCGGGGCCAGTGGCCTGGCATCCAAGAGTGGGTGCCAGGCTGGCAGTTGGCCGACAAAAAAAAAATAACATGGTGGCCGCGGCAGTGCGGGCTCCCCTTTAAGAGCGGCCTTTAAGAGAGTGCACCGACAGAAAAAGCTGGCGGGGTTGCTCCCACGGGGCAATTTCAAATAAGGGGCATTTTCACGAGGGGGTCACCGTAAGACGGTAAGGGCTCTGCGCGTTCATGCCGCGGCGGGAAAATGGGCAGAGTGGTCCCAGACATCGCTCCACTCCTGAGCAAGGGCAATTTCTAAAATGGCGGCCTCACCACGGAGAATCGGCGGCCATTCTGCACCACTCCATGGCCGCCGCTTTTTGGTGGTCAGAGGCCTTATCGAAAGGGACAATTTCGGTCCCTAACAGTATTATTTCAGTTTCTGATAACTGCTAAAATGAGGAATTATTAGGGAAAAAAATTGCAATTTGAAAGGTAACTCGGGTACTGCAAAATTTAATGTAATCCTCTGAGCATAGGATTTGAATGGTTGCCAAAGTTGTAACGAGAGAGTTTGTGTAGAGGGTGCTGGTCAGGTCTGTGGTGTGCATGATTCCTCTGTGTACTTCATGCTCCCTTAAATTCTAAGAAGTCGTGCATTCACCACTTCTACTTGGAAGACAATGTAAGCTTAATTTCTCAGGGGGGACTTCATTAGCATTGTGTATTACCAGGAACTTGCATTTGTGATAAACGTTGCAATTCTACTTTATCATTTTTATGATCAGTGAGTAAGAAAATAAGTAAGACATTTTTATTTCCACATGACATTGCTCTTGGCTAATTAGGACATTTCATTATCAAACGTAACCTGTAACCAAGATGCATAATTTCTAGATAACAAATACTGTACCTTCATAGCTTTGCAGGCTTGATGGCATTTATCATATAATAAATTTAACAGTGGTGTTCAAAGATATCAAAGGTTTGATAGAAAAATAGAAAGACATCCATTTCTATAATGCCTTTCACAACCTTAGAACATCCCAAAACACTTTACAGCCAATGAAGTACTTTTTCTTGCAGTGTAGTCACTTACAGTGTAGGAAACGCGGCAGCCAATTTGCACACATCAAGCTCCCACAAACAGCAATGAGAGTATGACCAGACAATATTTTTATTAAGTGATGTTGGTTGAGAGATAAATATTGTCCAGGACACGGGGGAGAACTTCCCTACTCTTCTTTGAAATAGTGTTATGGGATCTTTTGCGTTCACCTAAAGGGGCAACGGGGCCTCGGTTTAACGTCTCATCCATACAGGGATTTGGATATAGACGTGGAAAGGAAAAACTTGTAGGTCTATAGGGAAAGAGCGGGGAGTGGGACTAATTGGATAGCACATCAATCTAGGTTGACACACCAATGTAGTGCTGCACTGTAGGTGGTGCCCACTTTTAGATGAGATGTTAAAACTGATGCCCCGTCTGCGCTCTCAGGTGCACGTAAAAGATCCCATGACAATATTTTGAAGAAAAGCAAGGTCGTTATCCCCGTTGTCCTGACCAATATTTATCCCTCAATCAACATAACAAAAACAGATTATCTGGTCATTATCACATTGCTGTTTGTGAGAGCATGCTGTGCGCAATTGGCTGCCGCGTTTCTCACATTACAACAGTGACTACACTTCAAAATTATTTCATTGGCTGTAAAGCGCTTTGGGACATCGTGAGGTCATGAAAGGCGCTATATAAATGCAAGTCTTTCTTTCAACGAGCCGGCGCAAACTCAAATGGCCTCCTCTGCTGTATTCTATGAAAAAACACTCCCCGAAGTCAAGGGTGCATGGAAAATTGAACAAAAGAAGCACAAAAATAATTGCACTTTTATCAAGGTTAAAAATGTTGCTTTTAAAGCAGTCTGAGAAAATAAGTAAATCTAAAAACACAACTTTTCTAAATGTATACAGGCATTAGATTACAAAACCAATGAAGGGAAAGCTGAAAAAACAGTGTGGCAATAACTTTCAAGACAACAGTGTTTTCCTTCAGTCTTTTGCACAATTTTGATATTTTGCTTAATCTCAAAGATGTGTAGCTGCAGCTGTTGGATCAGTCTGCACACTGCTGGTCCTAATTTCATCGGCCCCACTGGGTATATGAAGTAGACATGGTGTCCTTTTCTGGAATTGGGCTGTCTCTTCGTTGCAGCAGGGTCAGTTGACTATTGGCAGGCTCGCCGGGCTTTGTTTGGAGTGGGAGTGGAGCTTGACTGCAGCTGCTCCCCAGGATAATACCAGTGGAAACTCGACTGTGTGTGTGTGTGTGTTTGTATGTTTGTCTATAGATCTCGTAAGTTCCCGTAAATTTTTTTTTAGCTGCATGGCCCATTCAAAATAACGTGCATGAAAGGGTTTTTCGCATTGAAAAGCCGGTGAGCCGATTGCGCGGGAGGTCCAGAGAGCTGTGCATGCCCACATAGATTAACGGGAACATTGATACCTACCTATGTGCAATACTATACATTAGCATAGTGGTTATGTTACTGGACTAGTAACCCAGAGGCCTCGACCAGTAATCAAGAGAATATAAATTCAAATCCCACCAGGGCAGTTTGAGAATTTGAATTCTGTTTTTAAAAAAAAAAAAAAAAATCTGGAAATAAAAGTGACCGTGAAGCTATCTCATTGTCGTAAAAACCTGACTGGTTCACTAATGTCGTTTTAAGGAAGGAAAGCTGCCATCCATATTTGGTCAGGCCTATACGTGACGTTTGACTCTTAACTGCCCTCTGAAGTGGCCTAGCAAATCACTCAGTTATATCAGGGATGGACAATAAATGCCATCCTTGCCAGCAAAACCCACATCTCGAGAATGGTATATTTTTTTTAATTGAAAGTTGTGTATAATTTGTGCTTCATTTTCTTGGGCCTCAAGTACCTTCGAAACTTTCAGACTCTGGGAACTCTTGGAACCCACCACAAAGACACTTCACCAATGTTCCCTGTTGTATTTTTGTGGCTGCGCGGGCCGTTCAAATCTTTGCACGTGCGCGGTTATTCCAATTAAAAAGTCAGCGAGCGGCCTACGCGGCAGTTCCAGACTACTGCATGGCCGCGTAGCTTAACGGGAACATTGCTTTTCACACAGTCTTCACAAATTCCCTAGACTTCCTTCCCTGTGCTCTCAGCCCCCAAGACTACCCCCAATGCTCCCATACCCTGTGACCCATGCTGTCTGAACCCAGGACTGCTCCCAGTGTCTCAGATCTCACAACCCCCCCATCCAGTACTTCTAGATCCCAGGACTATTTTCCCAATTTTCTTGGATCCCAGGGCCACCTCCATTGTTGATAAATGAATGCCCTGATAAAATTACTTTTCATAACACCCTAGTTCTTATCCATCCTCCAGCTCACCATGAGCATTGACACAGGGTATCAACTAGTAATATGTTAAAAGTTTTGTGTACAGCACACACTTCCTATAAGCGTCACATTTTCTATAATATTTTCCCTGTCACACTTTACGTGTTTATGTGTGTGCGCGTGTTTGTGTGTATGTATGTGTCCATAACCAGTGCCTGCAAAGAGACGCTCGGTCACTCGACCAGGAAACACCAGGATTGGTTTGATGAGAATGATCAGGAGATCCAAGAGCTACTAGATCGCAAACGCAGGGCATTTCTGAGCCTTAAGCAATAACAACTCCGGAGCAGCAAAGCAGCATTACAGATGCCTCAAGGCTGAGGTCCAACAAAAAACCTGGGACCTAAAGAACAGGTGGTGGATGGAGAAAGCACAGGAGATACAGCAGCTGGCCAACAGCCATGATATGCGAGGATTCTTCATTGCAGTCAAGGCCACCTACGGTTCAAACACCCAAGGCCCCACCCCGCTGCTGGCCAAGAAGGCGGAAACACTCATCAAAGACACCGAGGTAGTCAGGGACCGCTGGAAGGAGCACTTCGAAGATCTCCTCAACTGAGACTTTGCCTTTAACTTGAGTGTTCTCGACTCCATCCTACTCGCCACCACCTCAGTAAAACCCCAACACTGCACGAGGTAGAAAAAGCCATAAGACAGCTTAAGAACAAGGCATCGGGAGCGGATGGAATCCCTGCCGAGGCATTGAAGTATGGCGGAGAGGCACTACTGGTGCAAATACATGACCTCATCTCTCTCATCTGGAGGGAGGAGAGCATGCTGGGAAATCTGAGATGCAGTGATCATGACCATCTTTAAAAAAGGGAACAAGTCTGACTGTGGCAACTACAGAGGAATCTCCCTCCTATCAGCCACTGGGAAAGTTGTTGCTAGAGTCCTCCTCAACTGTCTTCTCCCTGTGGCCGAGGAGATCCTCCTGGAGTCACAGTGCGGATTATGTCCCCTTCGGGGCACAACGGACATGACTTTTGCAGCGCGACAGCTGCAGGTAAAATGCAGGGAACCATACCAGCCCTTATACATGGCCATCTTTGACACCATCAACTGTGATGGTCTATGGAGCGACATCCTCCGTTTTGGATGCCCCCAAAAGTTCGACACCATCCTCCACCTGCTCCACGACAACATGCAGGTCATGATCCTTACCAACGGATCCATTATAGACCCAATCCATGTCCGGACCAGGGTCAAACAGGGCTGCGCCATCACCCAAACCCTCTTCTCAATCCTCATCGCTGCCATGCTCCACCTCACAGCCGACAAGCTCCCCGCTGGAGTGGAACTAAACTACCAGTGGGAAGCTGTTCAACCGTCGCCAGGTCCAAGACCACCCCAACCTCTGTCGTCGAGCTACAATACCTGGACGATGCCTGCATCTGCGCACACACAGAGGCTGAACTCCTGGACATAGTCAACGTATTTACTGAGGAATACGAAAGCATAGGCCTTACGCTAACATCAGCAAGACAAAGATCCTCCACCAGCCTGTCCTTACTGCACAGCACTGTCCCCCAGTCATCAAGATCCACAACGTGGACCGCTTCCCATATTTCGGGAGCCTCCTATCAACAAGAGCAGGCATTGACGACGAGACCCAACACCGCCTCCAGTACAGCGTTCGGCCGCCTGAGGAAAAGAATGTTTGAAGACCAGTCCCTCAAAACTGCCACCAAGCTCATGGTCTACAGGGCTTTAGTAATACCCTCTTGTATAGCTCAAACATGGACCGTGTACAGTAGACACCTCAAGTCGCTGGAGAAATACCACCAACGATGTCTCCGCAAGATCCTACAAATCCCCTGGGATGACAGACGCACCAACATTAGCATCCTCAACCAGGCCAACATCCCCAGCATCGAAGCACTGACCACACTTGATCAGCCCCACTGGGCAGGCCACATGGTTTGCATGACAGACACGAGACCCCCAAAGCAAGCGCTCTACTTGGAACTCCTTCATGGCAAACGAGCCAAAAGTGGCCAGCGGAAATGTTACAAGGACACCCTCAAAGCCTCCCTGATAAAGTGCAACATCCTCACTGACACCTGGGAGACCCTGGCCAAACACCGCTCTAAGTGGAGGAAATGTATCCGGGAGGGCGCTGAGCACCTCAAGTCTCGTCGCTGAGAGTGTGCAGAAATCAAGTGCAGGCAGTGGAAAGAGCGTGCGGCAAACCAGTCCCACCCACCCCTTCCCTCAACGACTATCTTCCCCACCTATGACAGAGACTGTGGTTCTCGTATTGGACTGTACAGCCACCTAAGGACTCATGTTAAGAATGGAAGCTGAGGGAGTGCCTATGAAGATGATGTGTGTGCGTGTTTGTGTGAGTTTGTATGTGTGTGTATGTTTGTGTATGCACATTTGTGTGCGTATGCAAGGGTGCATGTTTGTGCATCTGTGCTTGGGTGTGTGTCTCTGCGTAAGTGTGTGTGCCCGTGTGTTTGTGTGTGTGCGTGTGATCACGTGTGTGCATGTTGCTTGCGAGGCTCACACCTCCCACCCACTGTTCAAAAGATGCAAAAGTTGCAGACGACGTAAAAATAGCTTTTCTTGAAGCAGCCAAGTGTTTATTTACTGTTCCAGAGACACCGAGGATGTTATAGAATCATAGAAATTTATGGCATAAAAGGAGGCCATTCGGCCATCATGTCTGTGGCGGATGAAAAAGAGTTAAACAGCCTAATCGCACTTTCCAGCTCTTGGTCCGTAGTCCTGTAGGTTACGGTGCTTCCAGTGCATATGCAAGTACTTTGTATTTAAAGGTTTCTGCCTCTACCACCCTTTCAGGCAGTGAGTTCCAGACCCCCACCACTGTCTGGGTGAAAAAAGTTCTCCTCAAATCCCCTCTAATCTTTCTACAAATTACTTTAAATCTATGCATCCTGTTATTGACCTCACTGCTATGGGAAATAGGTCCTTCTTATCCACTATTATGTAAGCCCCTCATCGTTTTATACACCTCAATTTAATCTCCCCTCAGCCTCCTCTGTTCCAAAGAAAACAACCCCAGCTTTTCCTCCATAACTAAAATTCTCCAGTCCTGGCAATATCCTCGTAAATCTCCTCTGTACCCTGTCTAGTGCAATCACATCTTTCCTGTAATGTGGTGACCAGAACTGTACGCAGTATTCTAGCTGTGGCCTTACTAGTGTTTTATACAGTTCATTTATATCTTCTTGCAGTTTACAGCTTTCTTCCTAACTATCAATCACACAACCAATTTTGGTATCATCTGCAAACTTCTTAATCATGCCTCCTACATTGAAGTCTAAATCATTGATATATACCACAAAAAGCAAGGACCTCATACTGAGCCCTGTGAAACCCCACTGGAAACAGCCTTCCAGTCACAAAAACACCCGTCGACCATTCTCTTTGTAGCTTGTCACTGAGCCAGTTTTGGATCCAACTTGACACTTTCCCTTGGATCGCATGGGCTTTTACTTTTCTGACCAGTCTACCATGTGGAACCTTGTCAAAAGCCTTGCTAAAATTCATGTTGACTACATCAAATGCACTTCCCCCATCGACACTCCTTCTAACCTCCTCAAAAAATTCAATCAAGTTAGTCAAACACAACCTTCCCATAACAAATCCATGCCGACTGCTTGATTAATCCATGCCTTTCTAAGTGACAATTAATACCGTCCAATAATTCATTTTTTCCACTGATTTGCCCACCACCGAGGTTAGGCTGACTGGCCTGTAATTACTCGGTCAGTCCCTTTTTAAATAACGGTACATTAGCAGTCCTCCAGTACCACATCTGCAGCTGGAGAGGATTGGAAAAAAATCTTTTATATCTGTGGTATTTACTTATTTATCAAAGGACATAAGCTTTTTGCTTATTTGCCAGAAATCAATAGCAAAGCACTCGATTACAAACCAGTGCTGGCAGAACCCTCAGAAAGTACTCCGTCCTGCTGTCCGTCCTTCTCCTAAAAGTGAATATTGTGGCTTTAATTCAGGAAACAAATATATGGTTCTCACCGGTAAATAAGTACAATAAATCAAATAATAGACCACAGTTGCAAACAGGAACATTGTGTGTGAAGGCCATCAGAGAGCCTTATTCTGGAGTGCTACTTTAAAAGAAAGACTTGCATTTATATAGCACCTTTCACGACGTCAAAAAGCACTTTACAGCCAATGAAGTACTTTTGAAGTGTAGTCACTGTTGTAATGTGGGAAATGCGGCAGCCAACTTGTGCGCAGCAAACTCCCACAAACAGCAATGTGATAATGACCAGATAATCTGGTTTTGTTATGATGATTGAGGGATAAATATTGCCCATGATACTGGGGATAACTCCCCTGTTCAAAGAAATTGAAAAAACCCATAACTTTTTTAAAGCCCCGATGATTTTTCTCCCACGTCTTTGCTCATAGCAGTGTCCTGGAGGTTAATCTTCAATTCCTCGAGACTTCAGGGCAATCCTGGAGGGTTGGCAACCCTAGGGAGGGCTCGTAGGGAACAGGAATGGGCACGGATGTAATGATTTCCACAGCTGAGCAGCCTGATTCCATTTACTGTCTTGCCTCAGGCCAAGGGACAGTCACTTGGTTGAGATAGCAAAGGATGGCCGACCTCTGTAAAACTATATCCCGAGATGGGTCAGGAAAGGGCTTGGCTGATAAGTGCAAGTAACCTTCACGCCACACAAGTGCCAGGCAATGACTATCTCCAACAAGAGAGAGTCTAACCACCGCCCCTTGACATTCAACGACATTACCATCGCCGATTCCTCCATGGAGTACCTTCACCACATGGATGCTGCGGTTCAAGAAGGCGGCTCACCACCACCTTCTCAAGGGCAATTAGGTATGGGCAATAAATGTTGGCCATGCCAGCGACACCTACATCCTGTGAACGAATAAAAAAAAAAGTCAGTGAAGTCAGTCAACGATCTGTGTATTTTCAGTTTAAGGATAGCTGAATGATCTGTCATTGGTAAAACCCGTGATGTACATGTGTTTTGTCATTCCTAGTTAACTAAATAAACAAATCCAGTCACAAGAAAATAAAAGATTTAAATACTGGAAAAGCAGTATTTTTTCTACCCAATCTCAAATTATGCTATTCTGTATCTCTCCATTTAGCTATTAACTCCAATGATGGAAGAAAGAACTTGTAATTATCATCTTTCACATCCTCAGGACATTCCCTAAGCATTTTACAACCAATGCATTATTTTTGAAGTCACCAATGTCGGCAAATGTGGACCAATTTTGTGCCCAGAAAATATCTCAAAAGCAAATGGAAAAACGGAAATCTGTTTTTTGGTGATGTTGATTGAGGGAGCAATGTTGGCCAGGGCAGGGAGAACTCCCTTCTCTTCCAATCATGCCATGCGATCTTTTACATGCACATGGGCAGGCAGCTGGGCCTCGGTTTAATGCTTCATCTGAAATACACCATTTCCAACAATGCAGCAGTACTGCACTCAAGTGTCAGCCGAGATTTCATACCAAAGTCCATAATAAGACTTCTGATTCAGAGGTGGGAATGCTACTAACGGAGCCAAGCCGACAAGTTAAAACCAAAGGAGAATCATTTCACTTAGTGGGTTCAGTTATAACAGGTGAAAATCGGCAGGTCTACCTACCTTCAATGGAAATATATATGAACTCAGTGTCTCAACAAGCATTAACTTAAATAGTTGTGTGCTATGTAACCCACTCCAACCCTCATGAATATGTATAAAATACTTGGCCTTGACGTTAAAGTAATTTTAATTTTTAAGGAGTTATTTTTCATTCAAGTTCATCTTAGACTTGCCTCATTCCCACGCTTGTGTCCAGCAATGTTCCTTGTAATTTTTCTTTTTGGTCTGCGGCCCCTTTAATTGGTTGTGTGGACTATTCAAATGTTCATGCATTCACGGTTATTCCAATTGAAAAACCAACAAGCAGCCAGCTAGAGAAGTACATGAGGGAGAAAGGAATTGAAGGTTATGCTGATAGGGTTAGATGGAGTAGAGTGGGAGGGCACTCGTGTAGAACATAAACACTGGCATAGATCAGTCGGGCTGAATGCAATGTTCTCCCTATAAGGGGCTGCACGGTTCATTCACAGTTAAGTTTCACGCACGATCAAAATATTGAAAAAGCCGGTCCCGGGCTGCGTGGGACCAGCAGAGAGCCGCACGGCCGTGCAGCTTAGAGGGAACGTTGGACGAATGGCCTGTTTCTGTGCTGTAAATTCTATGGGGGTGAAATTCTACCGGCAGCGAAATTGGGCTTACCGCCCTGAGAGGCAGTGGGGCACAATGTCACGCACTCCCTCTTGGGGGCGGGAGTGGGTCGCTGACCGCGGGAAATTTCTAGCGCTACGCGGAGAGGCATCTTGCGATAACGGGAGCACTTCCATTAAAGGGGAGTGCACGCTACGGAATCTGCATCAGGGAGAAGGGACCAACACTTCACCACTGTGGAGCAGGGTGCTGCAGCAGTAGCCCGGCACAGAAGCAGAGTGTCAGGCTGCAACACCGCGATTTCTAGAGGGCAAGGCTGCGATCGGTTAGTCAGCCATTTTAAAAAATGTCGGCGCCACATCTTCCCTTTAACTTACGCCCCGCAAGCGGACTGAAGCCCGGGGCGTGATCGAATTACTGTTCCGATGCTCACATGTTGCTACCGGCAGGAGCAGGGCACTACCGGTTAGCGCCTCCGCTAACTCCCGCGGAATTTCGTGGGAGTTGGTAGCGGCCCCGGGTAAGAAGTCGTTTGCGTGAATTTCTCTCCCAAGCTATTTGTTTGCACAAGTATATAAAAGCTTTCTGAATTTTAACAACTCTACAATTCTGATTCCTTGGTTAAACAGCTGCATTATATACCCTGTGGCTTCATACGAACATATGAGGTTGATGGGCAGGAATAGACCAGCTGGTCCGCCTGGCCATTGTGGCCTGAGCACCATGGCTAAACACTTCTTCCCTCCCCCACCCCATAATTCATAGTTTCAACCATGTCACTGCTCGTGCTTCACATAGTAAGCACATCTTTCCCAATTTTTAATACATTTTAATTTTTTTAGGAACAAATGTATCTTATGAATCATGCATCGATGATAGGGGCTGAAGGGGAGATTTTGCTCTCCTTGAAAGCCCCATGTCTGCTCAAACAGGGCGGTCACGAGTTGCAGAGTAGAGTGCTCAGTTTGCAATGGTTTGCAGAACTCGCCTGCTTTTCTGGGAGGGACCTCCTGAATAAATGAAAACTGGGGTCTCATAACATCGTTGCAACACTGAACTCATTTCCCGACCGTAGCAGTGGATAACCGCCACTTCCTGCTCCTGCCTACAAACCATGAGCTGTCCCAAGTTCTGAGGCAGCCATTATCAGACGCTATTCCAAGGGATCCTCAGTTGCTGTCAAGTAAAGCTTAATGGAGCTTTAGGAGACACTTTCCTTGGAGTAACTTGCAAGTATTTTGACCTCTTTAAAAGTTCTTTTAATTGTTTTGTAGGCTCTGGACTCTGCGCTCCTCCAATTCTGGCCTCTTGAGCGTCCCAGATTTTAATCGCTCCACCATTGGCGGCCGTGCCTTCAGCTGCCAAGGCCCCAAGCTCTGGAATTCCCTCCCTAAACCCCTCTGCCTCTATATTTCTCATTCCTCCTTTAGGACAATCCTTAAATCCTACCTCTTTGACTAAGCATTTTGTCAACTGCCCTAATATCCTCTTATGTGACCCAGTGTCAAATTTTGTTTGATAACACTCCTGTGAAGCACCTTGGGACGTTTTGCTACATTAAAGGTGCAACATAAATATAAGTTGTTGTTGTTGGACTGTAAAGGGGCCTTTGGCATTCTGTTTTGTTTCTTTATGGGGTTACTTCTACCAACCACAGCCTGGAAGAAGAGTGATGGCGTAAGCAGAACTGTAGCGGACAGCAGTGCAAATCGAAGGATGCATGCTCGGAAAAATCCTTAGCCTCCAAGCAGAGTTTATAGTCCCAGAAAATACATACCTGCAATTCTCTGACGAGCAATGCATAAGGAGTCTCTGGCCCTGAAATTGCCCTTCACCCTGATTAGAGGCGGTAACCTTTTGGGGCCGGGACTTCCTGCGTCCAGCCCGGAGGTCCCGCCTCCAACACGGAATTGGGTCGTACAACCCTCAAAGGAAGCGAATCGCGGTCTCCGGTGCTCTGCTTCCTTTGAGGGGTGCTCCCAGGGCGGAGTACAGCGTCTAGACGTTCACGAAGCTGGCATTGACATCTGCCCATGGCCGCCTTGCAGTCCGCAGGGCAATTTCCCCCTCGGCGCAATGGGGTCGGGGTGGTGAGGGGTCGACATGCATGTTGATGACGTCATCGCCAATTGCGTGCTGGCCTGCAGCACTAACCTCCGGGACAATTTCTCTGTAGGCACTAGTGTCCCTCCCCCAGGTGAAAACCCCATTGTGTCCTATTAGCACCCGTCGGAGGTGGTAACGGGGCTATAAAAAGGGACAATTTTGCCCCCTCTGCTTCTCCAGGGATGCAGTGACAGAGCTATGTCAAATCCTGCAAGAAGACCTGTAGCCAACTGCTGCAGCTAGCATTGTCTGTTGCAGTCAAGATCACCACAGTGCCTGAATTTCTTTGCTTCCGACTCCTTCCAGGCTGCATCATCAAGTCAATCAGCAGTCCACGCTTGTACTAAATTGGTGACATATGCTTTCTTTGCTAGAGCAAACATATTCATAGTTTTCTTCAGCAACATGCAGAAGCAACAATACTGTGGCTCACTCAGATTACAGGATTTCCATTAACTGCTGTAGCCACGTCACTGTGAGCTGTACCACGCAATGCAACCACCTTCATGCAATGTGATTGCCTTCCTGTTGCCTAGTATGTGACAACTAACAGCCCATCATTCAGGTCTGTGCCAGTTTTAAGAAAAATTAAATAAATAAAAATGGCTGCGATTCACAGAAGATTTTGGCCATCTTTTCTTCCCTGTTTTGAGGTCGTGCTTCCCATGCCAAGAGCCATACTTCATGCCAGGCCAAGAGAGCTCGCAGACAACTCCATTTTTTTTCAAAAAATATACTTTATTCATATAAAATTTTCACAATACGTTGGAAAATAGTTCAGTACCTTGCAGTCAGCAATTCCATACAATTCCTTTGGATGCTGACAGCAGTTCCATACAATGCACTAGGTTGCATTTCATTTCAAGGTATAGTTTAGCACAATCTATAAATCACATTACATGAAGTACTCTGCAAATAAGGGTATTACATGGAGCAGGTGAGAACAGGTTTACATTACATTCCAGGATACATTTCAATACCGATCACGAATCACGTTACATGTAGCACTATGCAGATGAAAGCGGTACACGGAACGGATGGGAATACATTTACATTTCTTTACAAGTTACTAAACAGTGCAGAGACATTCATTATAGATGGCACAACATAGGTGTTTTTCAGAACATGATGCTCTCTGCATACAAGCAGATTAACAAGTACAGCCCGGGGGGGGGGGTCTGATTCCATCCCCTGGGTTTACCGTGGCGGAAGAGCCTTAAACTGTGGCTCTTCCCCATCGTGCCTTTGTGGCGACTGCACCAATCTTTAGTGCGTCCCTCAGCACGTACTCCTCGACCTTGGATTGCGCCAGTCTGCAACACTCGGCCATGGATATCTCCTTGCTCTGGAAGACCAGCAAGTTTCGGGAAGACCAAAGTGTGTCTTTCACCGAGTTGATGGCTCTCCAGCAGCAGATGATGTCTATCTCAGTGTGTGTTCCTGGGAACAGTCCGCAGAGCACAGAGTACGGAGCTGCTTGGGATGAACCTCGACAGCAACCACTGCATCTCCTTCCAGACCTGCCTTGCAAAGGGGCAATCCCGAAGGAGATGGATGACAGGCTCGTCTGCACCACAGCCGACTTGGGCAGAGTGCCGTGTCTCTGAAACCCCGGCTGCGCATGTAGGATCTGACTGGTAGGGCCCTTCTCACCGACAACCAAGCTATGTCTTGGTGCTTGCGTGAAGGGCCAGCAAGCCTCGCTCTTTGCCTCAAAGTCCTCCAAAATCATCTTCCGCTCCAGAGTCCGCTCCATCGAACAGGCTGAGACGTGTTCGCGTTTCTTCTTCCAAAAGGTACACAGAGGGAGCTCTGTGATCAACAACCTAAAGGAAGAAGATGGCTCTGTGACGTCTTCGCAGCCTGACATGCTGAGGATCAGCAAATGCTTCTATGCCGGGCTGTATGACGTCAAGCCCACAAACCACGTGGCCTCCCAGTCCTTCCTGTCGTCTATCTTGTAGGTCATAGACGACAGCGAGCGAGAGAGTCTGGACCACCCGCTAACTCTGGACGAGCTGACAAAGGCCGTCAAGTCCCTTGTGACGAGTAGAACTCTTGGAAACAATGGCTTACCGGTCGAGTTGTATTCGGCTCTGTGGGACTGAATAGGCCCAGACTTGCTGGAAGTGTACGGGGGTATGCTTCTGGCCGGCAGCATGCCAGAATCAATGAGGAAAGGCATCATCACCCTCATCTACAAGCAGAAGAGGGAGAAGGAGGAAATCAAAAACTGGCAGCCCATTTCGCTGCTCAATGTGGACTACAAGATCCTGTCGAAGGTCAACACAAACAGGGTCAAGTTTGCTCTGGAGCTGCTGATCCAACCGGACCAGACCTGCGCTGTCCCCGGCAGGAAGATCTCTGATAGCCTCGCGCTACTCAGGGATACGATCGCCGACGTGTGGAACAGGAGGGTGGATACCTGTTTAATCAGCTTGTACCAGGAGAAGGCCTTTGACAGGATATCGCACACGTACCTGATAGACGTGCTCTCCAAGGTGGGGTTTGGGGAGGGTATCTGCAATTGGATCCAACTGCTCTACACAGATATCAGTAGCACAGTTCGAATCAATGGGTGGGAAACTGAAAGCTTTCCGAACAGGTCTGGAGTCAGGCAAGGCTGTCCTCTCTCTTCTGTCTTGTCTCTGTATTGAGCCCTTTGCTGAGTTTTTCAGGAAGGATGCAGGCATTAAGGGGGTGACAATCCCAGGCAGCGGAGGCGCTCAGGTCAAGACGTCGCTGTCTTTTGCTCGGATCCGCAGTCGGTCCACGGATTGCTCACAATCTGCGACCAGTTTGAACTGGCCTCGGGGGCGAAGGTCAATCGCAGCAAAAGTGAGGCCATGTTCTTTGGAAGCTGGGCTGACCGATCCTTTATTCCCTTCACCGTTAAGTCAGATTACCTGAAGGTGTTGGGAATATGGTTCGGAGCAGACGGCGCGTGCGCCAAAAACTGGAAGGAGCGTATCGCTACAACCAAACATAAACTGGGATGATGGAAGCTGCACTCCCTCGCCATTGCAGGAAAGAACCTGGTCATCAGGAGTGAGGTGCTCTTGGTGTTGAACGTGGCACAGGTCTGGCCCATACCCCGCTCCAGTGCCGTGGCAGTCACCCGCGCCGTCTTTCATTTCGTCTGGAGATCGAAAATGGACCGTGTCCGCAGAGACACGATGTACAAATCACTGGGAAAGGACGTTCCGAACGCGGCCCTCATCCTGATGACCACCTTTGTGTGCAGCTGCATCAAGCTGTGCATAGACCCTTCGTACGCAATCACCAAGTGTCAATACGTGCTGAGGTTCTATCTGTCTCTGATGTTGCGAAGGATGGGTCTGGCCAGGCTGCTGCGCAACGCTCCAACCAGTTGGACCATGCCTCACCACCTGTCCTTCGTGAAAAAGTTTTTCAAGAAAAACACCTTTGACCACAAGGCCATAAAGCAGTGGTCGGCACGCAAGGCCCTGGACGCCCTACGAAAGAAGGAGATGATGGATCCTATCGGGCGGTTCCCCGAGCAGACTGTCGCAGGCAACTAATATTTGTTCTGTAGCCAATGTATAAGAGCTGCTGTTACTTGTTTCATCCCTGCGGTGAAGTGTCTTGTCTCTACCAAGCACCGCTTTGGGTACTGTTGAGGAGGATGACTCATCAGGGGAGGGCAGCAGCAGCCAAGTTCATGGCACCGTGGCTGGCTCTGCTGCACAGAAGGGTGGGAAAAAGAGTGGGAGAGCTATAGTGATAGGGAACTCTATTGTAAGAGGAATAGATAGGAGTTTCTGCGGCCGCAACCGAGACTCCAGGATGGTATGTTGCCTTCCTGGTGCAAGGGTCAAGGATGTCTCGGAGCGGTTGCAGAGCATTCTGGAGAGGGAGGGTGAACAGCCAGTTGTCGTGGTACATGTAGGTACCAATGATATAGGTAAGAAGCGGGAAGAGGTCCTACAAGCTGAATTTAGGGAGCTAGGAGTTAAATTAAAAAGTAGGACCTCAAAGGTAGTAATCTCTGGATTGCTACCAGTGCCACGTGCTAATCAGAGTAGAGGGAGCAGGATAGTTAGAATAAATACGTGGCTTGAGCAGTGGTGCAAGAGGGAGGGATTCAAATTCCTGGGACATTGGAACCAGTTCTGGGGGAAGTGGGACCTGTACAAAAGGGACGGTCTGCACTTGGGCAAAACTGGAACTGATGTCCTAGGGGTAACATTTGAAGAATGCAGTTCGGGAGTGTTTAAACTAATATGGCAGGGGGATGGGAACCTATGCAGCGAGATAGGGCGAAGTAATATGGAGTCAGAAACAGATGGTAGAAAGGTAAAAAGCAATAGTGGAAGGCCGAGTAAACAAAGGCAAGAAACAAAAAGGGCCACACTATATCATAATTCTAAAAGGACAAAGGGTGTTAAAAAAACAAGCCTGAAGGCTTTGTGTCTTAATGTATGGAGTATCCGTAATAAGGTGGATGAATTAACTGTGCAAATAGATGTTAACGGATATGATGTGATTGGGATTACGGAGACGTGGCTCCAGGATGATCAGGGCTGGGAACTCAACATCCATGGGTATTCAACATTCAGGAAGGATAGAATAAAAGGAAAAGGAGGTGGGGTAGCATTGCTGGTTAAAGAGGAGATTAATGCAATAGTTAGGAAGGACATTAGCTTGGATGATGTGGAATCTATATGGGTAGAGCTGCAGAACACCAAAGGGCAAAAAACGTTAGTGGGAGTTGTGTACAGACCTCCAAACAGTAGTAGTGATGTTGGGGAGGGCATCAAACAGGAAATTAGGGGTCCATGCAATAAAGGTGCAGCAGTTATCATGGGTGACTTTATTATGCATATAGATTGGGCTAACCAAACTGGAAACAATACGGTGGAGGAGAATTTCTTGGAGTACATAAGGGATGGTTTTCTAGACCTATATGTCAAGGAACCAAATGGGGGGAAGGCCATCTTAGACTGGGTGCTGTGTAATGAGAGAGGATTAATTAGTAATCTCGTTGTGCGAGGCCCCTTGGGGCAGAGTGACCTAATATGGTGGAATTCTACATTAGGATGGAGAATGAAACAGTTAATTCAGAGACCATGGTCCAGAACTTAAAGAAGGGTAACTTTGAAGGTATGAGGCGTGAATTGGCTAGGATAGATTGGCAAATGATACTTAAGGGGTTGACAGTGGATCGGCAATGGCAGACATTTAGAGACCGCATGGATGAACTACAACAATTGTACATTCCTGTCTGGCGTAAAAATATAAAAGGGAAGATGGCTCAACCGTGGCTATCAAGGGAAATCAGGGATAGTATTAAAGCCAAGGAAGTGGCATACAACTTGGCCAGAAATAGCAGTGAACCTGGGGACTGGGAGAAATTTAGAACTCAGCAGAGGAGGACAAAGGGTTTGATTAGGGCAGGGAAAATAGAGTACGAGAGGAAGCTTGCAGGGAACATTAAGACGGACTGCAAAAGTTTCTATAGATATGTAAAGAGAAAAAGGTTAGTAAAGATAAACATAGGTCCCCTGCAGTCAGAATTGGGAAGTCATAACGGGGAACAAAGAAATGGCAGAACAATTGAACAAGTACTTTGGTTCGATATTCACTAAGAAGGACACAAACAACCTTCCGGATATAAAAGGGGTCAGAGGGTCTAGTAAGAAGGAGGAACTGAGGGAAATCCTTATTAGTCTGGGAATTGTGTTGGGGAAATTGATGGGATTGAAGGCCGATAAATCCCCAGGGCCTGATGGACTGCATCCCAGAGTACTTAAGGAGGTGGCCTTGGAAATAGCGGATGCATTGACAGTCATTTTCCAACATTCCATAGACTCTGGGTCAGTTCCTATCGAGTGGAGGGAAGCCAATGTAACCCCACTTTTTAAAAAAGGAGGGAGAGAGAAAGCAGGGAATTATAGACCGGTCAGCCTGACATCAGTAGTGGGTAAAACGATGGAATCAATTATTAAGGATGTCGTAGCAGCGCATTTGGAAAGAGGTGACATGATAGGTCCAAGTCAGCATGGATTTGTGAAAGGGAAATCATGCTTGACAAATCTTCTGGAATTTTTTGAGGATGTTTCCAGTAGAGTGGACAAGGGGGAACCAGTTGATGTGGTATATTTGGACTTTCAGAAGGCTTTCGACAAGGTCCCACACAAGAGATTAATGTGCAAAGTTAAAGCACATGGGATTGGGGGTAGTGTGCTGACATGGATTGAGAACTGGTTGTCAGACAGGAAGCAAAGAGTAGGAGTAAATGGGTACTTTTCAGAATGGCAGGCAGTGACTAGTGGGGTACCGCAAGGTTCTGTGCTGGGGCCCCAGCTGTTTAAATTGTACATTAATGATTTGGCCGAGGGGATTAAATGTAGCATCTCCAAATTTGCGGATGACACTAAGTTGGGTGGCAGTGTGAGCTGCGAGGAGGATGCTATGAGGCTGCAGAGTGACTTGGATAGGTTAGGTGAGTGGGAAAATGCATGGCAGATGAAGTATAATGTGGGTAAATGTGAGGTTATCCACTTTGGTGGTAAAAACAGAGAGACAGACTATTATCTGAATGGTGACAGATTAGGAAAAGGGGAGGTGCAACGAGACCTGGGTGTCATGGTACATCAGTCATTGAAGGTTGGCATGCAGGTACAGCAGGTGGTTAAGAAAGCAAATGGCATGTTGGCCTTCATAGCGAGGGGATTTGAGTACAGGGGCAGGGAGGTATTGCTACAGTTGTACAGGGCCTTGGTGAGGCCACACCTGGAGTATTGTGTGCAGTTTTGGTCTCCTAACTTGAGGAAGGACATTCTTGCTATTGAGGGAGTGCAGCGAAGGTTCACCAGACTGATTCCCGGGATGGCGGGACTGACATATCAAGAAAGACTGGATCAACTGGGCTTGTATTCACTGGAGTTCAGAAGAATGAGAGGGGATCTCATAGAAACGTTTAAAATTCTGACGTGTTTAGACAGGTTAGATGCAGGAAGAATGTTCCCAATGTTGGAGAAGTCCAAAACCAGGGGTCACAGTCTAAGGATAAGGGGTAAGCCATTTAGGACTGAGATGAGGAGAAACTTCTTCACCCAGAGAGTGGTGAACCTGTGGAATTCTCTACCACAGAAAGTTGTTGAGGCCAATTCACTAAATATATTCAAAAAGGAGTTAGATATAGTCCTTACTACTCGGGGGATCAAGGGGTATGGCGATAAAGCAGGAATGGGGTACTGAGGTTGCATGTTCAGCCATGAACTCATTGAATGGTGGTGCAGGCTCGAAGGGCCGAATGGCCTACTCCTGCACCTATTTTCTATGTTTCTATGTTACTTACGGTGGTAGGGCTAGAAGCAAGAATTCACCGTGGGTGGAATCTTGTCATTTAGCCTGCAGCAAGAAGCACTGCTCTGGACTCAATTAGTAAACAACAGATCCCAATTATAACTCGCCTTAATTATAGAAAAACATCCCAAGGCACATCACAGGGGACAAAGAAACAGATGCCAAGTTTCTGTGGGGAGTTGATAGTTTACTAAAGCCTTCATCTAAAGATAAGAGTTTTAAGCAGGATTTTTTTCATTCATTCTTGGAATTATTGGCGTCACCAACATTTATTTTCCATCCCTAGTGGCCCTTGTAAAGATTGTGGTGAGCTGCCTTTTTGAACCGCTGCAATCCATGTGGTGAAGGTACGCCCCTCAATGCTATTAGGTAGGGAGTTGAAGTGAGACCTGGATTGGCCAGGTCTCTGCTCCTCTTAAGGCTTGGAAATTCTGGCGTTTGCAAGAAGTGCCTGTCTCGCATCCGCCATGACAACAATAACAACAACAGCAACTTGCATTTATATGACACCTTTAACGTCGTGAAAATGGGTGGTTAGCAGTTTGGTGGGAATAGGGTCAAGGGAGCAGGAAGTGGATCTCATTGACAGGATGAAAGAAAGAAAGAAAGATGCATTTATATAGCGCCTTTCACGACCACCGGACGTCTCTAAGTGCTTTACAGCCAATGAAGTACTTTTTGAAGTGTAGCCACTGTTTCAATGTAGGAAACGCGGCAGCCAACTTGCGCACAGCAAGCTCCTAAAACAGCAAAGTGATAATGACCAGATAATCTGTTTTAGTGATGTTGATTGAGGGATAAATATTGGCCCCAGGACACCAGAGATAAACTCACCTGCTCTTATTTGAAGTTGTGCCATGGGATCTTTTACATCCACTGGAGAGAGCAGACGGGACCTCGGTTTAACGTCTCATCCGAAAGAGCAGAAAACGCGAGTGGAAGTTGTGTACAGACCACCAAACAGTAGTAGTGAGGTTGGGGACAGCATCAAACAAGAAATTAGATTTGCGTGCAATAAAGGTACAACAGTTATCATGGGTGACTTTAATCTACATATTGATTGGGCTAACCAAACTGGTAGCAATACAGTGGAGGATGATTTCCTGGAGTGTATTGGGGATGGTTTTCTGGCCCAATATGTTGAGGAACCAACTAGAGGGCTGGCCATCCTAGACTGGATGTGTAATGAGAAAGGACTAATTAGCAATCTTGTTGTGCGAGGCCCCTTGGGGAAGAGTGACCATAATATGGTAGAATTCTTTATTAAGATGGAGAGTGACAGTTAATTCAGAGACTAGAGTCCTGAACTTAAGGAAAGGTAACTTCGATGGTATGAGATGTGAATTGGCTAGAATAGACTGACAAATGATACTTAAAGGGTTGAGGGTAGATTGGCAATGGCAAACATTTAAAGATCACATGGATGAACTTCAACAATTGTACATCCCTATCTGGAGTAAAAATATAACAGGGAAGGTGGCTCAACCGTGGCTAACAAGGGAAATTAAGGATAGTGTTAAATCCAAGGAAGAGGCATATAAATTGGTCAGAAAAAGCAGCAAACCTGAGGACTGGGAGAAATTTAGAATTCAGCAGAGGAGGACAAAGGGTTTAATTAGGAGGGGGAAAATAGAGTATGAGAGGAAGCTTGCCGGGAACATAAAAACTGACCACAAAAGTTTCTATAGATATGTGAAGAGAAAAAGATTAGTGAAGATAAACATAGGTCCCTTGCAGTCAGATTCAGGTGAATTTATAATGGGGAACAAAGAAATGGAAGACCAGTTGAACAAATACTTTGGTTCTGTCTTCACGAAGGAGGACGCAAATAACCTTCCGGAAGTACTAGGGACTGAGGATCTAGTGCGAAGGAGGAACTGAAGGATATCCTTATTAGGCAGGAAATTGTGTTAGGGAAATTGATGGGATTGAAGGCTGATAAATCCCCAGGGCCTGATGGTCTGCATCCCAGAGTACTTAAGGAAGTGGCCCTAGAAATAGTGGATTCATTGGTGATCATTTTCCAACAGTCTATCGACTCTGGATCAGTTCCTATGGACTGGAGGGTAGCTAATGTAACACCACTTTTTAAAAAAGGAGGGAGAGAGAAAGCGGGTAATTACAGACCGGTTAGCCTGACATCAGTAGTGGGGAAAATGTTGGAATCAATTATTAAAGATGAAATAACAAAGCATTTGGAAAGCTGTGTCAGGATCGGTTCAAGTCAACATGGATTTATGAAAGACAAATCTTCTGGAATTTTTTGAGGATGTAACTAGTGGAGTGGACGAGGGAGAACCAGTGGAGGTGGTGTATTTGGACTTTCAAAAGGCTTTTGACAAGGTCCCGCACAAGAGATTGCAGTGCAAAATTAAAGCACATGGTATTGGGGGCAATGTAATGACGGGGATAGAGAACTGGTTAGCAGACAGGAAGCAGACAGTCAGGATAAACGGGTCCTTTTCAGAATGGCAGGGGTGCCACAGGGCTCCGTGCTGGGACCCCAGCTATTTACAATGTACATCAATGATTTGGATGAAGGAATTGAGTGTAATATCTCCAAGTTTGCAGATGACACTAAACTGGGTGACGGTGTGGGCTGTGAGGAGGGCGCTAAGAGGCTGCAGGGTGACTTGGACAGGTTAAGTGAGTGGGCAAATGCAAGGCATTTGCAGTATAATGTGGATAAATGTGAGGTTATCCACTTTGGGGGCAAAAACACGAAGGCAGAATATTATCTGAATGGCGGCAGATTAGGAAAAGGGGAGGTGCAACGAGACCTGGGTGTCATAGTACATCAGTCATTGAAAGTTGGCATGCAGGTACAGCAGGTGGTGAAGAAGGCAATTGGTATGTTGGTGTTCATAGCTAGGGGTTTTGAGTATAGGAGCAGGAAGGTCTTACTGTAATTGTACAGGGCCTTGGTGAGGCCTCACCTGGAATATTGTGTTCAGTTTTGGTCTCCTAATCTGAGGAAGGACGTTCTTGCTATTGAAGAAGTGCAGCGAAGGTTCACCAGACTGATTCCCGGGAATGGCTGGACTGACATATGAGGATAGACTGAATCGACTGGGCCTTTATTCACTGGAGTTTAGAAGGATGAGAGGGAATCTCATAGAAACATGTAAAATTCTGACAGGACTGTAAGACAAAGATCCTCCACCAGCCTGTCCTCACCGCACAGCACTGCCCCCCAGACATCAAGATCCACGGCGCGGCCCTGGACAACGTTGACCACTTCCCTTATCTTGGGAGACTATTATCAACAACATTGACGACGAGATCCAACACTGCCTCCAGTGCGCCAGTACAGCCTTCGGCCGCCTGAGGAAAAGATGTTTGAAGACCAGGCCCTCAAAGTTGTCACCAAGCTCATGGTCTACAGGGCTGCAGTAATACCCGCCCTCCTTTATGGATCAGAGATGTGGACCATGTACAGTAGACACCTCAAGTCGCTGGAGAAATACCACCAACGATGTCTCTGCAAGATCCTACAAATTCCCTGGGAGGAGAGATGCACCAACACTAGTGTCCTCGTCCAGGCCAACATCTCCAGCATTGAAGCACTGACCACACTTGCTCAGCTCTGCTGGGCAGGCCACATAGTTCGCATGCCTGACACGAGACTCCCAAAGCAAACGCTCTACTCGGAACTCATCCACGGCAAACGAGCCAAAGGTGGGCAGAGGAAATGTTACAAGGACACCCTCAAAGCCTCCCTGATGAAGTGCAACATCCCCACTGACACCTGGGAGTCCCTGGCCAAAGACCGCCCTATGTGGAGGAAGTGCATCAGGGAGGGCGCTGAGCTCCTTGAGTATCATCGCCGAGAGCATGCAGAAATCAAGCGCAGGCAGCGGAAGGAGCGTGCAGCAAACCAGACTCCCCACCCACCCTTCCCCTCAACCACTGTCTGTCCCACCTGTGACAGAGACTGTGGTTCTCGTATTGGACTGTACAGCCACCTAAGAACTCATGCTAAAAGTGGAAGCAAGTCTTCCTTGATTCCGAGGGACTGCCTATGATGATGATGTAGGAAACGCAGCAGCCAATTTGCACACAGCAAGCTCCTACACACAGCAATGTGATAATCACGAGATAAAACCCATTTGCGTCCCGTTGTTTGTGCCTCCCAGAGGCGCACCGGAGCCCAATTTTGGATCAATCTGTTTTTTAGTGACGTTGATTGAGGGATAAATATTGACCAGGACTCCGGGGATAACTCCCCTGCTCTTCTTCGAAATAGTGTCATGGAATCTTTTACGTCCACCTGAGAGGACAGACAGGACCTCGGTTAAACGTCGCATCCAAAAGACAGCACCTCCGGCAGTATACGGTCCCTCAGCACAGCACTGGAGTTTTTGTGCTAAAGTCCCTGGAATGGGACTTGAACCCATAACCTTCTGGCTCAGAGGCGAGGGTGCTACCCACTGAGCCACTGGCTGACACATAATTATATTTATAAGGCAAATGAATTTGACTACTATGTTCACACGCACAGACCTGAGCAATGTTCACATTCATGGACGGGAGCTGAGTAGTGCATTGTAATCTATTCTGGACTTTTGTTTCCCATCTGTGACTATAACTGTTGTATTGCAGCTTGTGTCAGTTCAGTATATCATACAGTACATGGTTTGACGTGAGAACAGTTTCTGCAATAGACAGGCAAGGAGCCTATTATATTTAAGGGGTATTTTATGAAGCCATTTTATGATTGAGGTATATTCGTATAGAAATTGCCTGAGGCCATTGTATATTTATATATTATATCCACATTGTCCAGGGCCGTGCCATGGATTTTGATGACCGGGTGGGGTGGGGGGCAGTGCTGTGTGGTGGGGTCAGGTTGGTGGAGGACCTTTGTCTTACAGATGTTTAGTGTAAGGCTTATGCTTTCGTACACCTCGGTGAAGATGCTGACGATGGCTTGGAGTTCAGCCTCAACGTGTGCAGACGCAAGCGTTGTCCACGTACTGCAGTTCGATGACAGAGGATGGGACGGTCTTGGATCTGGCCTGGAGGTGACGAAGGTTGAACAGGCTCCCACTGGTTCTATAGTTTAGTTCCACTCCAGCGTGGACCACTTTCCATACCTCAGGAGCCTACTATCAGCAAGGGCAGACATCGACGACGAGGTCCAACACTGACTCCAGTTGGTTGCCTGAGGAAGAGAATGTTCGAAGACCAGGACCTCAAATCTGGCACCAAGCTTATAGTCTACAGACTGTAGTGATACCCGCCCTTCTATATGGCTCAGAGACTTGGACCATATACAGTAGACACCTCAAATCGTTGGACAAATACCACCAACGCTGTCTCCGCAATATCCTACAAATCTCCTGGCAGGATAGACACATCCCCTGCATTGAAGCACTGACCACACTCGACCAGCTCCGTTGGGCGGGCCACATCGTCCGAATGCCCAACACAAGATTCCCAAAGCAAGCGCGCTACTCGGAACTCCTACATGGACAAGCAATCCCAAGGTGGGCAGAGGAAACGTTTCAAGGACACCCTCAAAGCCTCCTTGATAAAGTGCAACATCCCCACTGACACCTGAGAATCCCTGGCCAAAGACCGCCCGAAGTGGAGGAAGAGCATCCGGGAGGGCGCTGAGCACCTCGAGTTTCGTCACCGAGAGCATGCAGAAACCAAGCGCAGGCAGCGGAAGGAGTGAGCGGTAAACCAGACTTCCCACCCACCCTTTCCTTCAACCACTGTCTGTCCCACCTGTGACAGAGACTGTAATTCCTGCATTGGACTGTACAGTCACCTGAGAACTCACTTTTAGAGTGGATGCAAGTCTTCCTCAATTTTGAGGAGCTGCCTATGATGATGATAATGATACATTGTATACTTATGTGTATAGTCATTCATTTATTAACAAAGAAACTACAATACAGAAAAAGGCAGTTTGGCCCAAACAGTCTTTGTTGTTGTTTATCCTCCACATAAGCATCACAGGCATGATGGGCTGAATGGCCTCTTGCTGTGCTGTACTGTTCTATGACAGGAGCAGCGATTTTAATCCTATGTGCCCATTTTTATGAAATTGCACATTCCATACATACTTTATGAAGTCACTGTGATTGGTACCAGTGTCAGCCGTGGCTCAGTGGGTGCACCCTCGCCACTGAGTCAGAGACTTAAGCACATAAATCTAGGCTGACACTCCAGTGCAGTACTGAAGGAGTGCTGCACTGTAGGAGGTGCCATCTTTCGGATGAGACGTTAAACCAGGCCCCGTCTACCCTCTCAGGTGGGCGTAAAAGATCCCATGGCAGTATTTTGAAGAAGAACAGGGGAGTTCTCCCCAGTGTCGTGGCCAAATATTTATCCCTCAATCAACATAACAAAAACAGATTATCTGGTCATTATCACATTTGTGGGAGTTTGCTGAATGCAAATTGGCTGCCGCGTTTCCCACATTGACTACACTCCAAAAAAGTATTTTGAGACACTTGGTGGTGGTGGAAGGCGCTATATAAATGCAAGTCTTTATTTCTTTACCTGTGAGAGGAATGCATCACTGCATCAGGCTGCTTGCACTGGGAGAAATGGATGTTGGCAGGGGGTGAGGTGAGGGGAGGTCTGAGACGGCTTGTTTGACCTTTGGTTCATAGAATCATAGAGCATGGAAGGAAACCATTCAGCATATCATGCCTGTGCAGGCTATTTGAAAGAGCTATCCAGTCATCACCATTGCCGCCGCCGCCACCACCATCCCCTCGAATGAAGATGACTTGCTTCCACGTGGGTTCACAGATGTTTCAATGAAGGACCCGATATTCCAGTCCTGAACTCCAGTTGATGGGGTGGAAGATGCCGGTTCGTGAATTTTTTTTAATGTGTGGTGACTATTGCACATCAGCCACCACACGGGCTTGACAGAGCTAGGCCTTTATCCAGTGGCAATGATTAACCAGGACGACTGGAGACGTGCTCTGCTGCACGGACCTAGTCCGCACACATATCGAAGTGTGGGCAGGACCGTGCTGCCCCTGGGCCCTCGGCTCTTCTGGGCCTCATACCCTCATTCGCCACACCTCCGCCACGATGTTCCAGGGCCCGGCGCTCCAGCTCTACTTATAGCCCCGACCTGAGGTGGTGTTCTCACACAGGTCGGGGCGGCTCACGATGTTCTGGGGCCCGGCGCTCCAGCTTTATTTATAGCCCCGACCTGCGGTGGTGTTCTTGTGTCCTTGGATGCTCTAATAATGGCTCCACGAGGCAAAGTGTTGTACTTGAACTGTAGTGACCTTAGTCCTTTATTTGTTAACTCCAGAGTGAGGATCACACCTGGTGGCCTGCCGTTTATACTAGACCAGGCAAACCTGTACAGGTAACCTACGAGTCTCCCACCGCTGTGCCCTCTGGTGGCATACCTTGTGATAGTACCAACAGTAGCCATGTAGGATACATGACATCACTCTCCCCCAAGCTTTTAGTGCAAATCGCCTCTGCATTGACTGCTCTCTGGGCTTAGCTGGTTGACCCTTGGCAGGTCGTTTCAATCTTGGGTGAGTGGTGGGTGCAGTAGTGTGCTGGTGGTTGCTGTTTGCGTGTGTGTCCCTGACCACACCATTCTCCCCGCCCCCCCACATATAGATTATGCCGGAGGCTCGTTGTATTCATATATATTCAAGTTCAGAAAAACAAGTTTGCATTACATTTGTGGTTCTGTTGTGAGACAAGTACGTTAGATGGTGAGATACATTATCGATGAGGTGAGGGGAGGTCTGCGTAAGGACAAACTAGTTCCAGAACTGCTGGATGGTGTCCCTGCAGTCTGGTGGCGGCGCGGTGCCCAGTGCTGGCAGTGGGAACCCAGTTGGCTCAAGTTGCCTGCTCTTGGAGCTGTTGCGTGGTTCCTAGCGTCGAGCCGGTGCACAGATGCCTGTGACCTCCCTGTCCTTTCTTTGCGCCCTGGGTCGCTGCTGCTCCCTGAGGAGCTGACATCTAGCAGTGCACAGGGTACTGCTGACTCGCTAGCCTGGGCGCTGTTTGGTTTGGGATCCTGGCTGGTCACAGTCCCCTTTGGGTGACCCTTCGTTTTCGGGTATGGCCTTGGTGGCGATGGGGTCTAGGGGCTGCGCCTTAGTACAGTTTGCTCTTTCAGGCTTGTGGCGGTTGGTGCCATCGGGTGCCTGAGAGGTGGAGCCTATCAGGGGCAGGGTATCGATACCGGTGCCATTGCCCTCCTGAGATCACTTGCTTTGCAGCTTGTGTGTATTGGCTGCTTGTGGCCACTCACCATGGTGCATAACTCTGGTCCCAGGGACGCAGGCTATAGCATTGGGTAGCTCACTGGACCTGTGTGCTCTCAATAGGTGTCTTCCCGCTGCATTGGCATCCTACATCGCACAACTTTTCATTATTTATTGTGGATACTCTGTAGCTCCGATCCCGATCCCGATCGCGCGACTTTTCCTCGTGGTTGCATGTACACAATTCTGATCATCAATTATACATTTTACATGATCGCGCGACTTTTCCTTGTTTATTGCATGTGCACAACTCTGATCGTCAGTTACACATTTTAACTCTAACTTACAGTTGCTATTACATTGCTTGAGTGTGTGGAACTGTTCCTTTTAACTGTACGGTTGCAGGCCTCCTTTAAGAGAGCCTTGATTTCTTTACTCCAATCCTCTTCTCCGTTTGGTGCATTGTGTTGCTCCATCAGCGCTGCACCTCGTGGTCTGGTCGCGGAAATTTTTTTCTTCAGCGCCTCACCTCGTGGTTTGGGCGCCATCTTTCCTCCATCCACGATGTCATAGAAACATAGAAAATAGATGCAGGAATAGGCCATTCGGCCCTTCGAGCCTGCACCACCATTCAATATGATCATGGCTGGTCATGCACTTCAGTACCCCATTCCTGCTTTCTCTCCATATCCCTTGATGCCTTTAGCCATAAGGGCCACATCTAACTCCCTTTTGAATATATCTAACGAACTGGCCTCAACAACTTTCTGTGGTAGAGAATTCCACATGCTCACAACTCTGAGTGAAGAAGTTTCTCCTCATCTTGGTCCTAAATGGCTTACCCCTTATCCTTAGACTGTGGCCCCTGGTTCTGGACTTCCCCAACATTGGGAACATTCTTCCTGCATCTAACCTGTCCAATCCCGTCAGAATTTTATGTGTTTCTATGAGATCCCCTCTCATTCTTCTAAATTCCATTGAATATAAGCATACTCGATCCAGTCTTTCTTCATATGTCAGTCCTGCCATCCCGGGCATCAGTCTGGTGAACCTTTGCTGCACTCCCTCAATAGCAAGAATGTCCTTCCTCAGATTAGGAGACCAAAACTGTACACAATATTCAAGGTGTGGCCTCACCAAGGCCCTGTTCAACTGTAATAAGACCTCCCTGCTCCTATACTCAAATCCTCTCGCTCTGAAGGCCAATATGCCATTTGCCACCTTCACCATCTGCTGTACCTGTATGCCAACTTTCAATGACTGATATACCATGACACCCAGGTCTCGTTGCACCTCCCCTTTTACTAATCTGTCACCATTCATATAATAATCTGCCTTCCTGTTTTTACCACCAAAGTGGATAACCTTACATTTATCTACATTATACCGCATCTGCCATGTATGTTCCCACGCGCCTAACCTGTCCAAGTCACCCTGCAGCCTCTTCGCATCCTCCTCACAGCTCACACTGCCACCCAGATTAATGTCATCTGCAAATTTGGAGATATTACATTCAATTCCTTCGTCTAAATCATTAATGTATATTGTAAATAGCTGGGGTCCCAGCACTGAACCCCACTAGTCTCTGCTTGCCATTCTGAAAATGACCCGTTTATTCCTACTCTGCTTCCTATCTGCCAACCAGTTCTCTATCCACGTCAATACATTACCCCTTTAATTTGGAACACTAATCTCTTGTGTGGGACCTTGTCAAAAGCCTTTTGAAATTCTAAATACACCACATCCACTGGCTCCCCCTTGTCCACTCGACTAGTTACATCCTCAAAAAATTCAAGAAGATTTGTCAAGCATGATTTCTCTTTTATAAATCCATGCTGACTTGGATCGATCCTGTCACTGCTTTCCAAATGCGCTGCTATTACATCTTTAATAATTGATTCCAACATTATCCCCACCACTGATGTCAGGCTTATCGGTCTATAATTCCCTGTTTTCTCTCCCTCCTTTTTTAAAAAGTGGGGTTACATTAACTACCCTCCAGTCCATAGGAACTGATCCAGAGTCGATAGAATGTTGGAAAATGACCACCAATGCATCCACTATTTCTATGGCCACCTCCTTAAGTACTCTGGGATGCAGACTATCAGGCCCTGGGGATTTATCGGCCTTCAATCCCATCAATTTTCATAATACAATTTGCTGACTAATAAGGATTTCCTTTAGTTCCTCCTCGCTAGACCCTCGGTCCACTAATATTTCCGGAAGGTTATTTGTGTCTTCCGTAGTGAAGGCAAAACCAAAGTATTTGTTCAAATGGTCTGCCATTTCTTTGTTTCCCCATTATAAATTCACCTGATTCTGACTAAGGGAGCTACATTTGTCTTCACTAATCTTTTTGTCCACGTATCTGTAGAAGCTTTTGCAGTCAGTTTTTATGTTCCCTGCAAGCTTACTCTCATACTGTATTTTCCTTCTCCTAATTAAACCCTTTGTTCTCCTCTGCTGAATTCTAAATTTCTCCTAGTCCTCAGGTTTGCTGCTTTTTTTGGCCAATTTATATGCCTCTTCCTTGGATTTAACACTATCCCTAATTTCCCTCGTTAGCCACGGTTGAGCCACCTTCCTCGTTTTACTTTTACGCCAGACAGGGATGTACAACTGTTGAAGTTCATCCATGTGATCTTTAAATTTTTGCCATTGCCTATCCACCGTCAACCCTTTAAGTATTATTCGCCAGTCTATCCTAACCGAATCACGTCTCATACCGTCAAGTTACCTTTCTTTAAGTTCAGGACTCTAATCTCTGAATTAACTGTGTCACTCTCCATCTTAATGAAGAATTCTACTACATTATGGTCACTCTTCCCCAAGGGGCCTCGCACAACAAGATTGCTAATTAATCCTCTCTCTTTACACCGACTGTGGTGAGCCTCTTCTCCCCGGGCTCTGCCACCGAAGCTGGGAAGTCGCCTTTGGATCCAATTTTCTTCCTCCGGAGTCCTGCCACTGGAGCCTGGAAGGTGTGTTCGGGTCTTCTCAGCTCCATGTAGTCGTGCTGGGCGGTCTATTGGTGTGCTCTCTGGTGCCGGGTCTACCCTCAGATGAGGGCTTGCTGTGCCTCCGAATGTGGAGGACATCGACCGCTGGAGGGGAGAAGTCTTCCCACTTCCAATGGATCTTCTGCAGCCACCTTCTGCCGAGCAGCATTGGTCCATCACCTGCAACAATCCACAGAAGTAACTTGTGCACCGCGCCATCATGGAGTACCTTTACATTCGCACTACCAATGACTGGGTAGGTGCGCAGCTTTGCCTGAACTGGGACCAACTTGGATCGTTCAGCTTGATTGTCCCATAGCTCTCAAAGGCTTCTTAATTCATTACTGACTGGCTCGCCCCCCGTGTCCACTTCCATGAAGACTGGAACGACATTTATCTCGACTTCCATCCTCAACAGGGAACGCTCGGTGGTGCAGGTAAACATGCTATATACTTCATTGTGGGGCTGAGCTGCCTCTCTGCCTATCATTTCATAATCCGCGCTGGATTCATGGCCATCTGCAGACTTTTCATTGACGTAGTGAGTCATATTTCTCTTACACATTCGCTGGATGTGGCCCTTTGTGCTGCAGCCCTTGCATACATAGTCTTTAAAAAGGCACTGGTGAGCCCTGTGATTCCCTCCACAACGTCAGCATGGAGCTTCTCAGTTAGTCCCCCTTGGCGGACTCTAAGTTAAGGGACTCTGGGGCCTGATCTCTCTCCTCTAAGAGGGTTTGCGTACTACAGACCAGCCTCTAAAAGGCGCCACTCGGTGCACAGTACCTGCCAGGTTTGAGTCCTGAGGGTGAGTCATCTGCCTAGAACCGCAGGTTGAGGTCGTGAATGCCTGGCTCACAGAGATGGCCTTCTGCAGTGTGACTGTGGTATCCGCCGACAGTTGCTTATCAAGAAGGCCCTCATGGCCGATTCCAATGACAAAAATGTCCCGCAGCGTTTCGTTGAGGTGGTTGCCGAAATCACATGGTGACGCCAGCCTCCTGAGGTCTGCGGCATATTTTGCGATTTCCTGGCCTTCGGGCTGTCGATGGATGTAGAACTGGCTGTGAGAATGCTCTCCTTGGGCTTGAGTTGCTCATGGATCAGGGTTACGAGCTCCTCTTGCGTCTTGGTTGTTGTCTTCGCTGGTGCCAGCAAGTCCCTGATAAGGCCATAGATGGTGGGCCCACAACTGGTTAGCAGGATAGCTCTGCGCTTATCAGCCAGTGTGGCTGGGTCATCTCCTGCCAGGTCGTTTGCTGTGAAGAAATGGTCGAGCCTCTCCACAAAGGCATCCCAATCATCACCATCGGCGAACTGCTGCAACGTACCAAGGTTAGCCATTTTCACGTCGCCAATTGTTGTGTCCTTGGATGCTCTAATAAAGACTCCACGAGGCAAAGTGTTGTACTTGAACTGTAGTGACCTTAATCCTTTATTTGTTAACTCCAGAGTGAGGATCACACCTGTTGGCCTGCCTTTTATACTAGGCCAGGCACACCTGTACAAGTAACCTACAAGTCTCGCACTGCTGTGCCCTCTCGTGGCACACCTTGTGATAGTACCAACAGTAGCCATGTAGGATACATGACAGTTCTCACACAGGTCGGGACCATTACTCCTGTGCTTGCTGACCTACTTTGGCTCCCGATTTAGCAACGCCTCCATTGAAAAATGTTCATCCTGGTTTTTAACTCCCTCCATGGCCTCGCCCACCTCGATCTCTGTAATCTCCTCCAGTTCCACAACAACCACCCCGTTCTCCCCCCACCCCCCCCCACTCCCCAACTCTTTGAGACATCTGTACTCTTCCACTCCCCTGCTCTTTGCCATTGCCCTGCAAAATGTTGCCCCTCAAGTATTGATCCAATTCCCTTTTGAAAGTTACATTGAAACTGCTTCCACCACCCTTTCAGGCAGTGCATTCCAGATCGTAACAATTTGCTGCATCAAAAAATATTCTCCTCATTACCTCTCTGGTTCTTTTGCTGATTACCTTAAATCTGTGTGCCCTGGTTACCGAATGGGTAACAGGGTTCTGTTGTTGGCTAAGATTGGGGCAGTGTCCTACATACCGGTAGTCACGTTGGTTGGGGTTAGTTGGCACTACTCATGGCCAGTGAGTGCGTTGATGCACTGAGGGGGTAGTTTGTGTTAATGGGCCTCAGGCAGCATGGTGTTTCCCCAGTTCCAGGTGGAGGCCAAACCTCACGTAGTCTGATTGGCATTTGTCATGGTGAAGTTATCTGAATAGCTATTTTCTTTTTCTACTCTCATTTCCCATCTCTGGAATATGCGCTCCAACACCCACTGGACTCAACCAAGAGGACTGGTTAGAAACCTGCTTCCCGACCTCAGTCAGTGTTACTCTGTAGACAGTCACTGTGCATTGCACAAGAGGGACTGGTACAATGCGTTTCTCAGTTAGAGTGCCCTGTTGCATCTTAGTGTCCCAATCTAAAAACATTCTCCTGACAGCACAAGGGAATTATAGGCAAGTAAGTAAATCGGCTGCTGGATTTAAAAAAATGTTCTCACTGTTTCTCTTCCTCTGTTGAAGGAGCAGTCTGTTGGTGAACAACAGTTCCATGGGTTTCTTGTGTCTTCCGTTACCTGGCCCAGATGAGCATTCTTCATGTGTGAGCTTAGACAGCGAGTGCTGGAGTATTTAACTATGGAAGTAATCACAGCTCAAGCCCAATCCTGTGCTCACTCAGCATCCATGCATACATGTACAACAACTTGTATTTAGATAGCATCTTTAACGTAGTAAAACGTCCCAAGACACTTCACAGAAGTGTTATAAAACAAGATTTGACACCAAACCACATAAGGAGAAATTAAGGCAGATGACCAAAAGCTTGTTCAAAGAAATAGGTTTTAAGGAGCTCCATAAAGAGAGAGGTGGAGAGGTTTAGGCAGGGAATTCCAGAGCTTAGGGCCTTGGAAGCTGAAGGCACGGCCACCAATGGTTGCGCGATTAAAATCATGGATGCTTAAGAGACCAGAATTAGAGGAGCGCAGATATCTCCAGGGGGTGGGGGGGAGGAGGGGAATTGTGGAGCAAGGAAATTACAGAGATAGGGAGGGATGAGACCATGGAGGATTTGAAAACAAGGATGATAATTTTAAAGTCGAGGCATTGCTTAATCGGGAGCCAATGTAGGTCAGCGTGCACAGGGTGAGCGGAACTTGGTGCGAGTTAGGACACGGGCTGCCGCGTTTTGGATCACCTCTAGTTTACGTAGGGTAGCATATGGGAGGCCAGCCAGGAATGCTTTGGAATAGTCAAATCTGGAGGTGACAAAGGCATGGATGAGGGTTTCAGCAGCAGATGAGCTGAGGCAGGGGCGGAGTCGATGTTATGGAGGTGGAAATAGGCGGTCTTAGTTATGGCATGGATATGTGGTCGGAAGCTCATTTCAGGATCAAATATGACACGAAAGTTGTGAATAGTTTCAGACAGATGCTAGTGAGACGGATGGAGTCGGTATTAGGGAACACATTTTGTGGCGGGGACGGAAGACAATGGCTTCGGTCTTCCCACTATTTAGTTGGAGGACATTTCTGCTCATTCAGTACTGGACTGTTGGACAATCAGCGCACACGCCTTTCAGCATAGGTAACATCGATGGAGAGCCGGAGTGGGAACCTTTGTTTGATTTTGCACAGCACCCACCCCAGCCCAACTCTAGCACCTCTGCTGCTCCATTGGCTTAGCTCAGCTATCTAGGTAGATGGAACCTAAGACTTTCCATGGTAGAGTACCACTCTGAGCATTTACTCACTACCACTGGCTCGAGGGGCCCAAGGGTCCTACTCCTGTTCCTATGTACTGAGGGAGTAGTCTTGATACGAAGGCATTGTCGGTTGCATCACAATCATGGCATTGCCTGGTTGTTACAGTGAGGGGGGTCGAAGAACTTAAAAAAAAATTCTGACGCCGTCACTTATTACAGAGCAATAGAATGATCTCATAGAAACAGCGCAGAAGGAGACCATTTCGGCCCATCGTGTCTGCGCCGGCCGACAAAGAGCCACATGGCCCTAGGTCAGCAGCCCTGAACAATGGACAATGGCAGAAAGGTAAAGAGCACCCGGCCCAACCAGTCCGCCCCACACAACTGCGACACCCCCTGCATTGCAACATTCTGCACTCCACCCCAACCGGAGCCATGTGATCTCCTGGGAGAGGCAAAAAACAGATTTTAAAAACCCAAGCCAATTGGGGGGGAAAAAATCTGGGAAAATTCCTCTCCGACCCATCCAAGCGATCACCCTGGCTGTATTCGATTCCCTGCAGTACTTACCATCGTATCTGCGCCAGCCAACAAGAGGTTATCCAATCTAAGCCCATTCATGGAACCAACTCATTAACTGAACGATGCGGGGGAGGGGGGGGGGAAGAAATCTCTAATCTTAATGGAATCTCTAATTAGATGGGCACAGAACATCTGTGCAGCAGTCGGTACAAAATAAGTGGTAGTTCTTTTAAGTTGATTTTCTGTGTGTTTTTTAAATTTATTTTAATTAGGAGTTAATTTGTTTGGTGCTGTCAGAACTCGCCAAAGAAGAGGATGTTTCATTTTCAGTTGAAAAGGCTCGCTGGCAGAACTTCCATCAGGCTGCAGGCCTTCAGTTCCTGGAAATTGGGTGTGGATCTGGTGCCATAACGCTGAGCTTGCTGCGGTTCTTCAAACAAGTGGGTGCTGCCAATTTCTTCATTAACGCCCTTTTTTTATTATTAATAATAACAATCTATTTGAACTGGAACCTTGCCATCAAAATGTTCAGATCATTCTGATTCATTTTAATATTCTCTGTTGATTTATTTGAAATCAGTGCTGGGGTCGGCCCACCTCATGCTCTTGAAGCCGTGGATTATATTCTATTTCGATGTTTTATTAAGCTCGTGCTTCTTTATGTCTCGGTTATGCAACATGTCATCCTTAATTATAAATATAAGCAAAAGCAATCAAATTCAGTAATTCTGAAAACCCTTTATAACTAATTCCATCAAATAACTTGCAGCCTCTCACGGCATTCTGACTACGAACATTAACACTGGTGATTCTGAAAAAACATTTGCACTCTCCTCCACTTGCTTCTCTCTGTTTCCACTTTTCTTTCTGTGTCTCTCTCATAACATAACAAATCAACATAACAAAAAAACATTATCTGATCATTATCACATTGCTGTTTGTGGGAGCTTGCTGTGCGCAGATTGGCTGCCGTGTTTCCCACATTACAACAATGATTACACTCCAAAAGTACTTAATTGACTGTAAAGCACTGTGAGACATCCAGTGGTTGTGAAAAGCGCTATCTAAATCCAAATCTTTCTTCTTTCTTTCTCTCACGTTCCCTTCTGTTTCTATCTTACCTCTTTTTTCCCTAGTCTCTATCTCTCACTTCTCTATCTCTGTATTTCTCTCATGAGCTTTCAATCTGTTTCTCTACTTCCCTTCTGTCTTTCTCTATCTCTTGCCCTCCTTCCCTTCTCTCTCCTTCCTTTTTCTCTTTATTTCCTTTCTTACTTTCTCGCCACCTTCTCTTCTCCCTCTCTCCCTTCTCGTCTCGCTTTCCACATTGCCTTCTCTCTCTTGCTCATCTTTCGCATATAGAATCATAGAGATTTATAGCACGGAAGGAGGACCGTTCGGCCCATTGTGTCCGCTACGGCCGACAAAGAAATATCCAGCCTAATACCAGCTCTTGATCCATAGCCCTGTGGGTTACGGCATTTCAGGTGCACATCCAAGTACTTTTTAAATGTGGTGAGGGTTTCTGCCTCTACCACCCTTTCAGACAGTGAGTTCCAGACCCCCACTACCCTCTGGGTGAAGAAATTTCCCCTCAAATCCCCTATAAACCTTCTACCAATTACTTTAAATCTATGCCCCCTGGCTGTTGTTCCCTCTGCTAAAGAAAATAGGTCCATCCTATTCACTCTATCTAGGCCCTTCATATTTTTATACTCTTCAATAAGGTCTCCCCTCAGCCTCCTCTGTTCCAAAGAAAACAAACCCAGCCTATCCAATCTTTCCTCATAGCTAAAATTCTCCAGTCCTGGCAACATATCTCTCATCGCTTTGTTTTTTCTCTTCTGCTTCTCTCTCCTTTTTGATCTGCTAAATAAGACACACATCTGACCTTTATGGAGTAACTAGCTGTTTCCTTATTTAGCGATTACATTTTTTTTTCCTAATGCCACCATTTAGCTTCAACGTGAGCCTATCTTACTAGTGCCTTATCCCAGTAAACAGCTCTCTCCTGGACTGTTGTGTTGCTCCATCTCTTTCCCTGATTGAATTGTTTTGTTTTGCAGAGTCGTGCTGTGGCCGTGGATAAAAGTCCAGAAGCTGTGAACCTTACTAGAGAAAATGCTGAGAGGTAATGGGAGGTCACTGTGGATCATATTGTGTTGAAGCATTTATAATGTATGTGAACAATATATTAATATTAAATCATGTATTGATATACAGAATATAATGTATATACTGCTGGTATTTAGCTTATGTACTGACCAATGGTTTCTAGTAATCAAATGTTGAGCATCACTTGATAAAGTTCAGTGACTATATGATGAGACGTTAAACCGAGACCCCGTCCTCTCTCTCAGGTGGACGATAAAGATCCTACTGCACTATTTGAAGAACAACAGGTGAGTTCTCCCTGGTATCCTTGCCAACATCAATAAAACAGATGATCTGGTCATTTATCTCATTGTTGTTTGTGAGACCTTGCTGTCTGCAAATTGGCTACATTGCAACGGTGACTACACTTCCAAAAATATTTCATTGACTGTAAAACGTTTGGGACGTTCTGAACTCATGAACAATGCTATATAAATGCAAATTTTCCTGTGTTCTGAAGATGCCGCAATGCTTAACAGATCCTGTGGGCCTTGGGACCATGGCCAAGAGGCTAGAGAGTGAGGGCTGGATTTTCCTTCATTATACCACCTGAAATGGAAATAGCGAGAGGAGACCAATGGAAATCAGGCAGGGAGCCCTATTGTCCCACTGTCTATCCTTCTCCCCCACCAGTGCTCCCATTAGTGTTTCTGCCCCTTGCACCCTGCAAGGATGGAGTCCAGCTGCCCCTTCATCACCTCATAGCATGTAAATTACAGAGAATGTGTGGCACAGAAACGGGCCATTCTGCTAGTGTTTATGCTTCACACTGGCCTCCCACCTTATTTCAGCTAATCCCATCAACATATTCCTTTCTCCCTCAGGTACTTATCTAGCTGCCCTTAAATGCATCTCTGCTGATCACCTCAACCACTCCATGTGGTAACGGAAAGAGAGAGCCGGAAACCCACGTGTTTTCCCCACCTTCTGCTATTATTTCCACCAATCCCAGAGACCTCCACGAAAAGGGCTGACAGTGCTCCCGGACAGGACCAATGATGCCTGTTTTTAGAGCGGTCGACACCACACCCTCTCTTCTGCCCCCATCTGATGACTTATTTTAACCCTCAGCCCAGGCTAAGGCCGAAAGGAAAAATGTACTTCTGATCTTCGGAGTTCTCCTGGTTCTTTTAATCTAGCCTGCTCTTTTTCTGGTGCTGCAGCAGATGTCCCACAGCACACTGCCAGGTTTCCTTCCCTCGCAACAGTAGGCTGCTTCTTGGTGGTAAAGATACGACCAGGAGCACATCCTGAAAAGAAAAAGGAAAGACTTGCATTTATATAGTGCCTTTCACAACCGCAGGATGTCCCAAAGCGCTTTACAGCCAATGAAGGACTTTTGAACTGTAGTCAGTGTTGTAATGCAGGAAAGTCGGCAGCCAATTTGCATACTCCCATACATCCAATTTGTGCACAGCAAACTCCTACTACAACAACAACAACAACAACAAAAAAGACTTGATTTATATAGCGCCTTTCATGACCACCAGACATCTCAAAGCGCTTTACAGCCAATGAAGTACTTTTGGAGTGTAGTTACTATTGTAATGCAGGAAAGTCGGCAGCCAATTTGCATACTCCCAAAAACAACAATGTGATACTGACCAGATAATTTTTATTTTTTTTGTGATGTTGATTGAGGGATAAATATTGGCCAGGACACCTGGGATAACTCTCTGGCTCCTCAGCACTGCACTGGGAGTGTCAGCCTAGATTTTTGTGCTCCAGTCTCTGGAGTGAAACTTGAACCCACAACCTTCTGACCCTGCACAACTAATGACCCCCCACCAACCCAGGAAGATGGGTATCCTGTCCCATCCCTGCTCCAGTTGCAATACCTACCCCCAAGGATAATCCAGGCCTAAATGCCAGCAACTTTTTCATCCACTGAGTACATCGCAGCGGACCCTGGTTTAATTTTCAGGCTGTACATGTTGCATCGCTTACTTTCTGCACACTTTTCAGCGGTAATCGTTGGTAACGATCATGGCCAAGAGTCCTGGCTGCATTTTCACGCTCTCTAGCCCAGGGGAGCTGAAGTCAGTTGCAGTGTCAGTTGCCTGTCTGTTGCAGTGCCTGAGATCAACGAGCTTAACACAAACCCAGTCATCCATACCAGAGAGTAAAGGCAAGACTGTACTCTTGTAACAATAATATCTGTAGAGAACTTTAGAGTGTGCTTTTAGGAGACATACAGAAAGTGTATGAATTGGGATGTGCTTTAGCAGGGAATGCCACATAGATCAGGTAAGTCCCGGTTTGTACTGAGTTAACTGGTTTCACTCAACTGTGGGTTGCACCCTCGCCTCTGAGTCGGGAGGTTATATAAGAACATAAGAAATAGGAGCAGCAGTAGGCCACCTGGCCCCTCAAGCCTGCTCCGCCATTTAATAAGATCATGGCTGATCTGGTCATGGACTCAGCTCCACTTCCCTGCCCGCTCCCCATAACCCTTTACTCCCTTATCGCTCAAAAATCTGTCTATCTCCTCCTTAAATATATTCAATGACCCAGCCTCCATAGCTCTGTGGGCAGAGAATTCCACAGATTTACAACCCTCTGAGAGAAGAAATTCCTCCTCATCTCAGTTTTAAATTGGCGGCCCCTTTTTCTGAGACTATGCCCCCGAGTTTTAGTTTCCCCTATGAGTGAAAATATTCTCTCTGCATCCACCTTGTCAAGCTCCCTCATTATCTTATATGTTTCGATAAGATCATTTCTCATTCTGAACAGCCTCCAATGCAAATACATCCTTCCTTAAATACATAGACCAAAACTATACGCAGTGCTCTAGGTGTGGCCTCACCAATACCCTTTACAGTTGTAGCAGCTTTTATACTTGTTGGTTCAAGTCCCTCTCCAGCGACTTGAGTATAAAAATCTAGGCTGACACTCCAGTGCAGTGCTGAGGGAGCGCTGCACTGTCGGGGGTGCCGTCTTTTGGAGGCCCCATCTGCTCTCTCAGGTCGACGTAAAAGATCCCATGGCACTATTTCAAAGAGAAGCAGTGTTATCCCCAGTACTGGTCATGAGGTCGGGATTTGCACGGTCTCTCTGGGAGTCCACCATCGTCTGCAAACTGGCAATGCTGGGCTCCATGGTGTGCACAGAGCTCTGTGCAATGCTGGAGACGGACTCCTCCACGCACTGTACCACTGCCGAGAGGCTCTTGGGCACCCTTGCCATTGCACCTATTATGTCAAAGTGCATGGCCATCACCCTTTGTGTGAACGCCTTGCCATCGAGGTCCTCATCTGAGTCCTGTGCAGCAAACACGTGTGTGAATTCGCCTTCCGGGGAGATGGCTCCCGAGGTTCCCTTTCCCCTTAACCTTGCGGCAGCCCGCTTGGCCCCAATGCATCACCCAGTGCAGACCCATCTACTAACCTAACCACTAACGAACGGTGCCAGTATCTGAGCTGCTGCCTGCGAGTGACAGAAACAATGACGCAGTGGTCGGCTCCTCCTCCTCCTCCTCCTCTTCCTCTCCCTCCTGACTGTGTTGGGGGGACTCAGCTGCAGGCTCCACATCTGCTGGCTGGTTACCTGAAAGCATAAATGGCACAAGACTCGCATTAAGGTGAGGGCAGTAGGGCAGGAATGGAGCAAGGAATGCAGATAGTATCAGGAGTTGAGAAAGCCTTTTGGCGTGAGGGGGAAGTGGGATGAGAAAAGGAGAGGGGATAAAGATACCGATGTTGCCCCCCAGCGGGGTTGATGTCTCCGCCGGTCACGGCGCCCGCCACATGCGGGCCAATGAACCGCAGAAGCCGCTCCTCAGTGTCACTCAGCTCGCGCAGTTCAGGTTCCCCTCCTCCAGTCCATTGCTGCTCCCTCCTTTTTATGCCATCTTGGCCTGCAAAAGAAACAAACTTGTGTGAGTAAGAGTCCAGCTATGTATGTGGGAGACATGCCTGCCACGGTTAAATAGTTGTGAACGTAGGCAAGGTATGAGATGAGAATGTGAGCGTGAGTAACTGCAGATGCTTGGTGGTTGAGCGGTGGAGAAGTGGTGCTTTGCACAGTGTGCACAGACAGAGGTTCAGAGGCTGGTATGCAGGAGGTGTGGAAGCATGTACTCACCTTCACCACCCAACAGAGGTTGTTGAATTTCTATCGGCACTGTGTGAGGGTTCAGTCTACCACTGTGCTTGCCAACACTTCTCGGCCACCTTTCACCACATGGCCCTGAAAACTTGTGGAGAAGGCCTCCTTCCAAATGGATTGAACAGCAACTTCCTCCTTCTCTCCACTGCCCCCACCAATGTCTCCTGCGCCACATTATTAAACCGCGTGGCCCTTCCTCTTGAAGCAGGATTTGCAACAGCCATTGCACAAAGTTGTCTCAGTTGCTGAGATGTCTTGACTCAAGTGCAGCAATTATGAGCAGCAGCAGGTTGAAATTATTTCCCTTTTAAGAGCTAGATGGAGGCAAGGATTGAAGGCTGATTGCTGAATGCAAGTCAGCTGAAATTGGGTATCTCTCTGTCAATAGCGTCCCTGCAGCGCCCAAGTGAGGCCATTAGCGCCTCATTTACCGCCCCCTTCACTCCTGGGGGAAAACGCCAATTTCTCACAATTTTGCAAGCCATTTCGCCGGGCGCTAAATTTTCAAAAAGTTAAAAGTTACCGCCCCAAACGAGGCGCTACTGAATTTTGCCCCCATTATCTGGTGATTATCACATCGCTGTTTGTGGGAGCTTGCTGTGCGCAAATTGACTGCTGCATTTCCTACATTACAGCAGTGACTACACTTCAAAAAGTACTTCATTGGCTGTAAAGTGCTTTGGGAAGTCCAGTGGTTGTAAAAGGCACTCCAGAAATGCAAGTCATTTCTTTTTTAACCTGGATCCTGCAGTTGGCCTCAGCATGCTTAGATGAGGGAAAACAAATGAGTCCGTTCCTGCTTCTGACCACTATCCTTCTGGAAAGTGCACGTGTGAATGGAAAGGGGATGACAACAAGATCAGATCTTCAATGTGATGATCCTGTCGTCAAATAGCCTACCAATGCTCACCATCAAGGCTTACACAAGAGGAATGGTCAGTTGGATCAGAAAGAGGAGGGCTTCTGCCCCTTCTAGAACCCTATGCTGGAAAGGGTAGCACCTTCAGCAGAGGAAAGGGAAAACCTGAGGGGCATCCAACATGTGTGTTAGAGAGTTTTATATCTGGGTATCATAAGAAGAATGTGCGTAAGATGGTTTCTGTAATAAGTAAGTCAGGTTGGAGGTTATTAATCATGAGAGATACATACGAACAATGATGGACAGGTAACGCCTCTGGTCCATCGAGCCTGTCCCATACAATTGTGATTTCTACCCCACCCGAAACCATGTGATCGTCTGGGAGAGGCAAAATAACAGAAAGAAACCCAGGCCAATTTGGGGAGAAAAATCTGGGGAATTCCTCCGACCCATCTAGGTGATCAAAACTAGTCCAGGAGATCACTCTGGCCCTGAATTCCCTGCAGTACCTGTCTTCTGTAAGAGGTGATCCCCGCTCCAGCCAGAAACAGGTCCAGCTCTTGCTGGATCGGAAAGTATTTTAGTGAAAAGCTACTGCATTAACACGTAACATGAAGACTTCTTTAAATGCGGATGGCTTGGACATTTATTGTTGATGGACAAGAATTAGGCTGAACTGAATGTTTGCATTAAAAACGATCAATTCTTATTCAGTTTACACAGGAAGTATATGATTTATAACTTACTTTGGTTTAAAGCCTTTTTGATAAAATCTTTTACCCTTGCAATCATTTTAAGGGTGTACAGATGAGCCCAGATAACTTCTATCTGCGTGTTCATCAGATTCCAAGTATTTTCTTGTTTCATTTGTTTCCATTTGTGAGGTAGGGTAGCATAGTGGTGATGTAATCCAGAAGCTTAGACTAATGATTCCGGAGACGTGAATTCAAATCCCACCACTAGCAGCTGGGGAATTTAAATTCAGTTAATTAAATAAGAAACTAGTAATAGTAACGGTGACTATGAAACTACCCAATTGTTATAAAAACCCATCTGGTTCACTAATGTCCTTTAGGGAAGGAAATTTGCTGTCCTTACCCAGTCTGGCCTATATGTGACTCCAGACACACAGCAATGTGTGGTTGACTCTTTAACTGCCCTCTGAAATAGTCTAGTTATACAGTACAGCGTCGAGAATCCGGAAGCCTCGGGACCGGAGCCGCTCCGGATTCTGTGTATTTCCGAACTTTAGAGCGTCTTTATGATGTCCGGAAACGCCCGAGCCCTGGTTCATATATCCACTCTACTAAAACCTTTCAGAATTTTATAGACTTCTATTAGGTCACCCCTCAGCCTTTTTTCAAGAGAAAATAGACCCAGCCTGTTCATCCTTTCCTGATATGTATACCCTCGCATTTCTGGTATCATCCTTGTAAACCTTCTCTGCACATTCTCCAGTGCCTCTAATATCCTTTTTATAATATGGCAACCAGAACTGTACGCAGTACTCCAAGTGTGGTCTAACAAGTGTGGATACAGGTTTAGCATAACTTCCCTACTTTTCAATTCAATCCCTATAGAAATAAACCCTAGTGCTTGGTTTGCTTTTCTCATGTCCTTGCTAACCTGAGTCTCAACTATAATTCTCTGAAATGAGCTAACACGATGCAAACTGCAGCCAATTTATAGATAAGATCTCACAAAGAGCAACGAATAATAATAAAGTGGCAGAAGACCGTACAATGTTCAACAGTTGTTTGTATCATATGAACACACAGGTAAAGGCAGGGACACAGTGAAAGCCAGTGATTGCCGATGAGAGCAGATTTGAGCCAGAGCTGCTTAGAACCGGTTTGAGCTGGTTAGAACTGGTGAAAGCTTGCTTGAGCCAGTTCTGTGGTTCAAAACGGTTGCCCCGGTGATCTCCGGCTCGCCAGTGCGAGCCAATTAGAACCAGTTTTAACTGGATAAAAGCAATTAGAACCAGTTTGAACTTGTTAGGTTTGAGCCAGTTTAAAGGCTTGAGCTAGTTATAAAAACAAAAAATGCTGGAAATCACAGCGGGTCAGGCAGCATCTGTGGAGAGAAAGCAGAGTTAACATTTCAGGTCGATGACCATCAGAAATGGAGTGTTCGGAAAGAACATATTCTTAACAAGCACTGAAAGGGTAAGAAAGAACAAAGGGGATCTGTGATAGGATGAAAGGCAGATTAGAGAGACAAAAGGGATGATGGGCCGAATTGAAATGGTAATGCCAGGAGTTAGAAAAACATGTCGATAGTGAATGGCGGGATAATCCGCTGAGATTTCCAGCATTTTCTTTATATTTCAGATTCCAACATCTGCAGTATTTTGTTTTTGAGCTAGTTATAAATGGTTTGAACCGGTTTTAGCCATTTTAGTCAGAACTGGTTAGAACTGGACAGTCGGTAGTGAGCTGGTTTAAAATGGTTTGAGCTGTTTACAACCGGTTGGAACCTATTTGAGCCGGTTTGAGTCTATATTGCCCGAAAATATATAACTCTGAACTGGCGATGGCAAACATCAGCCAATTTCTGCACGATTCTACAAACCAACGAATAATAATAAAGCGGCAGAAAACCTTACAGTTAAGCGTTTGTATCATATGAACATAGGTACAGGCAGAGGACCGTGCCAGATTGCCAGACAGGCTTGAGCCAGCTGCTCAGGACCGGTTTGAACTGGTTAGAACTAGTGACAGCTTGCTTGAGCAAGTTCTGACTGGTTTGAAAGGGTTTGAACTAGCCAGTGCGACCCAATAGAACCGGATTTAACCAGACAGCTGTTTTGAGCTGGTTTGAATCAGTTTGAACCGATGCTGGTTTGAGCCGGTTTATACCTGTGAGTTGCTGACAACTAGTTGGAACCCATTTAAGCTGATTAGAGCCTGATCATATTGCCCAGAAATGCCATATAATTCTCTGAAATGAGCTGACGATGGCAGAGCTGCCAATTTCTGCACAATTTCAGCGATCCCACAAACAGCAAATAATAAAGCAGCAGCATACCAATTTAACATTGAAAACCGTAGTTAAGCAATTGTTTGTGTAATATGAAGATGCGGGTAAACAGAAAGAGAGAGTGAACCAGTGATTGCAGGTCAGACCTGGTTTGTGCAAGTTTGAATTGGCTTGAGTCTGAGAGTCAGTTAGAAGTGGTTTGAGCTGGTTTGAACCCATTTGAACCGTAGTTAGCACCGTTGAATTAGTTTGAGCCAGTTTGAGCCGGTTAGAACTGGTGACAGCCAGCTTCAGCTGGTTTGAGCCCGTTTTGAGCCTAGTGAACGTTGGCTGGCTAATCTATTCTATAAGACTGAGGATTAACAATCATCCTAGGAGTAATCATAGGCAAAGTTGGTCCTGTAAGATTATTCCAAGTAGGATGATTGTTAATCCTCGGCCTTGTGGAACTCTGAAAGAATGGACTAACGAAAAGGTGCAGCTTCCAGGCCTCCGGGCGATCGGGTAAATTTAGCAGCACCACACTTGCAGCATTGAGTCACGGGATTAGAGCTGGGGCTGCAACAATACAGCTCTATATCCCCAACCTAGACTCTGTTATAGGAACTCTGTTATATCAAACTATTGAATCTGACAAGAATCTTCGTAAACTTGAAAATGTAACTGACTGAAGCATAAAAAATAATTTCTATATATAAAACAACTTGCATTTGTATATCACCTTCAATGTAGTTCCTGTAACGTGTTCCTTTCTTTGTGGGAATAGGTATCAATGGCCTATTTTGAATATAGCTTTAGGTACAAAACAGAAATTAGGTTGCGGGATCGCACATTCGGCACTACCATATTCGTACTTAGTTTCTTTGATCGATATGCAGTACCTCCCGTCATCCTGGGCTGCCACCTCAGTCCCCCCATGACTAAGGGGACTAATCTCCAACATGCAATTAACCTTCTGAGTGAACCCGCACGCTATACATTGTCCAGCTTCTATGGGGTGTGCGCTCACTATCACATCCAAATATTACGTGTAGCCGTCGATGTGCACCCCTTGGAATGGGCCACTTAGTTTCACCGCATAGGGGGGGCATATCGTGGAATAAAACCTGGGATTGATCTTGTATCTCGCCTATGTTCTGCACTGTCCACAGAGGTTCGGCCTCCGCGCCCTATATCTGTGGGTTAGCTAGGACCATACCTATCAATTTCACTTCTTTGGTAATACAATTACTTGGGTTCAAGAACACTTGCGTTGTCTTGCGAACATTGCAGAGGGTAATACCGTCCTTAGTCCATTTGGACAACTGCTCAATACTTATCCAATTGGGTATTTTTTCCTGTTTCATCTGGTTTATATTGTTTCGGATGTTCCCTAGTAACCACGTGCCATACATTGTACATACGAGTTCTTTATGCGTTTCTTGGGCTAAGGCATATAGTCGCGCACTAATCTTATTAATGGTCTGGGCATTGGGCTCTAGGCTCTCCTCGACTTGCAGCATTTGTCTGGCGACCTTGTCCCCTATTTCTGACAACTGAAAAGTCAGACCGGTTTCCATTAGTAAAAGGGTTCTCAGGCGTTGGGCTAAGTCTTGGACCTCTTGGTCTATACTAGGTATGTCAAATGTGTTAACAGTTGTCACCCCCGCCGCATACCGATAGTGTATATCGGTTGTTGTTAGATAACATGAAAACATGTCTCGTGGTTCATTGTTGGACTATCTCGATCATATGTACTGTAAGTATCACCTCAGCGTCTAGCTGTTGTGACTCTATTCCCCATTTTGTTTAATGTCCATTGTACTTGGTTCTCAGTTAGCCCAATTGACCATCGAAATTCATTATATCTTCCCTTTGGCAGTTACACTTTTAACTCCTTTCTTACAGTGATATTTACGCAAATAAATACTTAATGAAACACGTGTCCCAAGTCTCACACTTTGGACTGGGGTAAAACAAATATTCCCGTCGTGATGGGACAAGTCAGGTTGGTACCGTACTGGTATTCCCGGTGTATGGTGCTGACACAATATTCACCCTTCCTTCTTTATACAGATCGTACGGGAAAATGCTGTCCCACAGTTATCTTCAAGGTGCAGTTCCATGTTATCCCATCCTAATTAAACCTGCATGCAGAGGCTGCATGTTCAACCATGTTGTAGAGGGAAATGAACATGTCCTGAGCTTTTGAGCACACCCAATTCGGCCTGGGGCTACTCATGTTTTTCCTATCCACCCGGGTTACATTTCCGGTGTTCATTGTATCCTACTAAATGTTCTCGGGCATGATTGGGTAATACCATACTATCTCTAACAGGGTGATATCATTCTGTTCCTGTAAATGATACTCGTGCCTCTGGGTACACCTGTACCAACCTTCTGACTTGGCACAGAGTCTTAGTAAGTTGATAAGTGGATATTGCCCTAGATCTCAATCAGTTAAAGAGCTTTCCCTTTGCAATATGCTGAAGGTTTCCTTGGGCTTGTTCCACTAACCAAGATCCATACATTACTTCAGCCCTTTCATTGACGACGATTTGTTCCTCTTCTATAATCTGCTTTGCCCACTTATTACCATTAAACCAATTGCAACATATTAATCAGGCCTCACCGTCTTCTGTTATGATTCTCCCCAATGGTCTCGGCACAATTCTTGTCACGGTACGATCAAGCCCATCACCCTCCCTAAATTCAGTGCAGGTTGTATTTGCCCTCTGCCAAAATCCCTTGATCATTCTCCCATGTAGCCACGCTGATTTAGGCTTGCACCACCCAGGTAGTCCCACTTTGATCAGATTCAATATTACAGGTACCACTTCGTGATGCATATCATGGTACAATATCATCTGAGTTGAGATTACCATTAACCTATTTGTTGGCCCTGAGATGTGTTTATGACAAACAATTTGCTTTTCCTACAAATCTGTTTATTCATTGGAGAAGGAGCCTTTGGATGAGTCTTTTTTGAACTCTACTACTTGTATAACCGCGCTCCCGTCCTTGCACCCCTTGATATAATGGACGGTTACAGTGGTATGATTACCATGTCACTGGAAATGTACCCCTATTCTATACCCTCAGCTGTCCCTACTTCTACCATTCATGATATGTTTTCTACTACTTCGTGAGATTGGCGAGGTTTGCGAGGCATGTCTGTGGACAGGATGTGGTTCCAGATCTGGGACACGAGGAGATTCTTCCAGCTCCCGTATCCTGTCTATTTCCACTTGGATCATACTGCACCTGATTAGGTGGGGTTATCCCATTATGCACTCCTTCTTCCTCATCCCCCCGGAGAGGACGAATCCAGCTGCCCATGTTCATAACCATTTCTTCTTGTCTCGGTACCTGCTGGTGAACTGAAAAAACTTAATCTGGTTAATATAAAACCACTTAATTCTCCTAGGTAACCGGGCTGCATATACCATGGGACTAGCTTTACCAACGCTATTATACGGTCCCTTGTACCAGAGTTCAAACCTTCCACCCTGGCATAGTTATGTTCCATTACCTGGCCCCCCACCAGCCACTCCTGATATTTACTCGGAGCCAGATTTAGTCGGTTACGGTGGTGTGCTCTTCTGATCCCTCAGGCACAATCCACTAACCCCTTTAAACAACATCGCTTCTTCCCGATGGTCACCTACTTAAAACAAAAGCTTAAGAGCCCGAGGGGTTAATTTGTAATATGATCCTAAAATTCCTTCTACCTCAGGAGCAAATATTCTCTTCAAATTAAGAACCAATATTCCAATATTCAAAAGGTTTCGTCACTGAATTAAAACAAAGTTTACAGCTGCCTGTGAAAGAGTTGACTTCCTTTGTTCCGAAAGCCAACAAACACAGACATGGGGGCTGGCAGTTGTTTCTCATAGGGGAGTGGTATGTCCCACCCATGGTCTTGGTTGTACTCAGTTGCCTTTCTGCCTAAGTCACCCCCTTCTATATCGTCATCCTTTTTGTGTGTCCTGACGGGTGCTGTCGCCATCACACCTACTGTCGGTTTATTTTGTCGCTTTCCACTCAGTAGTCTAGTCCGTCTACTTAATTCATAATACGTGCGAGTGACTAAAACAAGGGCTTTCTCCTCCTTTTGTTTCTTTTTAACTCCCACCATTTTCTTTGTTCAGCAGGTGGGTCGTCTGGTTTCCAATTTTGTTTAATCATTATTTCATTTAGTTTTCGATTACTGCCTGCTAGGTACCATGTCCGAGACCCCTCTGGTCCCACTCAAGTTTCTCATTTCCCATGGCTATTGGTTGTCAGAGGTACATCCCTTACTCGTCCTGAGTGAGACCATTACTTGCAACCCATTGATTTTCAGCAGTACGTCCCTTAATTACTCCTCACGAGTGAGACCATCACTTGCAACCTTATTGGTTGCCAGTGGTACGTCCCTTACTTGCCCTGAGTGAGACCGATACTTGCAGCCCATTGGTTGTCAGCGGTACGTCCCTTACTTACTCCTCACGAGTGGGACGGTTATTTGCAACCTTATTGGTTGTCAGCGTACATCCCTTACTTACTCACCCTGAATGAAACTGATACTTGCAACCTATTGGTTGGCAGCGGTACGTCCCTTACTTACTCCTCACGAGTGGGACTGTTACTTGCAACCTATACCAATTATCAATCGCAACATTACACAGGCACACTTCTAGATAACAGATTGTAATTGTTTCACTTGGGATCTTTGGCTGACTACTTGAAGTCTCGGCAGACCTGCAGATTCGGATCTCTTGGGCAGCTGACACCAGACAGACTTCTGCCCTTGTCCTAACTGTGCGTGGTAATTAAAACATACTCACGCCTTTGACATGGCTTCCATCTGCCGGTGTCCGCATTCGCTTAAGATCCTGCCGGCCACGCCAATTGTAGTGGAATATTTAAAATAAACACTGAACACCAGGTCTAGGTTCGAAGATTCAAATAGTTTTTATTTGCACTGGTGGGGAGACCGTCTGCTCTCTCTCTGTAGCCACGCTTCTCCGATGATACAAAGTTCCAAGCAATCTTTTATACACTTAATGATGCATGTCAGCCTCGTGCACGATCCCGTGACACAGTTTGATTAGCCTAAAGCTCGCATGCTCAATGGCTGGTTACTTCCCTTCCGCATCACATAATCACTCGCCTATGTTTTATGCTAAGCTCACGTAACATTAAGGTACCACCTCCGCTATCGAAGAAGCATATGACTGATGTGATCACAATCTGTTGTTGCTACTATAACCCTTGCTCAGGCCAGATGGTATCCTATTAACATTTCACTTCTGCCCCATTGTTCTGCTTTCCTGTCCTCCTAGGCCCCTGTGGTTCAATCTCCAAGTCACGCAGCTTACATCTATTGGTCATTGCAAAAGTCAACGTTATTCCTAACGTTATCTCGACTGCCCATTAAGCTGACCTCTGCAAAAGCCTATTAGTTCATTTGAGTCCCGAGACTCATTCTTAACCCTTTAATTATAGCAGAGCTCGAAAGCCCCACTTTAGTACAATTCCCGCAATACCATAATTATCTTATTTACTGATTGTTTTTGCAGGTTGGGTGTTCAGCACAGGCTTCAAGAATTGCAGCTTAATATTATATCAGGTATGTAAAACCATGAGAGCAGCATGTTATTTTTTTAACTTTGTGTTTATCCCTTTTCATTTTCTGTCGTTCAGGAGCCACTCTCCTCCCTTATTTTATAATAATACCAAAAATAGGATGGAGCTGGAGCCTTCATCGGAGCTCAGAGGGTGCACCGCACTGAACTTCCCAACAGGATTTCCTCCCCTAATTGTTGAAGGTGGCAGGGCAGGTTGAGAAAGCAGTTGAAAAACCATACGGGATCCTGGGATTCATAAATAGAGGCATAGGGCTGGATTTTCGGTTCTGCTCATTTCGGGGCAGTAAAGTTTGCGCCCAGGAACAGTTTGCGCCTCAGTCAGCAAAATTCATCAGCTGGGCCCTGAGTGTGGGGCGGAGCGCTACACACCTTACTAGGCTGGCTGAGCAACTGAAAATCCTGAGCTAAACAGCCTGCCTTGAAGCGCTGTAAGAGGCAAAAAAATACCCAAAACATTCCCAATAAATAACTCACGCCACCACAACATAAATGGCAAAAAATAAAAAATAAAAAAACAATCACACTTACCTGAGGTCAACATTACTTACCTCACTGTGGCCATTACAACTCGAACTGCCCGCTTTCACAGGCGGTCCCAGCACGTCGCTCTACTCAGCGCTACGGATCGGATGGCAGCCAAAAATCGAGCCGGTGTAGCAACCAGAGGCGTTGCATATCGGCTCGCCTCTTCCAGTCGGTAGTGCTCCGTGCCCCGTCGAAAATGGCACCGAATGTCTCAGCGGGGCGCTGAAAGCTGGACGCTCACCCGGAAGTGCTTACCGCCGCCATTGTTGTCCCTCTGGGGTGCCAACAGGGGCACAGAAGACTGAGAATCCAGCTCATAGAGTACAAAAGCAAGGAAGTTATGATAAACCTTTATAAAACATTAGTTTGGCCTCAACTGGAAGGATGTGCAGACCTTAGAGGGGGTGCAGAAAAGATTTACAAGAATGGTTTCAGGGATGAGGAACTCCAGTTACGTGGATAGACTGAAACATAGAAACATAGAAAATAGGTACAGGAGTAGGCCATTCGGCCCTTCTAACCTGCACCGCCATTCAATGAGTTCATGGCTGAACATGCAACTTCAGTACCCCATTCCTGCTTTCTTGCCATACCCCTTGATCTCCTTAGTAGTAAGGACTACATCTAACTCCTTTTTGAATATATTTAGTGAATTGGCCTCAACAACTTTCTGTGGCAGAGAATTCCACAGGTTCACCACTCTCTGGGTGAAGAAGTTTCTCCTCATCTCGGTCCTAAATGGCTTGCCCCTTATCCTGAGACTGTGACCCCTGGTTCTGGACTTCCGCAACATTGTGAACATTCTTCCTGCATCTAACCCGTCTAAACCCATCAGAATTTAAAACTTTTCTATAAGGTCCCCTCTCATTCTTCTGAACTCCAGTGAATACAAGCCCAGTTGATTCAGTCTTTCTTGATATGTCAGTCCCGCCATCCTGGGAATCAGTCTGGTGAACCTTCGCTGCACTCCCTCAATAACAAGAATGTCCTTCCTCAGGTTAGGAGACCAAAACTGTACACAATACTCCAGGTGTGGCCTCACCAAGGCCCTGTACAACTGTAGCAATACCTCCCGGCCCCTGTACTCAAATCCCCTTGATATGAAGGCCAACATGCCATTTGCTTTCTTAACCGCATGCTGTACTTGCATGCCAACCTTCAATGACTGATGTACCATGACACCCAGGTCTCGTTGCACCTCCCCTTTTCCTAATCTGTCACCATTCAGATAATAGTCTGTCTCTCTGTTTTTAACCACCAAAGTGGACAACCTCACATTTATCCACATTATACTTCATCTGCCATGCATTTGCCCACTCACCTAACCTATCCAAGTCGCTCTGCAGCCTCATAGCATCCTCCTCGCAGCTCACACTGCCACCTAACTTAGTGTCATCCGCAGATTTGGAGATACTACATTTAATCCCCTCGTCTAAATCATTAATATACAGTGTAAACAGCTGGGGCCCCAGCACAGAACCTTGCGGTACCCCACTAGTCGCCGCCTGCCATTCTGAAAAGTACCCATTTACTCCTACTCTTTGCTTCCTGTCTGACAACCATTTCTCAATCCATGTCAGCACACTACCCCCAATCCCATGTGCTTTCACTTTGCACATTAATCTCTTGTGTGGAACCTTGTCGAAAGCCTTCTGAAAGTCCAAATATACACATCAAATGGTTCTCCCTTGTCCACTCTACTGGAAACATCCTCAAAAAATTCCAGAAGATTTGTCAAGCATGATTTCCCTTTCACAAATCCATGCTGACTTGGACCTATCACGTCACCTCTTTCCAAATGTGCTGCTATGACATCCTTAATAATTGATTCCATCATCTTACCCACTACCGATGTCAGGCTGACTGGTCTATAATTCCCTGTTTTCTCTCCCTCCTTTTTTAAAAAGTGGGGTTACATTGGCTACCCTCCACTCGATAGGAACTGATCCAGAGTCTATGGAATGTTGGAAAATGACTGTCAATGCATCCGCTATTTCCAAGGCCACCTCCTTAAGTACTCTGGGGTGCAGTCCATCAGGCCCTGGAGATTTATCGGCCTTCAATCCCATCAATTTCCCCAACACAATTTCCCGACTAATAAGGATTTACCTCAGTTCCTCCTCCTTACTAGACCCTCTGACCCTTCTTATATCCGGAATGCTGTTAGTGTCCTCCTTAGTGAATACCGAACCAAAGTACTTGTTCAATTGGTCCGCCATTTCTTTGTTCCCCGTTATGACTTCCTCTGATTCTGACTGCAGGGGACCGACATTTGTCTTTACTAAACTTTTTCTCTTTACATATCTATAGAAACTTTTGCAATCCGTCTTAATGTTCCCTGCAAGCTTCCTCTCGTACTCTATTTTCCCTGCCCTAATCAAACCCTTCGTCCTCCTCTGCTGAGTTCTAAATTTCTCCCAGTCTCCGGGTTCGCTGCTATTTCTGGCCAATTTGTATGCCACTTCCTTGGCTTTAATACTATCCCTGATTTCCCTTGATAGCCACGGTTGAGCCATCTTCCCTTTTATATTTTTATGCCAGACAGGAATGTACAATTGTTGTAGTTCATCCATGCGGTCTCTAAATGTCTGCCATTGCCCATCCACAGTCAACCCCTCAAGTATCATTCGCCAATCAATCCTAGCCAATTCACGCCTCATACCTTCAAAGTTACCCTTCTTTAAGTTCTGGACCATGGTCTCTGAATTAACTGTTTCATTCTCCATCCTAATGCAGAATTCCACCATATTATGGTCACTCTTCCCCAAGTAGCCTCGCACAACGAGATTGCTAATTAATCCTCTCTCATTACACAACACCCAGTCTAAGATGGCCTCTCCCCTAGTTGATTCCTCGACATATTGGTCTAGAAAACCATCCCTTATGCACTCCAGGAAATCCTCTTCCACCATATTGCTTCCAGTTTAGTTAGCCCAATCTATGTGCATATTAAAGTCACCCATTATAACTGCTGCACCCTTATTGCATGCACCCATAATTTCCTGTTTGATGCCCTCCCCAACATCACTACTACTGTTTGGAGGTCTGTACACAACTCCCACTAACGTTTTTTGCCCTTTGGTGTTCTGCAGCTCTACCCATATAGATTCCACATCATTCAAGCTAATGTCATTGCTAATTATTGTATTAATCTCCTCTTTAACCAGCAATGCTACCCCACCTCCTTTTCCTTTTATTCTATCCTTCCTGAATGTTGAATACCCCTGGATGTTGAGTTCCCAGCCCTGATCATCCTGGAGCCACGTCTCCGTAATCCCAATCACATCATATTTGTTAACATCTATTTGCACAGTTAATTCATCCACCTTATTACGGATACTGCTTGCATTAAGACACAAAGCCTTCAGGCTTGTTTTTTTAACACCCTTTGTCCTTTTAGAATTTTGTTATACAGTGGCCCTTTTTGTTCTTTGTCTTGCGTTTCTCTGCCCTCCACTTTTTCTCCTTCGAGCAGAGAAGGTTGAAAGCAGATTTGATAGTCATGAGGGATCTAGACAGCATTGGTAGAGAGAAACTGATCCCATTGGCAGAAGGGTCAAGAACCAGAGGACACAGATTCAAGGCGATTGGCAAAAGATCCAAAGGCGACATGAGGAAAATCTTTTTTATGCAGCGAGTGGTGAGGATCTGGAATGCACTGCCTGAAATGGTGGTGAAGGCAGATTCAATCGTGGCTTTCAAAAGGGAATTAGATAAGTACCTGAAGGAAAAAAATTGCAGGGCTACAGGGAAAGCGGGGGGGGGGGAATGGGACTAGCTGAATTGCTCTTTAGAGAGCCAGCATGGGCTCGATGGGCCGAATGGCCTCCTTCTGTGCTGCAACCATTCTAGGATTCTATGAGCCCGAAATTGATGGCCTTACTGCCCACTGGTGCTGGCTGCCGCCGAGTTTTTTCGGCGGTCTCCCCTCGGTGACGGATTCCTCTAGGTCTGCTGCCGGCGGGTGGGGAGTACCGCCGGGAACTGCCCACTGATGGCCACTCACGTGCAAGTCGCGTAAGTGACCTCCCGCCCACCGAGCTGGCGGATTCCTCCAGGCGGGAATCGGTGGCAGCAGGGGGAAGGACTAACCCCAACGGTAAGTAAGACGACCTGCAGAAAAAGGTTAGTGAACTTTTATTTATTTATTTTTTTCAGCGATTTATGTGGATGGGGTCCCCTGAAGATTTTCCATTGTACTTTTTTCTTTAAAATTTTAATTTTTATCTGTTTTCCCCCCCTCCCTGTGCCTCATTCAATCCTTGGCGGCACTTTGGCGAGGATCGCTTTTGCCGCCGAGATTGGGAGCTCTCGCCCGCTGCCACCCAGATTCATGGTGTACATTGTTTTTTTGCTGATGGGCGCTACTGGCATATCTTTTAGAGGAATCTCCCTGGCAAAGTACCACCAGGTCTCTTGGCGGTCCTTTAGACGGTCCTTGGCTTTGACCAAGTTCAGGCCCTCTGATTCTAACTTGAATAGGCTACTGGGACATGAAAATAATTGCCTGGAATACTTGGTCTATAGCACACTTTGCTGTGGGAGTAGAAAATCCAGGGGGAAGCAGCTCTTAAAGGGCTGCAACTCACCTTTAAAGGAGAAGTTGTTGGTGGTGTCAGCAAAATTGACGAATTGCTCACAATGGTACACTGGAGATGTGGGCAGCACTGCTGGTGGGCTCAGGGTCCAGACGTGCACAGTAGTATTGAAAAGCAGAGAGGTTATGTTAAACTTGTATGGAACTTTGATTAGACTACGTTTGGAATACTGTGAACAGTTCTGGTATCTATATTGCAAAAAGGATATTGAGGCACTGGAGAAGGTGCAAAAAAAGATGTTCATGGTTGAGAACTGAAAGATTATAACAATCAGGCTGGGGTGCTTTTCTCTAGAAAAGAGAAGGCTAAAGGGTGGCCTAATAGAGCTCTTTGTAATTATGAAAGGGTTTGATAGGGTGGATGTAGCGAAGATGTTTCCACTTGTGGGGGAGACCAAACCTGGGGCCATGAATACAAGATAGTCACTAATAAATTCAATAAGGAATTCAAGAGAAACTTCTTTACCCAGAGAATGATTAGAATGTGGAACACAGGGCGTAGTTGAGGCAATTAGCATAGATGCATTTAAGGAGAAGCCAGATAAGTACATGAGAGAGAAAGGAATTATGTTGATAGGGTGAGATGACATTAGTCACTTAAGCCAGTTTAAAATCATTTAAAATGTTTAAATGAGGACACATGTATACCAATAGTGCAGCCACATTTCTGGCCTCACAATTAGGCACGCGAGGTCCTGATGAGTAGCGTGCCTGCTCCTAGCAAAGCACTGCAGCGTCAGCACAGCCTTAGAAACTCAGGGTTGTGGTTTCGAGCTCCCAGAGCTACTGCTGCAGCGTGGGCATGCTGAATGTATAGTTCAGTTTTGTGTTTGTTCATTTTGGAAATTCCCAGCTCAGGCCCTCCCCATAGTCTTGCACCTGCAGGATGTGTAATGTCAGTGGGTGCAGACGACAGATGCTGCAACATAAGTGAATGCATGTTTATCGTGCCGTGACCAGTATCAAGCTATTTTGCTTTGTGGTGACAGGTTGGGTTACAGATTCTTAGAAACGGCTATCGGTAGCCTCATCGTAGCAGGCCACTCTCACTTGTGCAGTCCCTTTTGTTTCTTTGCAATTTTGTTCAATAATTGATATCGAGCTGGGCTTGATGATATTTGGATATTGTCGGGTTGTGAGTTATGCTCGTGAGTCAATCTATGAGGACACCAAGGATTAGTTAATCCGTTACTTCCCAATAGAGAATTGAGAAGAAACTTCTTTACCCAGAGAGCGGTTAAAATGTGGAACTCGCTACCACAAGGGGTGATTGATAGATGCATTTAAGTGGGAAGTTAGATAAGCACATAGAATCATAGAAATTTACAGCACAGAAGGAGACCATTTCGGCCCATTATGTCCGCGCCGGCCAACAAAGAGCTATCCAGTCTAATCCCACTTTCCAGCTCTTGGTCCATAGCCCTGTAGGTTACAGCACTTTGGGCCCAAGTTTCCACAAGAAAAAAAACGGGCGCCCCTCCGAGCTGGGCGCCCGTTTTTCGCGCCTAAAACGGCACCTAAAAAAAAAAAATCGCGATCCTCGAGCGTTCTGCAGCTCCTTGTCTGCCTGGCGCGGCGTGCAGGGGGGCGGAGCCTACACTCGTGCCAATTTTGTAAGTGGGAGGGGGCGGGTACTATTTAAATTAGTTGTTTTCCCTGCCGGCAACGCTGCGCATGCGCGTTGGAGCGTGTGCGCGCGCGCGTTGGAGCCTGCCCCTCCCTTCCCCCCCCTCCCGTTCGCGGGAACATCGCTGAGTTGACTAAGGCTTCCACCTCAAGTGGAAAGCTGTTTGCTGCCTCGTTACTGCCTGCCCCTCCCTCCCCCCCCCGTTCGCGGGAACATCGCTGAGCTGACTAAGGCTTCCACCTCAAGTGGAAAGCTGTTTGCTGCCTCGTTACTGCCTGCCCCTCCCTCCCCCCCCGTTCGCGGGAACATCGCTGAGCTGCCTGAAGCACTTTCACACAGGTAGGAAGATGGTTTATTTAATCTTTTCTTTGCTTATAAATGTTTATTCAGGTTGGATTTATTTGTATAAGTATAAATAAGGATTTATTGTCGAATTTAATGAGTTCCCTTCCCCTCCCCTCCCCCCCCACCTCATTCTGGACGCCTAATTTGTAACCTGCGCCTGATTTTTTAATGTGTAGAACAGGTTTTTTCAGTTCTACAAAAATCTTCACTGGCTCCATTCTACTTTAGTTTGGAGTACATTTTCACTGTACACTGAACTTTCAAATCAGGCGTCAGTGGCCGGACACGCCCCCTTTTGAAGAAAAAATTCTGTTCTAAAGTAGAACTGTTCTACCTGACTAGAACTGCAGAAAAAAAAATGTGGAGAATTGCGATTTCTAAAATAGTCCGTTCTCCACCAGTTGCTCCTAAAAATCAGGCGCGAATCATGTGGAAACTTGGACCCATAAAGTGCACATCCAAGTCTCTTTTAAATGTGGTGAGGATTTCTGCCTCTACCACCCTTTCAGGCAGAGTTCCAGACCCCCACCACCCTCTGGGTGAAGAAATTTCCTTTCATATCTCCTCTAAACCTCCCTCAATTACTTTAAATCTATGTCCCCTGGCTGTTGACCCCTCTGCCATGGGAAACAGGTCCTTCCTATCCACTCTATCCTGGTCCCTCATAATTTTATACACCTCAATCAGGTCTCCCCTCAGCCACCTCTGTTCCAAAGAAAATAGACCCAGCATCTCCAATCTTTCACCATAGCCCAAATTCTCCAGTCCAGTCAACATTCTTGTAAATCTTCTCTGTACCCTTTCCAGTGCAATCACATCTTTCCTGTAATGTGGTGACCTGAACTGCACACAGTACTCCAGCTGCGGCCTAATCAGTATTTTATACGCATAACGTCCTTGCTCTTGTATTCCATGCCTTGACTTATAAAGACAAGTATTCTATATACCTTCTTAACCATCTTATCTACCTGGCCTGCTACCTTCAGGGATCTGTGGACCTGCACTCCAAGGTCCCTTTGTTCCACTACACTTTTCACTGTCATCCCATTTAATGTGTATTCCCTTGCCTTATTAGATCTCCCCAAATGCATTACCTCACACTTATCTGGATTGAATTCCATTTGCCACATGAAGGAGAAAGGAATAGAAATATATGTTGATGGGGTTAGATGAAGAGGGGTGGGAGGAGCCTCATGTGGTATGGACCAGTTGGACTGAATGGCCTGTTTCTGTGCTGTAAATACTTTGTAATACTTTGTAATGTTAGCAAATAACCAAGTAAGATTTCAGCATGTTTCAGGGGTTAGTTTTATGGCAGCACCAATGTTCCCTTTTTAAGCTGTGAGGCCACGCAGCATTCTTGAGATCCCGTGTAGCCAGTGAGCCGGCTTTTAAATTGGGAAAAAAACGCACATGTATGGAATTCTGAATGGGCCGCACAGCCCATTAAACTGGCCAGCTGCCGCTTTGCGCCGATTTCAGGTGGGTATCCATCCAGCTACATGCAGGTGAGGCCTAGGAATTAAAATCGTCCAGGCTTCATGCTGCCATGGCCGGAGGTGAGCAGGGGGGGCGGGGGGAGGAGTTGGTGCTCATTCACCACCCCATTTTGGTCAAAGGGGTAGGTCTTAAGAACGTATTAAAGGAGGAAAGAGAGACTCAGAGGTTTGGGGATGGAATTCCAGAGCTTAGGTCCTAGGCAGCTGATGGTACGGCCACCAATGTTGGAGCGAATAAAATCGGGATGCGCAAGAAGCCAGAATAGAGCAGTGCAGAGATCTTGGAGGGTTGTGGAGCTGGAGGAGGTGACAGAGATAGAGAATGACTTGAAAACAAGGATGAGAATTTTAAAAGGGAGGCATTGCTGGACTAGGAGACACATTGTCTCCTAGTCCAGCACTGCACCGGAGTGACAGCCTAGATTTGATGCTTAGAGTCTGTGGAGTGGGACTTGAACCCACAATCTTCTGACTCGGAGGTGAGAGTGCCACCCACTGAGCCACAGCTGACTTTTAGCAATAAAAATTCATGAAGTGTGGCACTTCATGATCAAAAGTGGTGCAACTTCATATTAAGTTTGACAAATTAAAAATAGTGATTATCAGTAGTTAACAAACAAAAGCAAGACAGTAGAAGTGTTCTTTTCAGAGATTTTTCAAGATCACCAGTTACTCACGATTTTAACTGCCCACCTGATTTCTGTCGGGAGAGTAGGGTTTAAATTGTCCCTTATTAGTCAAATTTATTGCACGTATAAAACTTTACTGATTTCCATGGACTGTGGGGAAAGAGCATTTCTCCTGTGCTAACATAAAACTAACCCCTGAAACAACCCTGAATAGTTCAAAGTATTTTTCAGGAAATATATTTCTACTGTATTTTTAAAAAAATGTCTCAGCAAGTCCATAAAGCTGTGTTATAATTAGGAATTGCATTTATTATCCCTTGGAAGACCCTAGAATTGTATTTAAAGCGGGGAATGTAATGCTTTCATCTCACAATAGCGTAGCCTAAACCTTCACCCGAGAGCAACTAAACAACAACAACAACAACTTGTATTTATATAGCGCCTTTAACGTAGTGAAACGTCACAAGGAGCTTCACAGGAGTATTATGAGATAAAACAATTTGTCACCGAGCTGCATAAGTTGAAACTAACGCAAATGACCAAAAGATTGGTCAAAGAGGTAGGTTTTGAGGAGCGTCTTGAAGGAGGAAAGAGAGGTAGAGAGGTTTAGGCAGGGAGTTCCAGAGCTTAGGGCCTAGGCAACAGAAGGCATGGCCACCAGTTGTTGAGCAATTATAATCAGGGATGCTCAAAAGGGCAGAATTAGAATCAGTGAAAGAGTAATTGTTTTAACAGGGACTAAGGCATCTTCTAAAAGCAATAAGCACGAGTAGTCATGTTCCAGATTGTAAATATGATGATAGGAACCGAAAACATAGAAACATAGAAAATAGGTGCAGGAGTAGGCCATTCGGCCCTTCGAGCCTGCACCGCCATTCAATGAGTTCATGGCTGAACATGCAACTTCAGTAACCCATTCCTGCTTTCTCGCCATACCCCTTGATCCCCCTAGTAGTAAGGACTACATCTAACTCCTTTTTAAATATATTTAGTGAATTGGCCTCAACAACTTTCTGTGGTAGAGAATTCCACAGGTTCACCATTCTCTGGGTGAAGAAGTTTCTCCTCATCTCAATCCTAAATGGCTTACCCCTTATCCTTAGACTGTGACCCCTGGTTCTGGACTTCCCCAAAATCGGGAACATTCTTCCTGCATCTAACCTGTCTAAACCCGTCAGAATTGAAAACATTTCTATGAGATCCCTCTCATTCTTCTGAACTCCAGTGAATAAAAGCCCAGTTGATCCAGTCTTTCTTGATATGTCAGTCCCGCCATCCTGGGAATCAGTCTGGTGAACCTTCGCTACTCTTCCTCAATAGCAAGAATGCCCTTCCTCAAGTTAGGAGACCAAAACTGTACACAATACTCCAGGTGGGGCCTCACTAAGGCCCTGTACAACTGTAGTAACACCTCCCTGCCCCTGTACTCAAATCACCTCGCTATGAAGGCCAATATGCCATTTGCTTTCTTAACCGCCTGCTGTACCTGCATGCCAACCTTCAATGACTGATGTACCATGACACCCAGGTCTCGTTGCAACTCTCCTTTTCCTAATCTGTCACCATTCAGATAATAGTCTGTCTCTCTGTTTTTACCACCAAAGTGGCTAACCTCACATTTATCCACATTATACTTCATCTGCCATGCATTTGCCCACTCACCTAACCTATCCAAGTCACTCTGCAGCCTCATAGCATCCTCCTCGCAGCTCACACTGCCACCCAACTTAGTGTCATCCGCAAATTTGGAGATACTACATTTAATCCCCCGTCTAAATCATTAATGTACAATTTAAATAGCTGGGGCCCCAGCACAGAACCTTGCGGTACCCCACTAGTCACTGCCTGCCATTCTGAAAAGTCCCCATTTACTCCTACTCTTTGCTTCCTGTCTGACAACCAGTTCTCAATCCATGTCAGCACACTACCCCCAATCCCATGTGCTTTAACTTTGCACATTAATCTCTTGTGTGGGACCTTGTCGAAAGCCTTCTGAAAGTCCAAATATACACATCAAATGGTTCTCCCTTGTCCACTCTACTGGAAACATCCTCAAAAAATTCCAGAAGATTTGTCAAGCATGATTTCCCTTTCACAAATCCATGCTGACTTGGACCTATCATGTCACCTCTTTCCAAATGCGCTGCTATGACAACCTTAATAATTGATTCCATCAATTTCCCCACTATTGATGTCAGGCTGACCGGTCTATAATTCCCTGTTTTCTCTCTCCCTTCTTTTTTAAAAAGTGGGGTTACATTGGCTACCCTCCAATCCATAGGAACTGATCCAGAGTCTATGGAATGTTGGAAAATTACTGTCAATGCATCCGCTATTTCCAAGGCCACCTCCTTAAGTACTCTGGGATGCAGACCATCAAGCCCTGGGGATTTATCGGCCTTCAATCCCATCAATTTCCCCAACACAATTTCCCGACTAATAAGGATTTCCCTCAGTTCCTCCTTCTTACTAGACCCTCTGACCCCTTTTATATCCGGAAGGTTGTTTGTGTCCTCCTTAGTGAATACCGAACCAAAGTACTTGTTCAATTGGTCTGCCATTTCTTTGTTCCCCGTTATGGCTTCCCCTGATTCTGCCTGCAGGGAACCTACGTTTGTCTTTACTAACCTTTTTCTCTTTACATATCTATAGAAGCTTTTGCAGTCCATTTTAATGTTCCCTGGAAGCTTCCTCTTGTACTCTATTTTCCCTGCCCTAATCAATCCTTTGTCCTCCTCTTATGAGTTCTAAATTTCTCCCAGTCCCCGGGTTCGCTGCTATTTCTGGCCAATTTGTATGCCACTTCCTTGGCTTTAATACTATCCCTGATTTCCCTTGATAGCCACGGTTGAGCCACCTTCGCTTTTTTATTTTTACGCCAGACAGGGATGTACAATTGTTGTAGTTCATCCATGCGATCTCTAAATGTCTGCCATTGCCCATCCACTGTCAACCCCTTAAGTATCATTCGCCAATCTATCCTAGCCAATTCACACCTCATACCTTCAAAGTTACCTTCTTTAAGTTTTGGACCATGGTCTCTGAATTAACTGTTTCATTCTCCATCCTAATGTAGAATTCCACTATATTATGGTCACTCTTCCCCAAGGGGCCTCGCACAACGAGATTGCTAATTAATCCTCTCTCATTACACAACACCCAGTCTAAGATGGCCTCCCCCCTAGTTGGTTCCTCGACATATTGGTCTAGAAAACCATCCCTTATGCACTCCAGGAAATCCTCCTCCACCGTATTGTTTCCAGTTTGGTTAGCCCAATCTATATGCATATTAAAGTCACCCATGATAACTGCTGCACCTTTATTGCATGCACCCCTAATTTCCTGTTTGATGCTCTCCCCAACATCACTACTACTGTTTGGAGGTCTGTACACAACTCCTACTAGCGTTTTCTGCCCCTTGGTATTCCGTAGCTCCACCCATACCGATTCCACATCATCCAAGCTAATGTCTTTCCTTACAATTGCATTAATTTCATCTTTAACCAGCAACGCCACCCCGCCTCCTTTTCCTTTCTGTCTATCCTTCCTAAATGTTGAATACCCTTGGATGTTGAGTTCCCAGCCTTGGTCATCCTGGAGCTATGTCTCCGTGATGCCAACCACATCGTATCCGTTAAGTACAGAAAAATTATAAAATGCTTATTTGTGTGATGGAATGTCCTTGTGTACCTGATAGATTGGACCATATGTGCCAATTTTAACCCATCGGAGAGCTGATGGGATCGGGTGCAACGCAGGTTTTGCACACCCGCCCGATCTTACTCTCCATTGAAGTCATTGTATGGCATGTAAAATCAGTGCCCACACAATCACGTGGGTTTCCGAGTTAAGTTAAATAGCCCCCAGTATGTATATTGTGGGAGAAAGCCTTGAGACTAACAACAGGCCTATCACATGTCGGTTTATTGCTAATCATTTATGGACGTTACATTTCCATGCCCTGGATGTTCACCTTGGGTTCCGCACTACTGGCCAATCCTGTAAGTGAATCTCTTGTCCCGTAAGAACCAGAGTGTGTTATCAGCTCGCTATCTAGGTAAATATAGGAAGACCCAGAGGTGAAATAGAGAATACTTATCATTGTATTCCGCCTTTAAAAAAAATAGAACAAGCAACAAGTTTTGTTAATTTTTAGTTTGAATGTACTGTGCTCAGATAAGCACTAATCAAAACTTTTTGTTTGCCATCTCTCACTTTTTGGTACAATCTTATGAATGAAATGCGATACATTTGGCAATACTAATGAAAGAAAAGCAGTATTCAGAAACAACTGCAAAGAAGCAGCCCATAGTGTTCCGCACAACAGTTCGATCGAAGGGTTAATGATCTTCTCGGGCACAGTTTGCTCAAACCTTTGTACTGGTTAAAAGGGCAGAAAAGCAAGCCAAAAGACTTCTGTGTTTTTTTTCTACTATCCTTTGGTTAAAATAAAAAAACAGCAGATATTTTAAAGGCAAAATCAAACTTGTTTTGGTGAAGTTGAGCCCGTAATTGGACTAATACTTTAGTGAGATGGGACTGAGGGATGTGATGTGAAGGTTGAGATGGTCTATGACAAAAGAATGGGCTTGTTTAATCTAATAGCCTTTCCCTGTTCATAAGAACATAAGAAATAGGAGCAGGAGTAGGCCATTTGGCCCCTCGAGCCTGCTCCGCCATTTAATAAGATCATGGTTGATCTTGGGCTCAGCTCCACTTCCCTAAAAATCCTTGTTCTAATCCAAGTATTCTGAGACATACTGTGATTCTTGCTTTGTGGCTGCGATGTAGGATATTGAGTACAGCAGAATGCAGTGTCACACCTGTCCTGAACCAGAATTTGTATTACACAGATTCCCAGAAGCTGGCTCGGGTGTGTGGATCAATGGATATCATTGTCAGTAACCCTCCCTACGTTTTCCACGAAGACATGTCTGGGCTAATGCCAGAGATCCTCAGGTAAATAAAACAGAACAACTTCTCCGCACTTCCACTTAACCCCATGAATGCCGCATACCCTCCATCATCATAGGCAGTCCCTCGAAATCGAGGAAGACTTGCTTCCACTCCAAAAGTGAGTTCTCAGGTGACTGTACAGTCCAATTTGGGAATTACAGTCTCTGTCACAGGTGGGACAGTCAGTCGTTGGAGGAAAGGGTGGGTGGGGAGTCTGGTTTGCCGCACAGTCCTTCCGCTGCCTGCGCTTGTTTTCTGCATGCTCTCGGCGATGAGACTCGCGATGCTCAGCGCCCTCCTGGATGCTCTTCCTCCACTTAGGGCGGTCTTTGGCCAGGGACTCCCAGTTGTCGGTGGGGATGTTGCACTTTATCAAAGAGGCTTTGAGGGTGTCCTTGGAACGTTTCCTCTGCCCATCTGGGGCTCGCTTGCCGTGTAGGAGTTCCGAGTAGAGCGTTTGCTTTGGGGGTCTTGTGTCGGGCATGCGAACAATGTGGCCTGCCCAATGGAGCTGGTCGAGTGTGGTCAGTGCTTCGATGCTGGGGATGTTGGCATGATCGAAGACACTAATGTACCCTCCACAGCTTCAGCTAAAACATAGCATGGGACTAGGGACAGGGCTCGTTAATGCACTGTCTTTTCATCTCTGAGATCTGTCTGGGTTCAAATTCTGCCCGGTATAATGGAGTAAAAGTCTCCTCTTCTAGTTGGCTGTACAGGTCTGTTATAAATTCAGGATCTACACAAGATATTCTCTTGGGTTCGACATCATCGGACACACCCATGAGCAGATCCCGCGTCCCTTACAATCAGGAGTTTACATTCACTACCTAATATCTAGTTACACAATAGTGTGACCCATGGGGCGGGGGAGATCTAACAATGAAGTTTCTTAATTAAGTTAAAATTAGCCAGCAATTAGAAATTCATGGGTTAATCAAAAGGAGTCAGTGTGGATTTGTTAAAGGGAATGTGTTTTCACCAAATTTAATAGTTATTTGAAGAAGTGCCGATTTGGATATTTAAAGGGGATGAAATTGATGCTGTGTATATGGATTTTCAGAAAGGCTTCGAGAAGGGGTCTCACAAGAGACTTGTTAGAAAAATGCAAGTTTATAGTATATGAGGAAATGTAGCAGCCTGGAGGGAAGAGAGGTAGGAAAGATTTACGGTGAATAGCTGTTCTTCAGGCTTGGAGAAAGGTCGAAGATGATATATCCCAGGGGTCAGTGTTGGGTTCATTTTTGTATATACTCAGTGTAAAGAGATGATGTGAGCTTGGATGTAGGCAACACAATCTCGAAATTTGTTGAGAACACAAAAGTAGGAGGCTTGGCAGACTGAGGAAGACTGTAAAATACTACAAGAAGACGTAGACAGGTAAGTGGAATAGGCAGGCAGGTGGCAGATGCAATTTAATGTGGATATGTGTACAGTAATCAATTTTGGGAGATAAGTAAGGACTGGCGTTAAGCAATGGAAAGACACTGAAGGATGAGACTAGGGATTCAAAAACATAATTCATTGAAAGTACATGTGTAGTAGATAGAGTCATAAAAAGGCAAATAGAATTTGGGGTTAGCTAAATAAAGACATCGAATACAAGAGTACATAAGTAAGTAAATTTATACAAAACATTGGTACGGCCACAACTTGTGTACTGTGTGTAGTTTTAGGCGCTGCATTATAGAAAGGACACTAAAGCCATAGAGAGCGTACAGCGTAGATTCACCAGGATGATGCCAGGGACAAGAAACTATCGTTATGACAAGAGACTTGAGATACCGCGACTATTTTCATATCTTTTTAAATTCATTCATGGGATGTTGGTAAAGCCAGAATTTATTGCCCATCCCTAGTTGCCCTTGTGAAGGTATTTTGGAGGGTAATTAAGAGTCAACTGCATTGCTGTGGGTTTGGAGTCACATGTAGGCCAGACCAGATAAGGACAGCAGATTTACTTCCCAAAAGGACATTAGTGAACCAGATGGGTTTTTACGACAATCCAGTAGTTTCATGGTAACCATTACTGATACTAGCTTTTTTTTCTATTCCAGATTTATTTAATTCACTGAATTTAAATTCCCCTACTGCCGTGGTGGGATTTGAACTCATGTCTCCAAATCATTAGTCCAGGCCTCTGGATTACTAGTCCAGTAACATAACCACTATGCTACCATACCCCTAATTGTACTGTACCCTTTCATTGGAAGAGAGAAGATATAATAGAGGTTTTTAAAATTCTAGCCGATTTTGATAGTGAATATTTCCTCTGTTTGGGAGTAAACGGACCTGAAGCATATCAGTTTAGCAGTGGAACGGCCTGCGCCCAATCTGTGTAGGCCTTGGTCCCACTGTTAAATTCGTGGGGGCCCTCTTTTTTCCAGGAGGAGCAAGAGTGCTCCTCTGACTCCAAAGGAACCATGCACGCGCCCCTCCACATAGCCCATTGCAATGACCTTCCCGGGACTTGCCTGAGGGACGCTGTTGGCAAGGCAAGTGACCCGATGTTGATTTCTTTGCTCAGGTGAGCCGCACATGGAGGTGCAAGCAGTGCCAACAGCTTGCATCTGAGCATGTTAATTAGGTCCGAGGGCCAAATCCTATCGATGCTCGGGCCTTTCAGCTCAGGTGCGCTCTGGTCGTGCAGCGCCTCGGCCAAGAAGTGCCGATGGTCCATCTTGGGTTTTAATAGTCCATAGATCAGAGGAGGAAGAGACTATCAATGGAGGTGAGATAAGGTAGCTACAAATAATTTACCACAAGTTACAATGCATTGCTAGGGCAGTTTTAAATTTCTGTACATGATCTGGGTGTGGTGGCAGTCGAAAGTGGGATATGCTTCCGTACCCCGGTATTCGGGTTCTTTCATCTTGATGAGCACTAGATTTTTTTTTAAAACATACATGTTACAAGCAGTCCATTATGCCTTCTTATTTTCACATGTGCTTCTTTCCACTTCCCCTCATCTGCCCAAATGTTTACCGTAAAAATTCATACCAAGTGATCATTGTTTAAACATATGTAACAAAGCATACACAGATCGTTAAAGCTCCCTTGCCTGCAATGTCTACATTCATGAAATGGACGGCTCCAGATGGTGAATGGGCAAATGCATGGCAGATGCAGAATAATGTGGATAAAAAACAGGAAGGCAGATTATTATCTGAATGGTGACACATTAGTAAAAGGGGAGATGCAACGAGATCTGGGTGTCATGGTACATCAGTCATTGAAGGTAGGTATGCAGGTACAGCAGGCAGTAAAGAAAGCAAATGGCATGCTGGCCTTCATAACGAGGGGATTTGAGCATAGGAGCAGGGAGGTCTTGCTGCAGTTGTACAGGGCCTTGGTGAGACCACACCTTGAGTATTGTGTGCAGTTTTGGTCTCCTAATCTGAGGAAGGATGTTCTTGCTATTGAGGGAGTGCAGCGAAGGTTCACCAGATTGATTTCCGGGATGGCAGGATGTATGAGGAAAGACTGGATCGACTAGGCTTATATTCACTGGAATTTAGAAGAATGAGAGGAGATCTCATAGAAACGTCTAAAATTCTGACAGGACTGGACAGGTTAGATGCAGGAAGAATGTTCCCGATGTTGGGGAAGTTCAGAACCAGGGAACACAGTCTAAGAATAAGGGGTAAGCCATATAGGACCGAGATGAGGAGAGATTTTTTCACCCAGAGAGTTGTGAACCTGTGGAATTCTCTGCCACAGAAAGTTGTTGAGTCCAGTCCGTTGGACATATTCAAAAGGAAGTTAGATGTGGCCCATGGCTAAATGGATCAGTGGGTATGGAGAGAAGGCTGGGATGGGGTACTGAGGTTGAATGATCAGCCATGATCATATTGAATGGTGGTGCAGGCTCGAAGGGCCGAATGGCCTACTCCTGCACCTATTTTCTATGTTTCTATGTCCTTAAGCAACTCTTTGAGAACACTAAACGCCTATAATCTGAGCTTGATTGTTTTACAAACACATCGTCAAATATTTCCACATAATGTCTCTCAGATGTTTGTAATTTGGTCGCTGTGAAAGACTAAAGATTAGCAGGGACCAATCACAGCAAGTTTTTTTTTATTCATTCACAGGATATGGACGTCGCCGGCAAGGCCAGCATTTATTGCCCGTCCTTAACTGCCCTCGAGAAGGTGGTGATGATCCGCCTTCTGGAATAAGTGGCTTGCTTGGCCACTTCAGAAGGCAATTAAGCATTAACCACATTGCTGTGGGTCTGGAGTCATGTATAGATCTTCCCTAAAGGCCTTTATTGAACCAGATGGGTTTTTACAACAATCTTGTAGTTTCTATGGGCCCCGAGTTTAGTCAAGCCTAAGTTCCGCCCATGTACCATCAAAAGGTCCGCTAAGATCCTGACGGTACTTTGGGCGGAAGTTTGGTGGAAAAATGGGGAAAAAAACACCCGCCATTAAAAATGGGCCTTACACGCCGATTCTGGGCGTCAGCGGGCGATATGTTGGATTCTGGGTGGCAAATGCGATCCTTGGCAAAGTAATGCTGAGGATAGAGTCGGGTCCAGGGAAGGGGGAACAGGAAAAAAAATAATGTTCAACAAATGTTTTTAAACTATCACAAATCCTTCAGAGGACCCTATCCAACAAAATTGTTGCAAAAGAAATGAAGAAAACTAGCTCACTAATGTTTTCTTGCAGGTCTTCATACTTACCGTTCAGGTAAGACCTGCCTCCACGTGGCAGTCTCTTCTGCTGGAGTGGTGGACCGCCCGGACCAATCTCGGAAGGGAGCGGGCGGGAGGACTTTTGTCGGCGTTGCACAGGGAGACCACCGAGAAAACTTGGCGGCAGCCGACAGAAAGTTCACTAAATTTGGGCCCATAGTCACCATTACTGATACTAGGGGCGAGAAATTTCCCGTCGCCCCAATTTTGGGGGGGGGGTAACCTTCCGCGACCGGGACTTCCTTCACCCAGCCCAGAAGTCACGCCCCCTGGCATGGAATTGGGCCGTACGCCCTTCAAAGGAAGTGGAGCGCTGTTTCCGACGCTCTGCTTCCTTTGAGGCACTCTGCTTACACGCTACTATGTCCGTTCCCTTCCGTTAAAGGGGAGGGGCGCTGCGCAGTCTGCAGGCCCTTTGGTGGCCGCCATTGGGCCACCAGGGATGTGATTGACTCGGCCAGCAGATCGGCACCCAAAACGGAGTGCCGGGCTGCACAATGGCGGCCCGGTCTACGCGAGGGCTGCCATTGTCGGGCCAACCCAAGAATCGGCCGACAAATAAAGATGGTGGCCCGGGGCGCTAAAGGCCTTCCCTTTAAGGGGCACCCCGGCAGCGGATGTCCGCCAGCTTCATGACCCACAAAGCTGGCGTTGGCATGTGCCACGCCAGCCTCGCAGGCCGCCTGGCAATTTCCCCCGCGGGGTGGTGAGTCGGCGCGCACTGCGGTGATGTCATCACCGGTTGCGCGCCAGCCTGGGACGCTAATCACAGGGCATTAACGGGGCTAGAAAAAGTTGCAATTTCGCCCCCTAGATTTTTATTCCAGATTTATTTAAATTAATTGAATTTAAATTCCCCAGCTGCAGTGGTGGGACTTGAAGTCACATCCCCAGATCATTAATCCAGGCCTTTAGTCCTGTAGCATAACCACAATGCTACTGTACCCTATCTTGGATGGGGTGAAATTGTGGCAGTGATGGGAAATTAAAACGGAAAACAAGGGAATTACACAGCAGGTTGGTCAGAGGCCCAAAGAGAAATTATAGATTGGTATTTTGAATGGGGCTCTTCAGCAGAACTGAAAAGTGAATGTGGCATCTATAAAAACTGATCTGTATTTCTGTTTGACATCTTGACCCACCTGTTTTGTATTTCCAGCATTTTCAGTTTTTATTGCCAATTTCCAGCATTACCTCTTCTGGATGATGGCATCAAGCCTAGAATGTTTAACGGTGTAGGGAGTACGTTGGAATAGATATCCCAGTGGGTACAGCAAGCATAGGAGTTTGCATTGTGAGAAAAATCACAATAAAAAGGTAGCTTAAGAGAGAGCAAACTGACCTAGCAATCTTGGGCCAGGCCTGAGGACATATTGGAAAACCTCTGGATCTCAGTCCGTGCGTGCTCGGCCGACATAACACCTGATGTTTTATTGCGATGCGAACATGATTGGGCTAAGCCAGCATACAGTCATGGGGTATATGAGATCATTATTTTTGAAAGTAATCGTAAAGTAATACAACTCCCGGGATACTACAAAACAGGTTGACAAATATCCTTTGCAAGAGTTTGAACAAAAAATGTCTGAGGGGGATTGACAGGATAGATGCTGAGAGGTTGTTTCGCATGAGCTGAGAGATTAGAACTAGGAGGCATAGTCTCAGGATAAGGTGTTGGCCATTTAAGACTGAGATGAAGAGGAATTTCTTCACTCAGAGTGTTGTGAATATTGGGAATTCTCTGCCCTAGAGGGCTATGGATGCTCAGTCATTGAGTATATTCAAGGCTGAGATCGATAGACTTTTGGACTCCAGAGGAATTAAGGGATATTGAGATCGGGTGGGAAAGTGGAGTTGAGGTAGAAGATCAGCCATGATCTTATTGAATGGCGGAGCAGGCACGAGGGGCCCTATGGCCTACTCCTGCTCCTATTTCTTATGTTGTTATGTAACTGGACTATTTGACCTGAAGGCGTATTTTCATAAAGTGGGGGATCGGGAGCTCCCTACAGAATAGGTTTGAAAAATATCCTTTGCAAGAGTTTGAACAAAAAAGATCTTTGGTGATTCAGATTGTTATCTTAGATTACTATAACAGATAGAATGCTATCCACACACAAATGTTGCTTCAAGATGTACTCAGAAAATTTAGGCTACTAAGCAGAAGCCTGGCATCTGAAAAGTGAGGGAGGAAAATCATTCTTACTTCCCCAGGTGCTACCAGTGCAGATCTACCAGCTATTTGTGGCCACTGAGCCTGTAGAGGCCCATGAACAGATCATTCTATCAACCAAGGAATCCTGCATGGCACCATGCCCCTGAGAAAATCAGGGAGAAAAATAGTGTGATGCCGTTCACAGCAAGAAAAGAGAAGAGAGGGAAAAATTCCAAATTTTACAAAAGCTTCTTCACCTGAATACCCCCAGGTATGAAGACCATGACGCACTAGATGGTGGGACGGATGGATTGGACGTCATCAGAGCTATATTGCAGCTTGCGCCTACTGTTCTTAAGGATCATGGGTGAGTGTGGATTATTATTATTTTGCATTCCAGTGTGGAAGTATTGCCGTAAGACCATCATATACAATATACATTAACGATTTGGATGAAGGAATAGAGTGTAATATCTCCAAGTTTGCGGATGACACTAAACTGGGTGGCGGTGTGAGCTGTGAAGAGGATGCTAAGAGGCTGCAGGGTGACTTGGACAGATTAGGTGAGTGGGCAAATACATGGCAGATGCAGTATAATGTGGATAAATGTGAGGTTATCCATTTTGGGGGCAAAAACACAAAGGCAGAATATTATCTGAATGGTGGCAGACTAGAAAAAGGGGAGGTGCAACGAGACCTGGGTGTCATGGTTCATCAGTCACTGAAAGTGGGCACGCAGGTACAGCAGGCGGTAAAGAAGGCAAATGGTATGTTGGCCTTCATAGCTAGGGGATTTGAGTATAGGAGCAGGGAGGTCTTACTGCAGTTGTACAGGGCTTTAGTGAGGCCTCACCTGGAATATTTTGTTCAGTTTTGGTTTCCTAGTCTGAGGAAGGACGTTCATGCTATTGAGGGAGTGCAGCGAAGGTTCACCAGAAGCTGACCTGTCATATGAGGAGAGACTGGATCAACTGGGCCTATATTTACTGGCATTTAGAAGGATGAGAGGGGATCTCATAGAAACATATAAGATTCTGACGGGACGGGACAGGTTAGATGCGGGAAGAATGTTCTCGATGTTGGGGAAGTCCAGAACCAGGGGACGTAGTCTTAGGATAAGGGGTAGGCCATTTAGGACTGAGATGAGGAGAAACTTCTTCACTCAGAGAGTTGTTGACCTGTGGAATTCCCTGCCACAGAGAGTTGTTGATGCCAGTTCATTGGATATATTCAAGAGGGAGTTAGATATGGCCCTTACGGTTAAGGGGATCAAGGTGTATGGAGAGAAAGCAGGAAAGGGGTACTGAAGGAATGATCAGCCATGATCTTATTGAATGGCGGTGCAGGCTCGAAGGGCCGAATGGTCTACTCCTGCACCTATTTTCTATGTTTCTATATCTTTCATTATTTATTATTGCAACTACCAATCATCGGCAGGATGCACTCACCACAGTTACGTCAACAGTACCACTCTCGCCTACAACTTCTACCACCGAGCAGGGCAGCAGCAGCAATGCCACTGGGAACACTATCACCTCCAAGTTCTTCTCCACACCATTCTGACTTGGACATATATCCAAGATTTAGATTCCAGTGACAATGAAGGAATGGCAATATGTGTCCTATGTCCATGTCAAGATGGTATGTGCCTTGGAGGTGAGGATGTCCCCATGATATTATAGGGTATTAAAAAAGTATTGTTATTTTCACATCCTAATCCAATTGTATTACTTTGCACAGATAATAAATGCCAGCTAGTGGCTCAGTGGTAGCACCCTTGCCTCTGAGTCAGAAGGTTGTGGGTTTCAGTCCCACTCCAGAGACTTGAGCACAAAAAAAATCTAGGCTGACGCTCCCAGTGCAGTACTGAGGGTGTGCTGCACTGGCAGAGATGCCGTCTTTCGGATAAGACGTTAAACCAAGTTTGCACTCTCAGATGGACATAAAAGATCCCATGGCACTATTTCAAAGAACAGCAGGGGAGTTATCTATGGTGTCCTGGCCAATATTTATCCCTCAATCAACATCACTAAAAACAGATTACCTGGTCATTATCACATTGCTATTTGTGGGAGCTTGCTTGAATGCAAATTGGCTGCCGCGCATTTCCCACATTACAGCAGTGACTACATTCCAAAAAATGCTTCATTGAGATGCCCAGTGGTCGTGAAAGGCATTATATAAATGCAAATCTTTCTTTCAGATTAAAAAAAATAACTATCAGGGGCATAAAATGTCCAGAATGAGGAAAGCTATCTGGCACCCATGAATTTCATTAAGTGCAGATACAAGAGGTGCATGCAGCTACTAGACTCATTGTTGAACATACCAATCATAGACATTTTGAAGCAGCATTTCATTAACCTTGACCGATCAAGATGAATTCCTACAGTTTGACCCAGTCACCATCTCCAGAATCATCACGGTCCACTGCAAGCTCCGCATCTTTGCGACCCTGAGACGCAATCCCTGGAACTTGTTCAAAGAGTGAAAATTAGGCTGACCCCAGTAATTGGGGTGGTGTTAGCGCACTAACCATTGGGCACTTACTAATTCTGCACTACCCAACATCTGCATCTGAACAGAGGGCCCCAGGCAAAACTAAGGGGCGATAACATTTCAGAGGGAAAGACTCCTGTTTAAGATCATTTCCTCTTTTTTCCTATTACTGTGTTTCCCTTTGACCGCTGTCAACCTCAGGGAAATGATAATTATCATCTCAAAGTGTAAGACTGGTTGCAAACCAATTAAATACACAGAGCGGTGTTGATTTTTAAGAGTGATACACTTCAAAATACAGCATGTGTTCAAACCAAAATGATTGTCGCTCCAGCTAAGAAGTCCTGATTTACGATCCCCTGCCCAGGGCTCCAGGCCCAGTAAGCACCCACTCCCGGCTCCTGACAGCGTGACTATGCCAAATAGAGGTGCTTGAGAGCAGTTTAAGCTAAAAACAGAAAATGATAGAAATGCACAGCTTTTTTTCAATCAGAATCTGTAAAGAGGAAAGACATGGTTAATATTTTGGTGCAGGCCCTTTGTCAGAATGGTTCCACCCAAAACATTAAGCTGTCTTACATATAGAATGACATGGAATTTATAGCACAGAACCACACCATTATGCCGGTGTTTATGCTCATGCTCAACACGAGCCTCCTCCGACTCTAGTTACTTAATCTCCCCCAAATCTCCCCCAATAGTGTCGGCTGTGGCTCAGTGGGCAGCACACTTGCCTCTGAGTCAGAAGGCTGTGGGTTCAAGTCCCACTCCAGGGTCTTGAACACATAAATCTAGGTTGACACTCCTTCTTCTTCTTAGACGGTCTCTCGTATTGAGGATGACTTGCTTCCACACAAAAAAAGGATGAGTTCACAGGTGTTTCAATGAGGGACCTGATATTTCCGGTCCTGAACTACATGTTGAAGGGTGGAAGATGCCCGTGCGTGGATTTTTTTAACGTGTCGTGGCCGTTGCACACCAGCCACCACATGAGTTTGACAGAGCTAGGCTGCACGGACCTAGTGCGCACATATCGCAGTGTGGGCTGGCCCGTGCTGCCCCTGGGCCCACACCTCTTCTGGGCCCCGAACTCATGCCTCTCCTGGGCCCTGACCTCACTGCTTCTGAGGGAGTGCTGCACTGTCAGAGGTGCCATCTTTTGGATGAGACGTTAAACCGAGGTCCCATCTGCTCTCTCAGGTGGACGTATTTCAAAGAAGAGCAGGGGAGTTATCTCTGGTGTCCTGGCCAATATTTATCCCTCAATCTACGTAACAAAAAACAGATTATCTGGTCATTATCACATTGCTGTTTGTGGGAGTTTGCTTGTGTGCAAATTGGCTGCTGCGTTTCCTACATTACAACAGTGACTACACTCCAAAATACTTCATTGCCTGTAAAGCACTTTAAGATGTCCGGTAGTCGTGAAAGAGCAAAGCACCAAGGTTCTAGCTAGATAAAGTGCAACTGACTATCTGTTCCACCTGTGACAGAGTCTGTAGTTCTCGTATTGGACTGTTCAGCCACCTAAGAGTGGAAGCAAGTCTTCTTCGATTCCGATGGATTGCCTATGATGATGATATGATGATAAATCGAAGTTTTTTTTTATAGAACATGACTGTCTCCCTCACGTACTTATCTACTTTCCCCTTAAACGCATCTATGCTATTCGCCTCAATTACTTCTGTGTGGTAGCGAGTTCCACATTCTAACTACTCTTTGAGTAAATGTTTTCTTTTTAATATAAAATAAAAAGAGAAAGTGCTGGAAACACTCGGCAGGTCAGGTAACATCTGTGGAGAGGGAGACAGAGTTAGCAATGTTTCAGATCAACGACCTTTCATCGGAATCTATCTTTATTTCTGTTTTTATTTCAGTCTCCAGCACTTGCTGTTTTTTTCTTTTTATCATATAGCATGGCTTTTTGTCTGATCCTTCTTCCCCGGAACGAAGCACCAAGGTTCTATTCAGCCTCTCCCCACGGTAATGGGATTAGGATTTTTTCTGTACCTGTGGCATTTTTAATCTTAAAACTATAGACTTCAGTGGAAAACAAAATTGGACGAATTAATTGATTTATGGCACTTGTGATCGGTGCAGAGAATAGATACAAGTGCTGTAGGCTTTTTTTCTCTTCATTTTGAGCAGTGCCAGAGAGATGTTACTAAAGCAGATGTTTTTCTTTTTACTAGGAAGTGTGGAGAACCATCCAGATAAGCTGGGACTGTACAGCACGTTCCTGTCAGCAGTGCCCAGTCCAAAATAAATAGAATTTGTTTACGTGCATAGAATGTACAAGGCCTTTCTAGAAACTGATTCACAGTTTCTCGTTAACCCTTTTTAAGGCCACAGCGCCAGAAATATCACATTTTTTTTCCATCATCCATGTTTGAACAGATTTATTTTTTTTCCCATTCCTTTACCACTTACGAGCAAGGTGCAGTATCTAATCATTACTGGAGGCACCTCAACAGTACGGGAGAAAATACTTTTGAGGAACGTCCTTTTATTTTTCCCTTTGAAAGAAAGACTTGGATGTATATAGCACCTTTCACAATCACCGGATGTCTCAAAGCACTTTACAGCCAATGAAGTACTTTTGGCGTGTAGTCACTGTTGTAATGTAGGAAACATGGCAGCCAATTTGCACACAAGCAAGCTCCCACAAACAGCAATGTGATAATGACCAGACCGCCCTAAGTGGAGGAAGTGCATTCAGGAAGGCGCTGAGCTCCTCGAGTATCATCGCCAAGAGCATGCAGAAATAAAGCACAGGCAGCGGAAGGAGCGTGCGGCAAACCAGGCTCCCTGCTCACCCTTTCCCTCAACGACTATCTGTCCGACCTGTGACAGAGACTGTGGTTCTCGTATTGGACTGTACAGTCACCTAAGAACGCATGCTAAGAGTGGAAGCAAGTCTTCCTCGATTCCGAGGGACTGCCTATGATGAATGACCAGATAATCGTTTTTGATTGAGGGATAAATATTGGCCAGGGGATAGCTCCCCTGCTATTCTTTGATATAGTGCTAAAGGACCTTGATTGCAAATTTCATGGAGAAATGGTCAGAACAGATAAATTCCACTCCCTTCGTCTCACCATTGGCAGTTATGCCTTCAGCCGTCCAGGCCCTAAACTCTGCAATTCTCTCCTTAAAACTTTCCGCCTCTCTCCTCAATTTTCCCACATTACAACAGTGATTACACTCTAAAAGTACTTCATTGGCTGTAAAAAAACAAACCATGTTTGTAAAAGACTGCACCAATAATCCCTGGCACCTCTCTTGCTGTCTCTTTTCTTGTAAAAAGCAAGAGAACATAATGAAGATGAAGTTATCCCAGGATTCATAATGCGAGTGAAAGTCTATAATCTACAAATGGAGAGAATATGGCCGAGAGATTTGATTCGATAAGGTAGATAGAAACTATTGCCTCTGGTGGGGGGAAGTCCAGAATTAGGGGGCATAACCTTAAAATTAGAGCAGGGTGATGTCAGGAAGCACTTCTTCACACAAAGGGTGGTGGAAATCTGGAACTTCCCCGCCTGCCCCCCACCCTCCAAAAAAAACTATTGAGGGTGGGGTCAATTGGAAATTTCAAAATTGAGATTGATAGATTTTTGTTAGGCAGTTGTAATAAGTGTTACAGAACCAAGATGTGTAGATGGAGTTAAAATCAGCCGTAATCTAATTGAATGGCGGAATAGACTCGAAGGGCTGAATGGTCTCCTGTTCCTATGTTCCACTAACACTGCTTAACGGTTCATCACTTTTTGTCACACTTTTTCTGTCAAGTTGGGAGGAACAGGAGTTCCATTAAGGTCGATAGAAATAAAAATTGGGAGAGATTCCATTCTGGACGCATGACCTGAAATAGGTGGTGGAAGCAGTTTCGATAGTCATTCTAGAAAGGGAATTAGATATATAGTTGAAGGATCAAAATTGGCAGGGCTATGAGGAAAGAGCAGGGGTAGTGGGACTAATTGGACAGTTCTTTCAAAGAGTTGGCACAGCACGATGGGCTGAATGGCCTCCTGTGCTGCATGATCCTATATAAAACAGGCTGCTGACTCACTATCACCCATCTTACACTATAGCAACCAAGTCAGGACCTACTCCCCCGAGGTGATTGTTGTATATATAATGAGGAATTTACATGAAAATCTTGTCATGATTTTTAAAAGGATTTATGCCATCCATTTTGTAAAACATTACCATGATGACCGGGGATTAGGCTGTTGACTGAAATTGTGTTAACAGTTTCCAGGATGGATAATGGCCATTAATTTATCTCTCCACTGGGTGGAGCCGGAGGCAACTGTGGACTAAAGGCAGCCGTAAACCATTTTTAATCATAGTTTATGTCAGGAGTGAAATGAAAAGGAAAGATATGAATCCTGAAAATACTGAAATAAAAAAAGAAAATAAGAAGCTGGAAATAGACCGCAACTTAACCAGCATGGAAAAAATGAACCCTCACCAAAACACAGCAGGGTAGAAATGGGTCCAGATGGACAATGGGGGCAAAACGACCATAAGAACATAAGAAATAGGAGCAGGAGTTGGTCCCTCGAGCCTACTCCGTCATTCAATAAGATCATGGCTGATCTGATGATGGGCTCAGCTCCACTTCCCTGCCCACTCCCATAACCCTTTATTCCCTTATTGCTCAAAAATCAGTCTATCTCCGTCTTAAATATAGTCAATGACCCAGCCTCCACAGCTCTCTGGGGTAGAGAATTCCACAGATTTACAACCCTCAGAGAAGAAATTCCTCCTCATCTCTGTTTTTAATGGGCGGCCCCTTATTCTGAGACTATGTCCCCTAGTTTTAGTTTCCCCTATGAGTGGAAATATCCTCTCTGCATCCACCTTGTCGAGCCCCCTCATTATCTTATATATTTCAATAAGATCACCTCTCATTCTTCTGAACTCCAATGAGTATAGGCCCAATCTACTCGGGTTGAAGGGGTATTAGTGGTAAAAGTTCCGAATTGGGGAAAAGCTAATTTTGCTAAGTTAAGGAGTGATTTGGCCATCGTGGACTCGAAACAGCTACTTGTGGGTAAATCAGTGTCAGAACAGTGGGAGGCATTCAAGGAGGAGATGTGGAAGGCTCAGGCAAAACATGAAAGAAAAAGGCTGGGAAAAAATATTCTAGAGCCCCCTGGATGTCTAGGGACTTACAGGGGAGGATTAAGAAAAAAAGGGTCACTTATGTCATATACCAACAGCTAAATACTATAGAATCTTTAGAGGAATATAGAAAGTTAAGAGGCAAAATTAAAAAGGATATTAGGAATGCTAAGAGAGAGCACAAGAAATTCTTGGCCAGTAAATTTAAGGAAAACCCTAAGATGTTCTATAAATATATTAAGAGTAAGAGGGTAACTAAAGAAAGGGTAAGGTCTATTGGAGACCATGGTAATCTTTGTGTGGAGGCGGAAGATGTTGGTAGGGTTCTTAACGAATCCTTTGCATCTGTTTTCACAAAGGAAAGGGGCAATGCAGATACTGCTATCGAGAAAGAGTGTGATATTCTGGATGAAATAAATACAGTGAGAGAGGAAGTATTAAGGGTTTAGCAGCTTTGAAAGTATTAAGTCCCCAGGCCCGGATGAAGTGCATTCCAGGCTGTTGAGCGAAGTAAAAGAGGAAATAGCAGAGGCCTTGACCATCATTTTCCAGTCCTCTTTGAATCTAGGCATGGTGCCGGAGGATTGGAGGACTGCTAATGTAGTACCCTTGTTTAAGAAGGGAGAAAGGGATAGGCCGAGTAATTACATGTCTATCAACCTAACCTCAGCGGTGGGAAAATTATTGGAAAAATTCCTGAAAGACTGGATAAATTTACACTTGGAAAGGCAAGGATTAATTAGGGACAGTCAGCGCGGATTTGTTAAGGGAAGATTGTGTTTGACTAACCTGATTGAATTTTTTGAGGAAGTAACCAAGAGGGTCGATGAGGGTAGTGCGTACAATGTAGTATATATGGACTTTAGCAAGGCTTTTGATAAGGTCCCACATAGTAGACTGGTCATGAAGGTTAAAGCCCATGGGATCCAGGGCAAAGTGGCAAGTTGGATCCAAAATTGGCTTAGAGGTAGGAAGCAAAGGGTAATGATTGATGGTTGTTTTTGTGACTGGAAGGATGTTTCCAGTGGAGTCCCGCAGGGCTCAGTACTGGGTTCCTTGCTTTTTGTGGTATATATCAACGATTTAGATTTGAAAATAGGGAGTATGATTAAGAAGTTTGTAGACGACACTAAAATTGGCTGTGTGGTTGATAATGAAGAGGAAAGTCATGGACTACAGGAGGATATCAATCTACTGGTCATGTGGGCAGAGCAGTGACAAATGGAATTTAATTCAGAGAAGTGTGAGGTGATGCACTTGGGGAGGGCTAATAAGGAAAGAGTATACACATTAAGCAGTAGGCCACTTAATAGTTTAGATGGACAAAGGGATCTTGGAGTGCTTGTCCACAGATCACTGAAAGTAGCAGGTCAGGTGGATAAGGTGGTTAAGAAGGCATATATGGAATGCTTGCCTTTATTGGCCGAGGGATAGAATATAAGAGCAGGGAAGTTATGCTTAATTGTATAATACTTTGGTTAGGCCACAGCTGGAGTACTCCGTATTATAGGAAGGACGTGATTGCAATAGAGAGGGTGCAGAGGAGATTTACTCGGATGCTGCCTGGAATGGAGAATCTTAGTTATGAGCACAGATTGGATAGGCTGGGTTTGGAACAGAGGCGGTTGAGAGGAGAGCTCATTGAGGTGTACAAAATATTGAGGGGCCTGGATATAGTGGACAGATTGGATATGCTGGGTTTGGAACAGAGGCGGTTGAGAGGAGAGCTCATTGAGGTTTACAAAATCTTGAGGGGCCTGGATATAGTGGATCGTAAGGGCCTATTTCCATTGGGTGGAGGGGTCTATTACGAGGGGGCATAGTTTTAAGGTGGTTGGTGGAAGGTTTAGTGGGGATTTGAGGGGGGCTTCTTTACGCAGAGGATTGTGGGGATCTGGAACTCGCTGCCTGGAAGAGCGGTGGATGCAGAAACCCTCACCACTTTTAAGAGATGGTTGGATGGGCACTTAAAGTGCAGTAACCTGCAGGGTTACAGACCTAGAGCTGATAATTGGGATTAGACTGGATGATCTTTTGTTGGATGGCGCAGATATAATGGTAAGTACTGCAGGGAATAGAATACGGCCAGGGTGATCTCCTGGACTAGTTTTGATCATCTGGATGGGTTGGAGAGGAATTTTCCCAGATTTTTTCTCCCTAAATTGGCCTGGGTTTTTATCTGGTTTTTGCCTCTCCCAGGAGATTACATGGCTCCGGTTGGGGTGGAGTGTAGCATGTTTTAGAATAAGGGATGTCGCAGTTTTGTGAGGTGGACTGGTTTGGTTGGGTGCTCTTTGCCTTTCTGTCATTATTCATAGGTTTATATGTAACCTTTAGGGCTGCTGACCAAGGGCCATGCTGCTCTTTGTCAGCCGGCGCGGACACAAAGGGCTGAAATGGCCTCCTTCTGCGCAGTAAATTTCTATGTTTCTAACCTATCTTCATAAGTCAACTTCCTCATCACCAGTTTCGCAGGTTTATTCCCCGTGTCCCAAGCATGCCTGAAATATGTCCAACATCATATAGGTCTCAGACGACTTGCCGGCATCCTGGGCAGCCGCCTTAAACAGGTGTTAAGCCTCTTGCACAGACTAATAAGGGGCCACACGCCTGTTGCAGGCCCCCTCAGCACCGTCGGTCAACGCTGAGCGGAACTGGTGTCGGGTTCTGGTGTGATTGCTGCGGCAGCCAGTAAAAAATATTTTATTTACTCACCTTATTTTGGAACCTTAAGGAGCAGGATCCACAGCACTGCTGCAGGCCTCTGTTGACCCGCGATCATGAGCCCCCCCCCCACCCCCTGCCCCAGGCCTTACCTGAGGGCCATTGCTGCCTTTCCATCTTGTGTTTAAATATTCCCCATTGCTGAGCTACAATCCTATTTACAATTTTTTTTCCCCTTTCATTTCCCACAATGTAACTGTTGTGTATGGAGAAAGAGTCGGACTGAACACTGTGAGCTCAAAGTAAAGTGTGACCTTAGTCTTTTATTGCAGGTCTCCAGAGTGCCTCTCCAACCTGTGAGGTCTCCTTAAATACCTGTGCTCCCAAGGGATTATGGGATCCCTTGGGACTCCAGGAGATGAGCCCTCTGGTGGCTGTACAGAGTAAATACAAGTATACATATATAACAACACTTCCCCTTCTCCTCCCCCCCCCCCCCCCCAAAGTCAATCGTGTAACTATTTACAATGTGAGTCAATCTGGGGCCCTTCTTGCCCTAGTTGATCATCTCGGTGTGAAAGCTGATGTTGTTGAATCATTTGTTGGGCCTTCGCTGGGCTGCTGTGCAGCTGGCCTTGCTGGGCTGCATGTTGTATTGGGCCCTTCTGGGCTGCTGTAGATGATGGATTCTGCTTCGTGGTCAACCGTGGTGTCGGTTGCACCTGGTGTGTATGTTGGGGGATCAAAAAAGGTAGGGTCCAAGGTGGGTTGCTCAGGATAGTCTGTGAATCTGAGTTTGATTTGGTCCAAGTGTTTCCAGTGAATGAGTCCATTTGAAAATTTGACCCGAAACACCCTGCTCCCCTCTTTGTCCACGACAGTGCCGGGAAGCCACTTAGGACCTTGTCCATAATTTAATACAAATACAGGATCATTGATTTCAATCTCGTGTGACACATTTGCGCTATCATGGTATGCACTTTGTTGAAGCCGCCTGCTCTCTACCTGTTCATGTAGATCAGGGTGAACTAACGAGAGCCTTGTCTTAAGTGCTCTTTTCATGAGCAGTTCAGCAGGTGGGATCCCAGTGAGTGAGTGGGGTCTCGTGCGGTAGCGAGTCTGCAGTGAGCCTTCAGTTACCCTCTTCAAGCCTTGCTTGATGGTTTGCACTGCTCTCTCTGCCTGACCATGGACGCTGGTTTAAACAGGGCAGATGTGACATGTTTGATCCCATGACAGGTCATGAATTCTTTGAACTCAGCACTGGTAAAACATGGCCTGTTGTCGCTCACCAGGACGTGTGTGGCAAACATGGCCCGCAGGCTTTCAGTAGTGGCAGCGGACGTGCTAACTGACATTATCTCATATTCAATCCACTTGGAGGACGCGTCTACAACCACAAGGAACATTTTACCCAAGAACGAGCCTGCATAATCGATGTGTACCCTAGACCACGGTTTGGAGGGCTAAGACCATAAACTTAGCGGCGCCTCCCTGGGTACATTGCTCAACTGCGAGCATGTATTACATCAGTGAACGCAGGACTCTTAAGTCCGTATCGATACCGGGTCACCACACGTGGGATCTGGCTATCGCTTTCATCATTACAATGCCTGGGTGGGTACTGTGGAGGTCATTGATGAAGGTGTCTCTGCCCTTCTTGGGGACCACTACTCGATTGCCCCACAGAAGGCAGTCTGACTGTATAGACATTTCATCTTTGCCCCGCTTTATCTCTCCCTGCATTTCCAATGGGACACTGGACCAGCTCCCATGAAGCACACAGCTTTTGACTAGAGATAATAAGGGGTCCTGGCTTGTCCAGGTTTTGATCTGCTGGGCAGTGACGGGTGATTGCTCACTCTCAAATGCTTCCATAACCATGGCTAGATCTGCGGGCTGCGCCATTTCCAACCCTGTAGTGGGCAATGGCAGCCTACTGAGAGCATCGGCGCAGTTTTCTGCGCCTGGCCTGTGGCGGATGGTGTAGTTGTATGTGGACAACGCGAGTTTCCCTCTCTGGATGCGGGCCGATACGTAGGTATTTATCCCTTTACTCTCGGAGAACAGGGATATAAGTGGCTTATGGTCAGTTTCCAATTCGGATTTTAGCCCAAACAGGTATTGATGCATTTTTTTTACCCCATAGACACACGCTAACGCTTCTTTCTCAATCGTGCTATAGGCTCTCTCAGCCTTAGACAGACTCCTGGATACATAAGCAACCAGTTGCAGTTTCCTGAAATCATTAGCTTGTTGCAATACACACCCGACGCCATATGACGACGCATATGCTAGTACCAAACGCTTACATGGATCATACAACACAACCAATTTGTTTGAGCATAACAATTTTCTCGCTTTTACAAAGGCATTTTCTTGGCTTTTGCCCCAAACCCATTCATCCCCTTTCTGTAGTAAGACATGCAGTGGTTCTAACGGTGTGCTGAGACCCGGTAAGAAGTTACCAAAATAGTTCAGGAGTCCCAGAAACAACCGCAGCTCCCTCACGTTCTGTGGCCTCGGTGCATTCTCGATTGCCTCCGTCTTCGCGTTGGTGGGCCTGATGCCGTCCGCCGCAATCCTCCTTCCCAGCAACTCCACTTCAGGCATCAGGAAAACGCACTTCGAGCGTTTTAACCTGAGCCCCACGCGGTTGAGTCAACAAAGAACCTCCTCTAGGTTCTGCAGATACCCAACTGTGACCAAGATGTCGTCCTGGAAGATCAAGGTGTGCGGGACTGACTTTAATAAGCTTTCCATGTTTCTCTGGAATATCGCCGCCGATCGGATTCCAAACGGGCATTTGCTATAAACAAAAAGACCTTTGTGCGCGTTGATGCAGGTGAGGGCTTTCGATGATTCCTCCAGTTCCTGCATCATGTAGGCTGAAGTCAGATCCAGCTTCGTGAACGTCTTTCCTCCTGTTAGCCTTGCAAAGAGGTCATTGGCCTTTGGAAGTGGATATTGATCCTGCAGGGAGAAAAGATTGATAATTACTTTGTAATCGCCACAGATTCTGACGGTGTCAATAGGACTGGCCCACTCGTTGAACTGATGCCCTCTCTTTGCAGCCGGTCTAGCTCGATCTCTACCTTTTCTCTCATCATGTATGGTACTGCTCTCGCCTTGTGATGGATGGGTCGCGTCCCCGGAATTAGGTGGATCTGCACTTTTGCTCCTTGGAATTTCCTGATGCCTAGTTCGAACAGCGAAGGAAATTTGTTTAAGACCTGAGCACACGAAGTGTCGTCAGCGGGCGATAGCGCTCAGACGTTGTTCCAGTTCCAGCATATCTTTCCCATCCAGCTCCTGCCGAGCAGCGTGGGACCATCGCCCGGCACCACCCAGAGTGGTAGCTTGTGCACCGCTCCATCGTAGGAGACCTTTACCGTAGCACTGCCGATTACAGGAATCAGTTCTTTCGTGTAAGTTCTTAGTTTTGTGCGAACTGGAGTTAAGACTTGCCTTGAGGCCTTATTGCACTACAAACTTTCGAAAGTCTTTTTGCCCATGATGGACTGACTCGCGCCCGTATCTAGCTCCATTGACACCAGGAGTCATTTAGTTCAATATTCAGCATTATCGGGGGACAATTCGTGGTGAATGTGTGCACTCCATATACCTCTGCCTCCTCGATCTGAGCCTCTGGTTCGTCATGATCCTCCGTGGATCTGACCTCCTCTGCAATATGGTGGTTTGCAGGTTTAACAGGCTTTGCAGCTTGCCTGCACACTCGTTGGAGGTGTCGCACAGCCCTTGCAAACGTACTCTTTGAATCGGCATGAATGGAAACGATGATCACCCCTGCAGCGCCAACAAGGTGTTAATGGCCTAGCATTCATCACCCTTGATGGTGGACTCTAAGACATCTGCGGACATGTAGCTGCAGATATGTGTGACCTGCCCTGTACGTTACGATTCAAAAACATCACTTTGTTCACAGTACTTGTGTGCTGAGAGATTTGCTTCGTATTGTTACTGCTGGCAATGAATGCCTGGGCTATCGCTATGGCCTTACTCAAGGTTGGGGTCTCTACAGTCAAAAGTTTGCGAAGTATGATTTCGTGGCCAATGCCAAGTACGAAAAAGTCTCTGAGCATGTGCTCCAAATGTCCTTCAAATTCGCAATGTCTTGCAAGGCGTCTTAGTTCGCCGACATAACTCTCCACTTCCTGGCCTTCGGACCTTTAGTCCGTGTAGAACCAGTACCGTGCCATCAGAACGCTTTCCTTCGGGTTCAAATGCCCCAGGACCAGTGTGCACAAATCGTTGTATGATTTCTCCGTGGGTTTCGCTGAAGTGAGCAGATTCGTCATGAGGCCATACGTTGGTGCCCCACAGACGGTGAGGAGGATCGCCTTTCGTTTGCCAGCGCTCTCTTCCCAATCTAGCTCGTTGACCACGAAGTATTGGTCGAGTCGCTCCACAAAAGTTTCTCAATCATCTCCGTCCGAGAATTTCCACTATTCACTGTTAACTGCATCTTTGGGTTCGCTATCTTATCTCGTCGTCAATTGTTATGTATGGAGAAAGAGTCAGACTGAACACTGTGAGCTCGAAGTAAAGTGTGACCTTTGTCTTTTATTGCAGGTCTCCAGAGTGCCTCTCCAATCTGTGAAGCCTCCTTAAATACCTGTGCTCCCAAGGGATTATGGGATCCCTTGGCACTCCAGGGGATGAGCCCTCTGCTGACTTTACAGAGTAAATACAAGTATGCATATATAACAATAACCATGACTACACTCCAAAAGTACTTCATTGACTGTAAAACACTTTGAGACGTCCGGTGGTCGTGAAAGGCGCTATATAAATGCAATCTATTTTTAATTTTACGTGGACAAGGTCCTTTTTTTATCTTTCTATAATGTGCTGTCTTTTTTTGGTCAGCTACCCTTGACCTGTACTATTCTTTTTCCTTTTTTTTTAAACATTGAACCTAATCACAGTGTGGTCACTGATTTTCCTAAATCGCCTGCTGCTTTTAGGTCACACTGGCTTGCACTGTTGTGTTATCCAGAGCCAGGTCAGGTAGTGCTGGTGCAGCAGCAGAATTTCTGACTGGAAAAAAAACATTCCGATGCATACACCAAACTGTAAACATTTTCCCGATCCCAATAATGAAAATCTCCTTGCAATTACACAAAAAAGACAAAGCTATGCTGCTGCTGGATATCTGAAAGAAAGACAGTGCTGTTAGCGCTCAGCAAGTCAGGCAGCATCAGGAAAGAAAGGGAAAGTGTTGATGGTTCTGCACAGCCTTGTATCAGTTCTGAAAAAAGTCAACATGTTTCCTTCCTCCACACCCGCTGAGTGTTTTTCAGCATTTTCTGTTTTTGTTTATCCTTTAATTCATCATCATGGGCAGTCCCTCGAAATTGAGGAAGACTTGCTTCCACTCTAAAAGTGAGTTCTCAGGTGACTGTACAGTCCAATACAGGAATTACAATCTCTGTCACAGGTGGGGCAGACAGTGGTTGAAGGAAAGGGTGGGTGGGGAGTCTGGTTTGCCGCACCCTCCTTCCGCTGCCTGCGCTTGTTTTCTGCATGCTCTCGGTGAAAAGACTTGAGGTGCCCAGCCCCCTCCCGGTTGCTCTTCCTCCACTTAGGGCGGTCTTTGGCCAGGAATTCCCAGGTGTCGGTGGGGATGTTGCATTTTATCAAGGAGGCTTTGAGGGTTTCCTTGAAATGTTTTCTCTGCCCACCTGGAACTCGCTTTCTGTGTAGGAGTTCCGAGTAGAGCGTTTGCTATGGGAGTCTTGTGTCGGGCATGTAGACATAGTGGCCCGCCCAATGGAGCTGGTCGAGTGTGGACAGTGCTTCGATGCTGGGGATGTTGGTCTGATCGGGAACACTGATGTTGGTATGCCAGCGCAGCCTTCGGCCGCCTGAGGAAGAGTGTTCGATGATCAGGCCCTCAAATCTGGCACCAAGCTTATGGTCTACAGGGCTGTAGTGATACCCGCCCTCCTGTATGGCTCAGAGACATGGACCATATACAGTAGACACCTCAAATCGCTGGGAAATACCACCAACGATGCCTCCGCAAGATCCTGCAAATCCCCTGGGAGGATAGACGCTTCATTTATAATTCTATTGTTAATACCTACTCTCTCCTGGCTGGCTCATTGCTAGTTTTCGTTGTCAGCCGTGGCTCAGTGGGTAGCACTCTCGCTTTTGAGTCAGAAGGTCGTGGGTTCAAGTCCAGAGACTTAAGCACAAAATCTAGGCTGAAGTGCAGTACTGAGGGAGCACTGCACTGTTGGAGGTGTCGTCTTTTGGATGAGAGGTTAAGCCGAGGCCCCGTCTGCCCTCTCAGGCGGACGTAAATAATCCCATGGCACTATTTCAAAGAAGAGCAGGGGAGTTATCACTGATATCCTGGCCAATATTTATCCCTCAATAAACATCTAAAAAACAGATTATCTGGTCATTGTCACATTGCTGTTTGTAGGAGCTTGCTGTGTGCAAATTGGCTGCCTAATTTCCTACATTACAACAGTGACTACACTCCAAGAAGTACGACATTGGCTGTAAAGCACTTTGAAACGTCCGATGGTCCTGAAAGGCGCTATATAAAGCCAAGTCTTTCTTTCTTTTACCCCTTATCCTGAGTCTGTGCCCCGTAGTTCCAGACACTCCAGCCAGGGGAAACAACCTCTCAGCATCTACCTTGTCAGTCCCCTTCAGAATCTTGTCTGTTTCAATAAGATCACATCTCATTCTTATACCATTCTACATAATCTATCATCATAAGACAGCCCGCTCATCCCAAGAATCAATCTAGTGAACCTTTGTTGCACTGCCTCCAAGGCAAGTATATCCCTCCATAGATAAGGAGACCAAAACGGTGCACAGTACTACAGGTTTGATCTCTCAAGGTCCTGTATAATTGTAGCAAGACTTCCTTACTTTTATACTCCAACCTCCTAGCAATAAAGAACAACATGCCATTTGCCTTATTGCTTGCTGAATCTGGATGCTAGCTTTCTGTGATTCTTGCATAAGGACACCCAAATCTCTCTGAACATCAACATTTAAAAGTTTCTCACCATTTTAAAAAATATTCTGTTTTTCTATTCTTCCTACCAGAGTGAATAACCTCACATTTCCCCACATTATACTCCATCTGCCACCTTAATGCCCACTCACTTAGTCTATCTATATCCCTTTGCAGATAAGGTACCACATAATAGACTAATGAATAAGGTCAGAGCATACGGAGTCAGGGGACAAGTAGCAGAATGGATAGCTAGCTGGCTTCAAGACAGAAAGCAGAGAGTAGGGGTAATGGGTATTCACTATTCACAGTGGCAGAAGGTGGGTAGTGGTGTTCCATGAGGATCAGTGCTGTGACCCCTGTTGTTCACAATTTATATTAACGAGTTAGACTTTGAAATCAAAAACGCAATTTCTAAATTTGCAGATGACACCAAATTTGGGGAGGGTGGCGGGTTGTGACATAGTCAAAGACATTAATAAACTTGCAGAATGAGCATATAATTAGCAAATTAAATTCAACACAGATAAATGTGAGGCATTGCATTTTGGTAAGAAAAATAGGGAGGTCTCATATTACTTGGAAATTATGAAAGTCAGTGGTAGAAGGGATCTCTGAGTATAAATACATAAATCACTGAAAGTAGCGACAGAGGTTAGCAAGCCGTGAACAAAGCAAACCAAGCACTAGGGTTTATTTATATAGGAATTGAATTGAAAAGTAGTGACGTCATGCTAAACTTGTATCGAACCTTGGTTAGACCACACTTTGGAATACTGTATATAATTCTGGTTGGGATATTATAAAAAGGATATAGAGGTACTGGAGAGGGTGCTGAGAAGATATACGAGAATGATACCAGAAATACGAGGGTATACTTATCAGGGAAGGATGAACAGGCTGGGTCTCTTGAAAAGAGAAGACTGAGGGGTGACCTAATAGAGGTCTTTAAAATTATTAAAGGTTTTGAAAGTGAATACAGAGAGAGTGTTCCCACTTGTGGGGCAGAGCAAAACTAGAGGCCATCAATATAAGATAGTCACCAAGAAATCCAATAGGGAATTCAGAAGATTCTTCTTTACCCAGAGAGTGGTGAAAATGTGGAACTTGCTACCACAGGGAGTGGTTGAGGCGAATAGTATCGATGCATTTAAGGGGAGACTAGATAAGCATATGAGGGAGAAGGGAATAGAGGGTTATGCTGATAGAATTAGATGAGGAAAGACTGGAGCATAAACATCAGCATGGACTGGTTGGGTCGAATGGCCTGTTTCTGTGCTGTATATCTTATGTATATCCTCGAGTCTCTTCGCCGGGAGCAAGTGGAGACCAAGCGCAAACAGCGGAAGGAGCGCATGACAACCCAAGCACCCCAACCCACCGCCCCTTCAACCAACGTCCCTTCAACCACCGTCTGTCCAACTTTTGACAGAGACTGTAGTTCCCGCATCGGACTCATCAATCACCTGAGAACTCATTTTTAGTGTGGAAGCAAGTCATCCTCGACTCCGAGGGACTGCCTAAGAAGAAGATATCCTATATAATGATCTACTTTTTCTGCAAAATTAGAATGAAGCAGGAATTTCGGCGCTTTGATTTTAGGCTTGGGCAAGATGAAAAGTAAAGGATCAGCACTTTGGAAATTTTGTACGCAGTCCTACGGTTGGATTTTCCCTTTAAAAGACCAGTATGAACACAATAGCTTAAGAAAGGTCAGCAGCCACTGCGATCACGTCATTTCAGCCTGTGCGTGATTTCAGAACGGGATTTTGGAGTTACTGACAAGCATGGAGCCTCTAATTTTACTTTGTGTTCCAGCGTCCCTCTCATCCCCGCTCCCCTCGGTCCAGTTTAGAATCTGCTCAATGATATGTGTACTGATACATATAAACTACACATTAGAAAACAGATGTTTAAAAGAGGAAGAGAACGTTGAGTACTCTGATTAAATTTTTTTTTAAATACTGCCCCTCTCCAACTGGAAATTTGCTTTTTAATTTTCAAGAAGTTATTTTTAATAGCCCGATTTTTACTAGGAAATCTGTACTGATGTTTCACATCAAGTTCCACTTCTGAATACTTAATGGTCGTTAAATATTTATTTAAAAGAAAACATTTGATAAGGTACAGGATGTGCTGATTTTTATCGCACTGAATATGCAACTAATGGGGAAAGACAATATAGTACCTGTACTAAAATAGCGGCATTTATGAGCAATTATATATTTTTTTGGATCTGGCACCATTGATCCCATTCCAATTGCCTCTGGTACATGCAGTACAGCTTGCCAAAAACAGTATCTCGAATGTTTTATTTTTATCCTTTCAGTTGGATGTTGCTAACCAGGGTACCCAATGAGCCTGCTCACAAGAAGCTTCACTTCTGACAAAGGAGAGCAATTTTCACGAAAGTAAGGAAGAGGAAAATGAACATCATCAACCTGCATTTATGTAGCGCCTTTAACATAGTAAAACGTCCCATGGCCCTGCACAGGAGCATTACTAAACAAAATTTGGCACCGAGGAGGTATTGGGACAGATGCCCAAAAGCTTTGTCAAAGAGGCAGGTTGAAAGGAGCTTCTTAGAGGAGGAGTGCGAGGCGGAGAGGTTTAGGGAGGGCATTCCAGAGCTTTCAGTCGCAGTAGCAGGGATCAGTGTTGGGATCCCAACTATTTACAATCTATATTAATGACTTGGAAGAAGGGACCGAGTTTAACGTGGCCAAATTTGCTGCTGATACAAAGGTGGGAGGAAAAGCAATGTATGAGGAGGACACTAAAAGCCTGCAAAAGGACATAGACAGGCTAAGTAAGTAGGCAAAAATTTGGCAGATGGAGTATAATGTTGGAAAGTGTGAGGTTATGGACTTTGGCAGAAAAAATCGAAGAGCAAGTTATTGTTTAAATGGAGAAAAATTGCAAAGTGCTGCAGTACAGCGGGACCTGGGGGTCCTGGTGCATGAAACACAAAAGGTTAGTATGCAGGTACAGCAAGTGATCAAAAAGGCCAATGGAATCTTGGCCTTTATTGCAAAGGGGATGGAGTATAAAAGCAGGGAAGTCTTGCTACCATTATACAGTATTGGTGCGGCCACACCTGGAATACTGCGTGCAGTTTTGGTTTCCATATTTACAAAAGGATATACTTGCTTTGAGGCAGTTCAGAGAAGGTTCACTAGGTTGATTCCAGAGTTGAAGGGGTTGACTTATGAGGAAAGGTTGAGTAGATTGGGCCTCTACTCATTGGAATTCAGAAGAATGAGAGGTGATCTTATCGAAATGATTAAGATTATGAGGGGGCTTGACAAGGTGGATGCACAGAGGATATTTCCACTGATAGTGGTGACTAGAACAAGGGGACATAATCTTAGAATAAGGGGCTGCCCATTTCAAACTGAAAATGAGGAGGAATTTCTTCTCTTAGGCTTGTAAATCTGTGGAATTTGCTGCCTCAGAGAGCTGTGGAAGCTGGGTCATTCAATAAATTTAAGACAGAGATAGACAGTTTCTTAACAGACAAGGGATTATGGGGAGCGGGCAGGGAAGTGGACCAGAGTCCATGATTGGATCAGCCATGATTGCATTAAATGGCGGAGCAGGCTCGAGGAGCGGTATGGCCTACTCCTGCTCCTATTTCTTATGTTCTTTAGGGCCTAGGCAGTTGAAAGCACGGCCACTAAGGGCGGGGCGAAGGAAATCGGGGACACGCAAGAGGCCAGAGTTGGACTGTTATGTAAGGGATTCCACAAGTTTAACCTATAAAGATATGTCAAAAAATTAAGTTGGCGACAGAACAGACACATCCTGTTTTCGTAATGGCCTATACGCTAGTGAGCTGATACGCTAATTCCGATTGCAATCTTGCATGAAGGCATGCGTTGGATAAAGTAGAGGAGCTTTTTCCCCTTTGGACACGAGCCTGAATAAAGCCACTCTGTGGCACCCCTTATAAATGATATAAGGGGTGCCACAGAGTGCTTTCATTCAGACTCGTGCCCAAAGCCTCCCTCTCACAAGTACCCAAATTCGGCTGTGCCACTTTCTAGAGGTTTGCCTACAGGAGCCCAGGCATTTCTGCACAGTGTGGGTAGAGGGTTCAGGTGCAGTACATTTCTTAAGGCGCATTGGCAGAAGCCTGGGACCTGGTCGACCACCAGCTCAGCTGGAGATAGTATGCACCATAGGAAAACCCAGGAGTGGGTAAGGAGAGGAAATACACCTTTTTTAAAAAAAAACTGACCAAAGAAAAATAGAGATCAAGGGGCCGAACTTGCCCCTTTCTAGTAGGCCCATGGCGGCCACGGGTCTGTGCGGACTGGCTGCCGAGTCGCCGCGGAGGGGCCGCCATTTTGTATATTGCCATCCTTCAGTTTTAGAGCGGTTTTCCCGCTGCATCGTGCACGCGCTGACCCCCTACCGACCGGCGACCCTTTCCGAAATTTCCCCTTTTGGAAATTTCCCTGCGGGGAGCGACGTTGTGACACATCAGTGCAACGCGGTACGTCCGTGTCACGCTGACGTTATCATCTAACTCACATCGCCATGCTTCCGCCCCTCTACCACCCCGCGAAGGCACAGAGCGCCTCCGATAGCGCCCCGGACATTTTTTCAGAGTTAAAGACCCGAATTCCAGATCCTTACCTATACTTCGTGCCGGGCGATAACTTTTCATATAATTTGAAATATGCGCCTCAAATGGGGCGCGGGGCAATTTCGCCCCCTGAGTTTCTAGCTGATTTTAATTTCAATTAGTTTACCTAACGGCTAATTTTGTGCTCATAGGAGATCGTTTCCCACTGTCAGTTATCACTAACGTGCCCACCCTCTTAAAACTCTATAATGAGCCTTCCCTATACCTATCAGTTGACAGCCATTTGTTGTTGTTTGCTGCTGTAGTTGGCAAGGAGCCACTTCCATTGCCCGGTGCCTGGAAGATCAGTACAGCAAATGTATTTTAACACCGTTGTGATTCGCTGCTCGGAGCAGTGAACCAACCCCAACCCCCTATCTGGAATTTTACAGCACAGAAGGAGGCCATTCAACCCCATCGTGCCTGTGTCGGCTCTTCGAAAGAGCTATCCAATTAGTCCCAGTCAATGTTCCCTTTAAGCTGCGTGGCCACGCGACCGTGAGCTGGCTTTTGAATTGAAAAAGAAGAGCAAGCGCAGACTTTGGAATGGGTTGCGAAGCCTGTTCCAAAAAATTATATCACAGTTCCCCCTGCTCTTTTCTCGTAGCCCTGCAAAAGTTAAAAGTTACTATTGCGTCTGTTTCCACCACCCTTTCAAGCAGTTCATTCCCGATCACAACAACTCGTTGGGCCAAAGAAATTCTGCATACCGCTCCCCTTTGATTCTTTTGCTCAGGGCATTCAGCAACCAACAGTTCAGTCAGGTATAATTGAGATTTAAAGTCACTTACTTGTCCCCACTGATGGCCCTTAGTCTCCCCTGAGATTCCCAGCCCATCCTGGCTCTCAGAAAGAGCTCCCTGTCAATTTGCCTCCCAACTGCTTGATTATTAGCTCATTTTAAGAACAACAAAGTGCTTCATTTACAGTTTGATTAGCCTTGAAATTGGTTAAATAAAGTTCCCAGATCCCTTTGGCTTACCAAGCTTGATGTCAATGATATATTGCTGGCATTTGAGTGACCTATCCCTCCGCCATCAGCACCACCAGCTTTTCTCAGACTCTCCACGTAACTACAAAGTTGACCTCACTAAGGCCTTTGAAATGAAGGGACTGCCGAAGTGTTTACCCGAAGACTTTCCCAGCAATGGGCTTCATTCTTCTTTAAAACAACTCACCGATGTTGAATTTAAGAAAAAAATAAAGTTAAGCTCAATTGCCATACTGACTGCGTGCGAGGATGAGAACCACTCAATTGTTTGGAAACCAGAGAGCAGATTCTCAAATGATAATCCAGGGAACATGAAAGAGATAAGAAATCAATAAAATCCTTCAGCTGGAAAACTTATTAAATGTTTCCTTTTAAATAGGATGGTGAGTGGTGAGCGGCGAGGGGGATGCAATTTTTACAGTGGGAACCGGGGCTTTAGCGCTCTGAAAATCGCGGTGCTGACCTTCTCGCCACGTTCCCGATTCCCCCCGCTGCCATTTAGCTGGGGGTCTTGAGAAGGGCGGCCAGAGCTGGTAGGTGAATCGGGGTCCCGTGACGGGCAAAAGACAACTCTTGCAATTTTCACCATAATTGTGCACCGTGTGCAGCATTGGTACTGGGCGTAACCAGCGGCCCTTAAAGGGGCCTCTGTCCACTGTTCACACATGGCTAGAAAAGAAGCCATGCGGCTGATTTTTGTGGGGTCGGGCAGAGCAGGAACACGACTTCTGGCCCCATAAAAATGTTAACAGCCCGCTAAGGGCCTGCTCCCAGTCCTTTCCTGCTACCTCCCTTTAACTTCCAACTTGGCTCTGTAGAAGAGCCTCCGGATTTCCCTCCCGCCGTCCCCACCCCACTCTCCCCCCGCCCCAATCCCAATAGTGAGTGGGCACTCTCTCCGCTCGCCAAACCCATGTAAATGCGACCCGACCATTAAAGCGGCTCGGTCCTCTCGCCGGAGACATTGGGTGGGTGGGTCCTATTGCCCCGCCCACCATCCCTGCCTGCTGTTCACCAAAACTTTAAATCCCCCCTGCTGGTTTGATATAAAAATAAATGTGTTTAGCTCCCTTTGCGGTCTGTTGGGTGAAGACTTCATCCAGCAGAGTGCTAAATCATGTGGGTGAGGACAGGATTGGAATCAGCTGTGCTGCACCTTGCAGTCGAATAGCCTGCTGACACTCATGATTCCCATATTTGGAGCAAGCAGCCATTTGGGCCGAGTACTGAAGGTGCTGTACTCCAGCAAGCGTTTGAGCCTTAAGAAGAGGAGGGAGAGAATTGTGAGGAGGGGGAAAAAATATTTTTAGATGCCAAATTCATTTTCATCATTAATTAAAATGTATGTTTTTTTTTGCTTTTTTTTCCGACAGGCTTCTTTGTTTTTGCTGTACTGTGCCAAATAATTTTTTCTAAAAGCAAACCAAGTGGAAAATGTATTGACCTTCAGTTCCATTAACTGTCGACTTACAAAGATTTCTATTTTCTTCATTTAAAAAAATAAATAAATCACGGTTCCTAAATCTATAGCTATCCAGGATTTATTAACGTATAATCACGACTGGCTCCGATGCCAAATAATGTTATGCTTGGACGAGGATGTCTGTTGACTGTGTGAAAGCAGTCAGTTTGCAACCTGTAAGTCCCAACACATTTAATTGTTTTTGCTGCAGCCCGATTGAAAGCAACATCAAACTTTTTATGGCTCTTGGGTCTGTTTCTCTCCCTTGTAAATTTGTACCAGTTTTTTTTCTTATATTGCATCAAGCTGTCAATCCACAGAAGGCCAGCCTGTGACCTGGGCCAGGTGGAGCCCAGAAATGGATTGCCAATGTTCTATATGTACAGTATAAACCTCTGGGGGAACAGGTTATTCTTGGATTGAGATTATGAATTCATGAAAGTATTAATGTTTGCCTAAGAAAGTCTTTACAATGGAGAATGAGTTAAGTAAGGCAGCCCATTTTAGTTCATTGGAATCGCAGGCTGGATTAGGACAATGCTTGGAACCAGTACACTTGGCTCTATTCTAATATCATTTTAGAGTATAACTTAATTTCATGGAAAATACATTGTTCCACAGCGTCACTTGGAATCATAGAATGGTGACAGCACGGAAGAAGGCCATTCGGCCCGTCGAGCTCAGTGGGTAGCACTCTTTCGCCTCTGAGTCAGATAGATCGTGGGTTCAAGTCCCACCCCAGAGACTTGAGCACAAATAACTAGAGTGACACTCCAATGCAGTACTGAGGGAGTAAACTCCAGGACATAGTCGACGTATTTACTGAGGCGTACGAAAGCATGGACCTTACGCTAAACATCCGTAAGACAAAGGTCCTCCACCAGCTTGTCCTCACCACACAGCATTGCCCCCCTCCAGTCAGCAAGATCTACGATGCGGCCATGGATAACGTGGACCATTTCCCATATCTTGGAAGCCTCCTATCGACAAGTGCAGACATTGACGACGCCAATGCAGCCTTCGGCCGCCTGAGGAAAAGAGTGTTCGAAAACCAGGCCCTCAAATCTACCACCAAGCTCATGGTCTACAGGGCTGTAGTAATATCCGTCCTCCTGTATGGCTTAGAGACATGGACCATGTACAGTAGACACCTCAAGACGCTGGAGAAATACCACCAACGATGTCTCTAAGATCCTACAAATCCCTTGGTAGGTCAGACGCACCAACATTAGCATACTCGACTAGGTCAACATCCCCAGCATTGAAGCACTGACCACACTTGATCAGCTCTGCTGGGTACATTGTCCATATGCCAGACACAAGATTCCCAAAGCAAGCACTCTACTCGGAACTCCTTCATGGCAAACGAGCCAAAGTTGGCAGAGGAAACATTACAAGGACACCCTCAAAGTCTCCCTGATAAAGTGCAACACCCCCACTGACATTTGGGAGTCCCTGGCCAAAGACCGCCCTAAGTGGAGGAAGTGCATCCGGCAGGGCGCTGAGCACCTCGAGTCTCATCGCCGAGAGCATGCAGAAATAAAGCGCAGACAGCAGAAAGAGCATGCGGCAAACTAGTCCCACCCACCCCTTCCCTCAACGACTATCTGTCCCACCTATGACAGGGACTGTGGTTCTCGTATTGGACTGTTCAGCCACCTAAGAACTCATTTTAAGAGTGGAAGCAAGTCTTCCTCGATTCCGAGGGACTGTCTATGATGGATGACTGAGAGAGTGCTGCACTGTCGGAAGTGCCACCTTCTGGATGAGACGTTCAGCTCCTGCAGGTGGATGTCAAAGATCTCATGGCATTATTTTGAAGAAGAGCAGGGGAGTTACCCCTGGTGTCCTGGCCAATATGTATCCCTTAATTAACATCACTAAAAAAAATAGATTGGTCATTATCACATTGCTGTTTGTGGGAGCTTGCTGTGCGCAAATTGGCTGCCGCGTCTCCTACACTACAACAGTGACTACACTTCAAAAGTACTTCATTGGCTGTAAATCACTTTGGGACACCCGGTGGTCATGAAAGGCGCTATAGAAATGCAAGTCTTTTTGAAGAGCAATGTAAGGAAAGTTTCTATGTTGTTTTTCCCCCTCCTCTTCTGAAGATTCTGTTAATTGTGTATAGTTCCAGGGCACTGTCAGTCCTCCAGCATTTTTCCCAAGCCGCCAATCTTCATTTGTGAACCTAGTGTGGAAGACATTCAACCACGGGGGCGTCACACTTGAGGCAGATCCTGTTCCCACCCAACGTCCACTCATGAATGGGATTCATGAACGACTCCTTTTACCTCTTCTCCCTAGCCCAGGGGTTGTGAAGCCAGTTGTAGAAGTGCAGCAATGCTCCGGATAAGATCAGCAAATAAAGCACAGACCATGAGATTGAACTTGAGAACTTCTGGTTTATGTGGCTCAAAACCATCATCATCATAGGCAGTCCCTTGAAATCGAGGAAGACTTGCTTCCACTCTAAAAGTGAGTTCTTAGGTGACTACTGTCCAATACGGGAATTACAGTCTGTCACAGGTGACACAGGAAAGGGTGGGTGGGGAGTCTGGTTTGCCGCACGCCCCTTCCGTTGCCTGCGCTTGTTTTCTGTATGCTCTCGTTGACGAGACTCAAGGTGCTCAACGCCCTCCTGGATGCTCTTCCTCCACTTAGGGTGGTCTTTGGCCAGGGATTCCCAGGTGTTGGTGGGGATGTTGCACTTTATCAAGGAGGCTTTGAGGGTGTCCTTGAAACGTTTCCTCTGCCCATCTGGGCATCGCTTGCCTTGTAGGCGTTCAGTGATTGTGAATCCTGGTAATTATTCCTCTTCATCCTCCTAGCTCTTGCCACGGTGTTCAGTGCTGTTGACCATGACGCCATTCTCCTCCACCATCTCTCTTCCCATTGTCCAGCACCGTGGGACTGCCCTTGCATGGTTCCACTCCTACCTATCCCAATATAGCTGGTGATACATTTTGTTAGGAAGAATGAGGAGGGACAATGCCAGCTAAATGGTACAATTTTAAAGGTGAAGCAAGAACAGGGAGACCTGGGGGTGTTTGTGCACAAATCTCTGAAGGTGGCAGGACAGATTAACACAGCAGTTAATAAAGCCTGGGCTTTATAAATAATTTAACATCAGAACAGTGACTACACTTCAAAAGTACTTCGTTGGCTATAAAGCGCTTTGGGCTGTCCCGAGGTCGTGGAAGGCACTATATAAATGCAAGTTCTTTCTTTGTACTTTTCCTGTGGTCCTGCCTTTCTGTTGTCCTCTCAGCAAGCGTCTTCTTCTCTACTGCAGCAAGGTTTTCCTCGAGGTGGATCCCAGACATCCAGAGATGATACAAAACTGGCTTCAGGAATATTCAAGCCTGCGGCTCACCTATAGGGCTACCCACCAGGACATCTGTGGAAAGTAAGTGTCAATGGTTTTTTAAAATTAACCAACGTGAAGGTTAAAGTCCATAATGCAGTATATCGTCAGGGGTAAAAATGGTTGGAGAGATGGAAGGGTATATCAAGAGCCATTGAGCAGATGACGCAAAGTTTAGGTTTACATATGATTACATAGACTATACGGCACAGAAATGGGTCATTCAGCCCAACCAGTCCACGCCGACGTTTATGCTCCACTCGAGCCTCCTCCCATCTTTCCTCATCTAAATCTATCAGCATAACCCTCTATTCCCTTCTTCCTCATATGCTTGTCTAGCCTCCCCTTAAATGCGCCTAAAATATTCACTTCAACCATTCCCTGTGGTAGTAAGTTCCACATTCTCACCACTCTCTGGGTAAAGAAGTTTCTGCTGAATTCCCCATTGGATTTCTTGGTGACTATCTTATATTGATGGCCTCTCGTTATGCTCTTCGCCACAAGTGGAAACATTCTCTCTGTATCCACTCTATCACAACCTTTCATAATTTTAAAGACCGCTATTAGGTCACCCCGCAGCCTTCAGAAGAGATGTGTGGGTTCAGGTTCACAAGACATTGAAAGCAGCAATGCAAGTGGATGAGGCCATTATGAAAGCTGACGGAACATTAGCTTTTATGGCGGGAGCTATAGAATATAAAAGCCGAGGTTTTTATATTCTATAGCTCCCATATAAAAATTTTAGATCCATATAAAAATTTTATGAGACCACAGGAGGAGTACTGTGTGCAGTTTTGGGCTCTACAAGAGAGGAAGGTTGTTGGGTCAATAGAGATGGTACAGCACAGATTCCTGGAAAGCTGTCTGGTATGAGGGAATACACCCATGAAGAAAGACTAGGAAAATTGCGGTTGTTTTCAGTAGAGGAGATTACAGGGTGATTTGAGATTGCAAAGTGATCGGGCATGGTAGATAGAAACAGACAGTTTTCAGTGGTTGAGGGACTGGAACAAAAGGACAGAGATGTAAGATTAAATGTAATGGTAGTAGGAGAAACCTTTTACACAGAGGGTTGAAAGGATGTGGAATTCACTACAACAACAACTTGTATTTATGTAGCACCATTAACGTAGTAAAACGTCCCAAGGCGCTTCACAGGAGTAGTATAGAATCATAGAAATTTACAGCACGTAAGGAGGCCATTTCGGTCCATCGTGTCCGCGCCATCCGACAAGAGCTATCCAGCCTAATCCCACTTTCCAGCTCTTGGTCTGTAGCCCTGTAGGTTACGGCACTTCAAGTGCACATCCAAGTACTTTTTAAAAGTGGTGAGGCTTTCTGCCTCTACCACCCTTTCAGGCAGTGAGTTCCATACTCCCACCACCCTCTGGGTGAAAACATTCCCCCTCAAATCCCCTCTAAACCTCCCACCACTTACTTTAAATCTATTGTGAGATTTTAAAAATCTCATAAGATATTACAGCAGATGACCAAAAGCTTGGTCAAAGAGGTAAGTTTTAAGGAGGAAAGAGAGGTAGAGAGGTTTAGGGAGGGAGTTCCAGAGCTTAGAGCCAAGGCAGCTGGAGGCACGGCCACTGATGGTTGAGCAGTTATAATCAGGGATGCTCAAAAAGGCAGAATTTGAGGAGCACAGATATCTCGGGGCAGGGGTGGGGGGAGGGGGGCGGCGGGATGCGTTGTGAGGCTGAAGGAGATTACAGAGATAGAGGGGCGAGGCCATGGAGGGATTTGTAAACAAGGACAACTATTGCTTGACCGGGACTCAAAGTGGGTCAGCGAGCACAGGGGTGATGGGTGAGCGGGACTTGGTGCGAGTTAGGACACCACCGGAGTTAGTGATTGAAACAGAGACCAGGTCAACAGTTAACAATATGTTGGATAGGTGATTGAAGGAAAGGGGAATAAAGGGATAGTAGATCTAGGCTGACACTCCAGTGCAGTACTGATGGAACGCTGCACTGTTGGTGGTGCCATCTCTCAGATGAGATGCTGGACCCGTCTGACCTCTCAGGCGGACATAAAATATCCCATGGCACTATTTCGAAGAAGGGCAGGGGGCGTTCCCCTGATATCCTGGGGCCAGTATTTATCCCTCAATCAACATCAGTAAAACCATATTATTTGGTCATTATCTCAGTGCTGTTTGTGGGAGCTTGCTATGTGTAAATAAGCTCCCACAAATTGGCAGCCACGATTTCTAAGTCACAACAGTGACTACACTTCAGCGCTTTGGGAACAAGGCAGACTCACGGAATTAGGACTGGGAAAAGCGTCTGCTGATTGCAAAAGCGAAGATCTCACAATCGCCCTCTCCCTCAAAAATGCACCCAGTTCCCCCTTAAATGAAAAAAGCTGTTTAATTATTGTGCAATTATGCTGGCATCTTGGAAAACTGTTGTGGTTTTTTTTAAGCCTTTGCATATATTAATTATAGAGTAAAATGAGATCTGTGATACCGTGGGGAAGATTTCTTCCTTGCTTGTTTGTGTCTGTGATTTCCCACCCACTAGCAACTTTCCCATGGGGAAGGAAAGGCACAAATGAAGCCAGTCACCTTGGATCAATTTGGGCAGCTGTAGATTTTTGTTATTCACTCCTGGGATGTGGGCGTCGCTGGTAAAGCCAGCATTTATTACCCATCCTTGCCCTCAAGAAGGTTGTTGTGAGCCGCCTTCTTGAAAGAACTGAGTGGCTTGCTAGGCCCCTTCAGAGTCAACCACATTGTTGTGGATCTGGAGTCACGTATAGGCCAGACTGGGTAAGGACGGCAGTGCTATCAAGTGGCACTTACTCACTAATAACCTACTCACCAATGCCCAGTTTGGGTTCTGCCAGGACCACTCGGTGACCTCATTACAAACACGGACAAAGGAGCTGAATTTCAGAGGTGAGGTGAGAGTGACTGCCGTTGACATCAAGGCAGCAAGGAGCGCTAGTAAAACTGAAGTCAATGGGAATCGGGGAAAACTCTCCACTGGCTGGAGTTATATCTAGCACAAAGGAAGATGGTTGTGGTGGTTGGAGATCAATCATCACAGCTCCAAGACATTGCTGCAGGAGTTCGTCAGGGAAGTGTCCTAGGTACTTAGGGGTGGGCAATAAATGATACGCTGATGAGTGACAGCGGTGGACACTCCGCCCACCCCCAACTTCTGCCCCTCTTGCTGGCGAACTTCCGCTCACCACCGCACTTCCGCCCCCATAATGACCAACTTCCGGGCCACTGGGGAAAAAAAGCCAAAGAGCAGAATTTCACTCAAGGCCACACATCAACCACCCCGGTAAAAACATGAGAAACAGGGTAGGTGCGCCACGTTTCCAGTGGTGGGCAATTTCGGTCTCTATGTGTCCGATCAGCTGACACAAAATCAGGATAGGCTGGGACTGATACCATATGCCTGCTCCCTTGGTGCGCATCCCACAATTCCTTCGCCCCACTATTGACAGCTGAGCTTTCAGCTGCTAGGCCCTAAGCTCTGGAATTCGCTCCCTAAACCTCTTCGCCTCTCTCTCTCTCTCTCTCTCTCTCTCTCTCTCCTCCTTTAACATAAAAACATAAGAAATAGGAGCAGGAGTCGGCCATACGGCCCCTCGAGCCTGCTCCGCCATTTAATACGATCATGGCTGATCCGATCACGGACTCAGCTCCACTTCCCTGCCCACTCCCCATGACCCCTTATTCCCTTATCATTTAAGAAACTGTCTATTTCTGTCTTTATTCAATGTCCCAGCTTCCACAACTCCCGAGGCAGCGAATTCCACAGATTTACAACCCTATGAGAGAAGAAATTTCTCCTCATCTCAGTTTTAAATGAGCGGCCCCTTATTCTAAGATTATGCTCCCTAGTTCTAGTTTCCCCTAGTGGAAACATCCTCTCTGCATCCACCTTGTCAAGCCCCCCCATAATCTTACACGTTTTGATAAGATCACCTTTTATTCTTCTGAATTCCAATGAGTAGAGGCCCAACCTACTCAACCTTTCCTCATAAGTCAACCCCCTCATCTCTGGAATCAACCTAGTGAACCTTCTCTGAACTGCCTCGAAAGCAAGTATATCCTTTCATAAATATGGAAACCAAAACTCCATGGAGTATTCCAGGTGTGGCCTCACCAATACCCTGTATAACTAGCAAGACTTCCCTGCTCCATCCCCTTTGCAATAAAGGCCCAGACGCTCCTTAAAACTTACCTCTTTAACCAAGCTTTTGGTCGCCTGTCCTTGTATGGCTCGGTGTCAGATTTTCAGCGGATTTTCAGTCTTGTGAAGCATCTTGGGACATTTCCCTACGTTAAAGGTGCTATGTAAATGCAACTTGTTGTTAAGTAGTACATTGGTGCATTGAGACTGGTGAGGGAGGACCTGAAAAGGGGTCTTATTTAAAACTACACCGAAAAACTAAGCCCTAAAAATATCAGAACAGGTAACAAATGAGCAGAGACTATAATTAATAATGTTTATGATCCGTTGATATTTCTGATTATTAAATGCCTGAATTTCTTTGTTCCCATTGCAGGTCACGTTTCTGTGTCCTCCAGAGAAGTTGAACAACTGAAGGGCCAAACACTTACCCCCACTATCTATTTTTAATAGAGGCTGTAAGATTACTTCTGCACAGCTGCAGAACCGTTATCTTATCAGCACATTATGGATACCGTGCCTCTACCTGGAAGGGCTTCTGTTAGTACAAGCAACCTCACATCAAGATCTCTGATGTACGACGGATGCCGTAAATGTCGCAATATATGGCGGGAATTTCTTTGGGAAGGGGGTTCCAGTCAGCCGCTGTAACTTTGGAAGATTTGCGGGAACCGCGTTTATGCATCTAAACAGGATTTACGCCAAAGTCGCGGCAGCCAATCGGGGGACCCCCGTGGAAGTTCCGATGATAGTTTTATCAGCTTTATTTTCTATTCATAAAATCATAGATTCTTGCAGTGCAGAAGGAGGCCATTGGGCCTGTCGTGCCTGTGCCGGCTCTTTGAAGGAGCAGTTCCAATTTAGTCCCATTCCGCAGCTTTTTCCCCATAACCCTGCAAATTCGTCCTCTTCAACTACATGTCCAATTGCCTTTTGGAAGTTCCTCTGGAATCTGTTTGCACCACCCTTTCAGGTAGTGCGTTCCAGATCATAACAACCCTCTGTGTGAAATAATTTCTCCTCATTTCCTCTGTAGTTCCTTTTGCCAATTATTTAAAATCTATGACCTCTGGTTATCAACCCATTTGCTCGAGAAAACAGTTTCTCCCTACTTGTCCCCTCATGATTTTGAAAACCTCTATTATGTCTCCCTTCCTTCCCTGCTCTAAGGAGAACAATCCCAGGTTCTCCAATCTCTCCACATAACTAAAGTCCCTCAACCCAGGTATCATCCTGGTAAACCTCCTCTGTACCCTCTCCAAGACCTCTCATCCTTCCTAAAGTGCAGTGCCCAGAATTGCACACACTAATCCACAGTTGAAGACACCACTATTGATCCCTCCAACTGATTGCCATTATCGGAAAGGAAAGTTTCATTTATTTAAACTTTAAAGTAATGCCACCTATCCAGCCTTTAATGAACTTTCCTGGGTTTGAGCTGCAATGGGTAGAGCTACTCTGGGACGCATAATGCTGCACCCTGTCAGGTGCCAGCTTTGCTCAGTTGATGCGATCTTGCTGAGTCAAAAGATGCATTGGAGGCAGTTCAGAAAAGGTTCACTAGGTTGATAAGGGGTTGACTTATGAAGATAGGTTGAGTAGGTTGGGCCTATACTCATTGGAGTTCAGAAGAATGAGAAGTAATCTTATCGAAACATATAAGATAATGAGGGGACTCGACAAGGTGGATGCAGAGAAGCTATTTCCACTCGTAGGGGAGAATAAAACTAGGGGGCATAGTCTCAGAATAAGGGGCCACCCATTTAAAACTGAGATGAGGAGGAATTTCTTCTCGGAGGGTTGTAAATCTGTGGAATTATCTGCCCTAGAGAGCTGTGGAGGATGGGTCATTGAATATATTTAAGGTGGAGATAGACAGATTTTTGAGCGATAAGGAAATAAAGGGTTATGGGGAGCGGGCAGGGAAGTGGAACTGAGTCCATGATCAGATCAGTCATGATCTTATTAAATGGCAGAGCAGGCTCGAGGGGCCAGGTGGCCTGCTCCTGCTATTTTTTATGTTCTTATTGTGATTCAAGATCCATTTCAGGATAGGAACAAATAAATGAAGGTGAAAGGGAGCGCGACAATGTTGACGGCGCTGCCCTTTGGAAGTGATGTTAAACTGAGGTGTTCCCAATTCCGGTGTAGCATTAAAAATCCTTTGACACCCAAAGACACAAGTTGAGGTGGAAGATCAGCCATGATCTTATTGAATGGCGGAGCAGGCTCAGGGGACTATATGACCTACTCCTGCGCCTAATTCTTAAGTTCTTATGACACTTTTCAAGATGAGCAGGAAGTACTCCTGGTGACACGAGCAACCTCAATCTCTGTCACCAAATAAAACAGCTTCATCGCTGCTCATGGGATTTTACTGTATGCAGATTGACTGCTGAGGTAACAAAAATCACTGCACTTAAAAAAAAAGTAATTCACATGAACTGTTATGAAACATTTCTTGAGAGACATGGGGCTAGACTTTCCATTATTTTGCCATGCATAACGCCCACTTAACATCCATTTTAACGCTGAAATGAGGTGTAACACCCAGATATCGCCCATTTAGCCATAAAATGGAAACTGACACCTATTTTTCAGACACTTATCGCTGAGCTTTACTTTTGCCATGTTCGTAATGCCGGGAAAAAATAATACTGCTCGCCCACTTTTTTTGGGCGGAATCATCAGAATGGGCGAAACCAACGGCCATAATATCGCCCAGTGTTACTTTTGGCACATAATTAATGCCAAGATTTAATAATCCCGACTGCCCACTGTTTTTTGTCGTAAAGATCACATTTGCCAAAACTAGCGCCCATCAGTACATCGCCCATCCTTTCGGCACCTCGCACACGTCTCACCGACAATTTCGCTCGCTGAAAAAACCGCTGGGGAAAAGTTGAACTAACCGGAAGTACTCGCAGCGGAATGGATGCCATGAAATTCTAAATGGCCCGTCGTATCATTTAAAAGGATGCTCTGCTTCAACCTCGGGGGAGACTAGGGACTTTGAGAATGGGCGACAAGCCAGCGATCTGAAAACCCATTTTACCGCCCACGCCGGAAATAATGCCTATTTTTGGGCGATCTGCACAAAAGTGTAAAATCTAGCCCATGATAAGGCACTATATAAGTAAAAATATGTATTTCTTTATCACTAGAGCAGACTGCAGGAACAAATATGATGCACAGCTCTCTTCAGATGAGAAATCTGAAAAAGCCATATATTTTAAAACATACTTTTTCAATAGACCTTGGGGGAACTACACTATGCAAAAAAGTACTTTGTTAAATCAGAGTATTGCTGTGACAGAAACGAGACCACTGCAAGGTTCACGGTTTGATAAATATACTTTTATTACCGAAACAGCTTTTTGAGGAAGCCACACTATGGTATGCTTTCGATAGAGGAATCCTCAAAGTTACACTTGAGCAGGACTTGCAAGCAACTCAGACGAGTTTCCCAATCTGCTCATGTGTTCAGTTCCTTATTTTACAGCTCAAGTTCGTCACTTACGGTTCATCGCATCAGAATCCACAATGGGTCACACACCACATGATGTGCTGAGTGAGCTACACAGCCCAGCAAAGTCCCCAAGTTTGGCCCCTGTACTGTCTGGAGTTGGTTAATCTCAGCAGAATCAGCAGTGCAGCTCGAGGCAGAAATTCGCCATGAGCACTGACGCAAAACGGACGGTATCGCGTCAGCTGCCTGTTACACGACCTGCCTGATATTCGTTTCCATTGCAGTCTGTCAAATTCAATATCTGGCGTGGCGTAAAACAGCCGCCCAAGCCCAATTTCTATCCCTTAGTCTCAGTGTGCCTGTGCTAAGAAGAGACTCCTGTTGTTTTCAAACAGGAAGGCTGCAAGGGCAGGCAGGCTTATCAAAGTGAAAGCTGTGAGGGCTGTCACTGAGGTGGAGGTCAGAACTGCTGTCGGACAGTTAGATGCTACTGGGATTTTCAGCAGCCTCCCATCTGTTTTTCAGCTGAAAAATGGCCAGTCAGCAGAGGAAAATCGGGCAGGGGGAAAGTCAGTTGCTTCTTAGTCACTTAAGGTGTGCCTGATGCAATTTGCACACGGGCCTTTAAATAGGCACACAGCACACCCCTGTATCCGACAGGAGGTTCTTTCAATATGCGTATCGGAGGCCTACACCTTTGGAACATCCCTATTGCAACTTTGAAATTCAAATGGGTGGGGTGCGCGCCACACGATAGAGCCGCACCCCACCCATTTGTGGGGCCAGGCGGAGCAGGGGTGGTTCCACATAAATACTGCAGTTCTGTGCTCACCTTCCCCACTAGACCCTACCTGTTGGCAAACTTACCATAGCAGCCAACCAACTTCCCACACTCCCACAACAGGCCAGCTGCAGCAAAACACCTATTTGAAGCCTGCAATTCTCCGGCTCCATTCAAATCAAGCTTGACCCTGAAGGCGATTCAGGCGCCTCGATACTGGATTTGGGCGGGACAGCTGCTCGTCTAACTTCACGCCTCTTCTGAAATAGCCCCCATCTTGACTAAATCTAATAAGACAACCTACTGATGTAGGTAAAAATAGCATTTTCTTTATTTTGTATTATTACATGAAGATAAATTGTACGAATTGAATGGGTTGAGTCCAGCCATAATGGCTATTCTGCATGTTTACCTTCCTATTAAATAAAGGAGCTTAACAATTCGTATCTGGCATCATCTCACCAAGTCAGTCAACCTTTGGAGCGATTGATGAAGTTCACTTGTGAAAGACACACAGTCCAGGTCACAAGGCAGTGTAAATGTAAATTGCGTTGAACAGATTGATGATGTGAATTAATTGTCCTGCTACTGTCGAGCTACAGTACGCAGACGACGCCTGCGTCTGCGCTCATTTAGAGGCTGAACTTCAGGACATCGTCGACATATTTACTGAGGCGTACGAAAGCATAGGCCTTACGCTAATCATCCGTAAGGCAAAGGTCCTCCACCAACCTGTCCTCACCGTACAGTACTGCCCACCCCCTCCCGTCATCAAGATCCACGGCATGGCCCTGGACAACGTGGACCATTTCCCATACCTCGGGAGCCTCATCAACAAAAGCAGACATTGATGAGGAGATTCAACACTGCCTCCAGTGAGCCTTTGGCCGCCTGAGGAAAAGAGTGTTCGAAAACCAGGCCCTCAAATCTACCACCAAGCTCATGGTCTACAGGGCTGTAGTAATATCCGCCTTCCTGTATGGCTTAGAGACATGGACTATATACAGTAGACACCTCAAGACGCTGGAGAAATACCACCAATGATGCCTCTGCAAGATTCTGCAAATCCCATGGGGAGACAGATGCACCAACATTAGCGTCCTCAACCAGACCAACATCCCCAGCATTGAAGCACTGACCACCTCCGCTGGGCAGACCACATTGTCCACATGCCAGAGATGAAACTCCCAAAGCAAGCGCTCTATTCGGAACTCCTTCATGGTAAACGAACCAAAGGTGGACAGAGGAAACATTACAAGGACACCCTCAAAGCCTCCCTGATAAAGTGCAACATCCCCACTGACAACTGGGAGTCCCTGGCCAAAGACCGACCTAAGTGGAGGAAGTGCATCCGGGAGGGCGCTGAGCACCTCGAGTCTCATCGCCGAGTGCATGCAGAAAACAAGGGTAGGCAGTAGAAAGAATGTGCAGCAAACCTGTCCCACCTTCCCTTACCCTCAACGATTTTCTGTCCCACCTGTGGCTCTCGTATTGGACTGATCAGCCACCTAAGGACTCATTCTAAGAGTGGAAGCAAGTCTTCCTCGATTCCGAGGGACTGCCTATGATGATGATATTTTTATTGAATTGGGAGTGAGAGAGATACGCTGTTTTTATCTAGCTGTGCAATGGAGCCACTCAATAAACATGAATTTAGCACAAGGTGGCCACTTTCTGCTCGTTGGGATGTTGACTTTTTGCTTCAGGGTCCTGGTGAATTCATAGATTTCTGAGTGTCTGAAGATAGAAGTAGGATTTTGTGATCTACCCGAGTTATTTTCCTCATGTTCCCCTATAATAGTAAAAAAGGATATGCAGGCTGGTAGTGTTTTTACACAGAAGTAGCCATAATTCCACCCTCTCCCACCTCTGACTTTAAGGGAAGACGGCAGCTTAGCTCAGTGGTAGCACTCGAGTCAGAATGTTGTGGGTTCAAACCCCACCCCAAGGCTTCAGCACATAATCTAGGCTGGAACTTTTGAGCTGTTCGTTTGGATGAGACATGAAATAAAGGGCCCGTATGCCCCTGACGTAAAAGATCCCCATGGTACTAATCACAGAAGAGCAGGAGATTTCTTCTATGTCCTGCCCAACATTTATGGTCATTTACGTCATTGCTGTTTGCAGGACTTTGCAAATTGGCTGCCGCATTTGTCCACAAACCAGCAGTGATTACACAGGAGTAATGCATTGGTTGTAAAGTGCTTTGGGACATCCTGTGGATATAAAAACACTACATAAATTCAAAGTTCTTTGCTTTTTTCAAAGTCTGTCGCCCCTTTATCACAGTGTCTTTACCTGCTCTGCAAGGCGAAGAGTATTCATGGTTTCCCTTTTCTCCTGCTCTTTTTACAAAAGGCACCGGGGCCAAAATTGCCCTTTCTGTTAAGCCCTCTGGCCACCGGAAGGCAGCGGCCAGGGCTCATTGCGGAATGGCCGCCGATTTTTCATGGAATGTCCATCGTTCGCGCAATTGCCCTCAAGCGTTTTTCCGGCGGTGGCCATATCTGCCCCACTACCCTTATTGCCCCGCTGCTGCCAAAACTTCCTAAGTGCATCATCAGAGTGTGCACCGCCAATGTCCCGGAAGCGAAAGTCTTCTGACCGGCATTCGCTGCCCCCAACAGCTTTTTGTGTCGATGCACTCCTTGTTGGCTGGCGGCGTGGTCGCCATTAAAGAGGAGATGGCGCTGCCAGCAATGCCATTTTATTTTTTATTGTCGGCTGACTGCCAGACAGCCTGGCACTCCCTCTTGGCAGTGGCTCTCCTCTTTAACTACACTGTCCCGCCCCCACTTCTGCCCTCATTATGACTGACTTGCGCCCGCTCAAAAAAAAAAGAGGGGAACTCCACTGGATGGCGGCCAGAACACAACAAAAATGGTAGGTGCACCCTGTTTCTGGTGGAGGGCAATTTATGCCCGACTCTTGCCACGGGTATGTCAGCAATTTCCCAGACCCTTGTCGAAATGGTTAATCTTCGGGGGCCAAGACAGTGAACGTCGTCAGACTCCCAACTGCGAAGGGCATCATAACCAAGCCCGATCCCATTCTCATGGGCCTCCGCACGAATCCACATTCTCGTGGGAGTTACTAGCTATTGATCAAATATTCTCCCATGACCCAGGCATGCTGAGGCCAGTGACGATATGGTTAGAGCCGCTGTGACTGAGAGTAACTACCAGACCACAGAGTTCAACTGTGACAACTTCTTACTCAATTTGAATCAGTGCCACACCTGTACCCAACAAGTCATCAGGAGTTTATATTTTTTTATTTTTTTATTTTAAAATTCGTAGCCAATCGTTCCAATTCTTTGTCAAATCACAAACGCCAGAGGTCACCTTGCACATGCCAAGGATCACTCTGCGCCAATGCTCTTAGCCAAAAGGCCTAGAGCCACTGCACCGTTCCTGGAAGTACTGCAATACCAGGTTCGTGCCATGGAGGTGGATGGGTCAGGTCCCCCACACACCTCCGTGGAGGTGGATGGGTCAACCCTCCCCACCCACCTCCTGTTTCCAAAAATGCAAGCATATACCTTCCTGACCAGGGAGAAACCACCCGGAGGTCATGGTGGCTGGTCAGAAACGGTACTACACTTGATCTTAGCCAAAAGGCCGAGAGCCACTGCACCGTTCCTGGAAGTACTGCAATACCAGGTTCGTGCCATGGAGGTGGATGGGTCAGGTCCCCCACACACCTCCGTGGAGGTGGATGGGTCAAGCCATCCCACCCATATTCATGATTATCATAGTGTCAGCTGTGGCTCAGTGGGTAGCACTCTAGCCTTTGGGGTGTCAGGTTGAGGGTTCAAAGTTCCACTCCAGGGACTTGAGCACAAAAACCTAGGCTGACACTCTAGTGCAGTGTTGGAGGTGCCGTCTTTCAGATGAGACATTAAACCAAGGCCCCGTCTGCTCTCTCAAGTGGATGTAAAAGATCCCACGGCACTATTTCAAAGAAGAGCAGAAGAGTTCTCTCCTTATCCCTCAATCAACATAACAAAACATTATCTGGTCAATATCACATTGCTGTTTGTGGGAGCTTGCTGTGTGCGAAATTGGCTGCCGCATTTCCTACTTTACAACAGTGACTACACTTCAAAAAGTACTTCATTGGCTGTAAAATGCTTTGGGACGTCTGGTGGTTGTGAAAGGCGCTATATCAATGCAAGTCTTTTTCATTATAGCCACTGATTCAACAGCAGCTATTGCATTAACTTACTGTGCCCTTTTTCTTTTGGAAGCAACTTGTAGACATTTTCTATCAGCATATTCATGAGCCTCAGCATCAGCACATGATTGCGTCATGCTGTCACACTATCAGTTTGGTCAGTGTTGCCTCAAAGTGGACCAAAATTCAACACAGGAGTCAGGTAACCCTCTCTTAAATGCATAATAAATAATTAAAACAGTTGCCATGGTAGCATGAGATGCCGTGTTGGATGACCGTGTTGCCACCAGAAGCAGGGAACACCATGTTCGTTGCCCAGGGATCCCAAGCGGCCTTGGCTCTCACTTTCTGGCTGTATGTGAGTTGAACTCTCAATCTGGTTGTCCTGCATGGAACATCAGCGATATTTTCGCACAATCATTAAGTAATGCGCCAGGAGAGTGGCCTCAATCTATGTTTTTTGAGTGACTGCAGTGTCACCTTCTGTAAACATAGTGTGGAATGGCTGTACGAATGTGTGAAAATGACTGCCCTACACTGGATTAGGCACGTCTTAGCCCCCCCCCACAGCCATGTAATCTCCTAGAAGAGGAAAAAAGTTCAGTAGATCACACTGATCATGCATTATCTGTTAATCCACATACAACCTATGTGATGCGATCTATATGCAAAGTATTTGACCATGAGACAAGCATCCGGCTACATATCTACAACATTACTAAGACCGCCTATTTCCACCTCCATAACATCGTCCAACTCCACCCCAGTCTCAGCTCATCTGCTGCTGAAACCAACATCCATGCCTTGACTAATCCAACGCACCCCTGGCTGGTATCCCATCTTTCATCATCCATAAACTTCAGCTCATCCAAAACTCTGTATCCTAACTCATACCAAGCTCTGTCACCCATCACCCCTGTGCTTGCTGACTTACATTGGCTTCCAGTTAAGCAACACCTCGATTTTAAAATTCTCATCCTTGTTTTCAAATGCCGACAAAGACTCGCCCCTCCCTATCTCTGTAATCTACAACCCTCCAAGATCTGCACTCCTCCAACTCTGGCCACTTGCACATCCCCGATTTTCATTGCTTCATCATTGGCGACCGATCCTTCAGCTGCTTAAATCCTAAGCTCTGGAATTCCCTCCCTAAACCTTACCAACTCTTGTTCCTCTTTTAAGACACTCCTTAAAACCTACCTTATCTGCCCTAATATCTCCTTATGTGGCTCGGTGGCAAACTTTGTCTGATTACGCTCCTGTGAAGCACCTGGGAATGTTTTACTATGTTAAAGGCGCTGTATAAATGCAAGTTCTGAGAAGGTGGTGGTGAGCCTCAAGAATATCAGAAGGTTCACTAGGTTGATTCCTGGAATGAAGGGGTTGGCTAATGAGGAACAGTTGGGCCTATACTCAATTGGAGTTTAGAAGAATGAGAGGTGATCTTATTGAAACATATAAGATTCTGAGGGGGCTTGACAGAATAGATGCTGAGAGGATGTTTCCCCTCGTGGGGGAATCTTGAACTGGGGGGCATATTTTCAGAATAAGGAATCCCCATTTAAGACAGAGATGAGGAGGAATTTCTTCTCTCATAGGGTCTTGAATCTTTGGAATTCTCTACCCCTGAGAGCTGTGGAGGCTGAGTCATTAAATATATTCAAGGCTGAGATAGACAGATTCTTAAACTACAAGGGAGCTGAGGGTTATGGGGAACAGACAGGAAAGTGGAGTTAAGGCCATGATCAGATTAGCCATGATCTTATTGAATGGCGGAGCAGGCTCGAGGGGCCGTAAAGCCAACTCCTGCTCCTATTTCTTATGTTCTTATCAGTGAACCAGTTGGGACTTTATAACAATATATCATGGTTAATTTCTTGGCGGTGGATTTATTGAACTTAAGTTTATAGCTTAGCACGGTGAGAATTGAACTCACCACCATTATTTAGTTGCGAGCTGCAGAACCATAACCACTACACTACCATAGCCACTAATCCTGCACTATGAAGGGGATTGTGCTACAGTGAGATTGGCAGCAGCCTAGGAGCAAATGGCCTAGGTGAGCAAGAAAATGGAAAGAGAGGAACTTATTTTTTAAATGCTGCTAACATGCCTAGGTTAGAGAATATTTACCAATCAGCACTGTTTTGGCACTTACTGCTGTTGTACAGGGCCTTGGTGAGGCCACACCTGGAATATTGTGTACAGTTTTGGTCACCTAATCTGAAAAAGGATATTCTTGCTATTGAGGGAGTGCGGCGAAGGTTCACCAGACTGATTCCCGGGATGGCAGGACTAACATATGAAGAAAGACTGGATCGACTAGGCTTATATTCACTGGAATTTAGAAGAATGAGAGGGGATCTCATAGAAACATATAAAATTCTGACGGGACTGGACAGGTTAGATGCAGGAAGAATGTTCCCGATGTTGGGGAAGTCCAGAACCAGGGGTCACAGTCTAAGGATAAGGGGTAAGCCATTTAGGACCGAGATGAGGAGAAACTTCTTCACTCAGAGAATTGTGAACCTGTGGAATTCTCTACCACAGAAAGTTGTTGAGGCCAGTTCGTTAGATATATTCAAAAGGGAGTTAGATGTGGCCCTTACGGCTAAAGGGATCAAGGGATATGGAGAGAAAGCAGGAATGGAGTACTGAAGTTGCATGATCAGCCATGATTATATTGAATGGTGGTGCAGGCTCGAAGGGCCGAATGGCCTAGTCCTACACCTATTTTCTATGGTACAAATGGTTAATGAGCTGATTACTTTAAACCGTAACATTACTTTAATTCGCTACAGTTCAGCAATTCAGTGCATGAAGCATTTTTTAAATGTTTCAAAGACTTAAGGCTCTGTTCAAACTCATGTATTTCTTCATGTTTTGCTTTACAAGTTAAAGTGAAATATCTAGGGAACTTAGAGTGGTTGAGGTCAGCAGCAGAGATGCATTTAATAGGAAGCTAGATAAACACATGAGGCAGAAAGAAATAGAAGCCTATGTCGATAGGGCGGGATTTTTTTTAAATTATTCGTTCCGGGATGTGGCCGTCACTGCCAACTCCAGCATTTATTGCCCTTCCTTAATTTCCCTCGATAAGGTGGTAATGAGCCGCCTTCTTGAACCACTGCAGTCCTTCTGGTGAAAGTACTCCCACAGTGCTGTTAGGGAGGAAGTTCCACAATTTTGACCCAGCGATGATGGAAGGAACGGCGATATACTTGCAAGTCAGGATGGTGTATAACTTGGAGGCAAACTTACAGATGATGGTATACCCATGTGCCTGCTGCCCTTGTCCTTCTAGGTGGTAGAGGTCGTGGGTTTGGGACGTGCTGCCGAAGAAGCCTTGATGATTTGCTGCAATGCATCTTATAGATGGTACACACTGCAGGCACAGTGCGCCGGTGGTGGAGGGAGTGAATGTTGAAGATGGTGGATGGGGTGCCAATCAAGCGGGCTGTTTTGTCCTGGATGGTGTCGAGCTTCGTGAGTGTTGTTGGAGCTGCACTTATCCAGGCAAGTGGAGAATATTCCATCACACTCCTGACTTGTATCTTGTAGATGGTGAACAGGCTTTGGGGAGTCAGGAGATGAAACACTCAGCGCAGAATACCCAGCCTCTGACCCATTATTGTTGCCACAATATTTATGTGGCTGGTCCAGTTAAGTTTCTGGTCAATGGTGATCCTCAGGATGTTGATGGTGGGGGATTCGGCGATGATAGTGCCGTTGAATATCATGGGGAGGTGGTTAAACTCTCGCTTGTTAGAGATAGTCATTACCTGGCACTTGTGTGGTGCGAATGTTACTTTCCACTTATCAGTCCAAGCCTGAATGTCGTCCAGGTCTTGCTGATTGTGGGCATAGACGGATTCATTTTCTGAAGAGTTGCAAATGGAACTGAACACTGCAGTCATCAGCGAACATCCTTATTCTGACATTATGGAGGGAAGGTCATTGATGAAGCAGCTGAAGATGGTTGGGCCTAGGTTACTGGCCTAAGGAACTCCTGCAGCGATGCCCTGGTGCTGGGATAATTGACCTCCAACAACCACAACCATCTTCCTTTGTGCACGGTATGACTCCAGCCAGTGGAGAGTTTTCCCATTGAATACTATTGACTTCAGTTTTACTAGGGCTCCTTGGTGCCACAATCGGTCAAATGCTGTCTTGCTGTCTAGGGCAGTTACTCTCACCTCACCTCTGTTTGGACCAAGGCTGCATTGAGGTCTGGAGCCGAGTGGTCCTGGCGGAACCCAAATTGGGCAGCTGTGAGCAGGTTATTGGTGAGTAAGTGCCACTTGATAGCACTACCATCCTTAACCAGTCTAGCCCATATGTGACTCCAATTCCACAGCAATGTGGTTGACTCTGAAGTGGCCTAGCAAGCCATTCAGTTCTTTCAAGAAGGCGGTTCATAATCACCTTCTTGAGGGCACGAATGGATAATAAATGATGGCCTTGCCAGTGGCGCCTGCATCCCAGGAATGAATGCACTGGAACAGCTTGGCTAGAGGCATGGCTAGTTCTGGAGCACAAATCTTTAGCTCAACAGCCGGGATGTTGTCAGGATGAAGTAAATAGAGTGGGAGGAGACTCATGTGGAGCATAAAAATTGAATGGCCTGCTTCTGTGCTGTAAATTCTATGTAAAACTACAGCGACCCTTTAATACGCTTAAAAGGCATTGGCAGATGAAACCACAGCGCGCATACTCACAAATAATCAAGCAAGATAATATCCCGAACTGATAAAAATTTTAAAGCATTCAGTAAAGTAATGTACACTGCAGGTCAAGTGGTTTCTCTTTGGAGATTTATTAAATACAGCCTGCGTGTTGATTGCATTACTTATGGCTGCCTTTCAGGAATGTGCTTTTCATAGCCGCAGAGTGGGAATTAAAGCTGTGGGAGTTCTTGGCAAACTCGTTAGTATTACTGGTAAGTTCTTTTGGGTTAAATCCGAACCTAGAGTTCACAACAGCTGAAGCCAGAACCAATACTTCACAAGAAAGCAGTGAGCAAATGCAAGAGGAGTAGAGTTTCCCGCAGTGCCTCCAGCTCCAGTGACAGGAAGGAGCCAATCATGCAGCTAAGACCCAGTGTCCACATTTAGCACAGTGATCACTGATTAAGTTAAAAGCAACCAGGCATTTTGTAATTCAAACGAAAATAAAATTCTCACTAATTAAAAAGAATATATATAGCCAGTCAGAACCACATCTGAACGAGAAAAACAGGTTAATATTGCAAGTGGAAGCCTTCATTACAACTTGGGTTTCCCCTCTGAAATATAAAAGAAAGACTTACATTTATATAGTGCCTTTCCGGACCTCAGGACATCCCAAAGCGCTTTACAGACAATGAAGTGCTTTTGAAGCATGGTCACTGTTATAACGTAGGAAACGCGGCAGCCAATTTGCGCACAGCGAGCTCCCAAAAAACATCAATGTGATAATGACCAGGTAATCTGTTTCAGTGATGTTGGTTGAGGATTTTGTCTAGTACACCAGAGATAACTCCACTGCTCTTCTTCGAAATAGTGCCACAGAATCTTTTACGTGCACCTGTGAGAGCAAACTGGGCCTCGGTTTAACGTCTCATCTGAAAGACGGCATCTCCGACAGTGCAGCACTCCCTCAGTACTGCACTGGAGTGTCAGCCTAGATTTTGTGCTCAGGTTTCTGGAGTGGGGCTTGAACCCACAACCTTCTGACTCGGGAAGAGTGCTACCATAGAATATCAGTCAGCTTTATCTTCAGATGCTGCATTTGCAGCTTTAAAAAAAATCTCTCTTGTATGTAATTTTTTGTGTTTGAAATTTCCTTTCAGCAGCTGAAGATTTAAACCTAGAAATTAACGGACAAATGTTCACGTGACATTCATCTGTCCAGTCGGAAACAATGGCCCTGAGAGTAAGAGGATGGCAGCAACGATGCGGGGTGGAGGTGCGAGCTGGGCAATGGGGTATCTGGGACCTTGGTGAACGACGGGACCAACAGTCTATCTCCTTAACCAATGAGATTGAAGGATTGAGAAACAAACAGCAGAATGATAGAATGGTTACAACATGGAAGGAGGCCATTCGGCCCGTCGAGCCCGTGCTGGCTCTCTGCAAGAGCACCTCAGCTAGTCCCACTCCCCCGCCCTTTCCCCACAACCCTGCAATTTTTTTCCTTCAGGTACTTATCCAACTCCCTTTTCAAAGCCATGATTGAGTCTGCTTCCACCACCCTTTCAGGCAGTGCATTCCCGATCCTCACCAATCGCTGCGTAAAAAGTTTTTTTCTTATGGCTCCTTTGGTTCTTTTGACAATTATCTTAAATCTGTGTCCTCTGATTCTCGATCCTTCTGTCAATGGGAACAGTTTTTCTCTATCTACTTTTCCAGACCACTCAGAATTTTGAACACCTCTATCAAATCTCCTCTCAATCTTCTCTGCTCCAAGGAAAACAACCTCAGCTTCTCCAGTCTATCCATGTAACTGAGGTCCCTCATCCCCCTCTAAGGCCCTCACATCCTTCCTAAAATGCGGTGCCCAGAATTGGACACAATACTCCAGTTGAGGCCGAACCAGTGTTTTATACAGGTTCATCATAATATCCATGCTTTTGTACTCTAGATAGCTCTATTCATGAAGCCCATGATCCCGTAAACCTTTTAACCACTTTCTCAACCTGCCCTGCCACCTTCAATGATTTGTGCACATATACCCCTAGGTCTTTCTGTTCATGCACCCCCTTTAGGATTGCACCCTTTAGTTTATATTTCCTCTCATTCTACCAAAATGTATCCCTTCACAATTTTCTGCATTAAATTTCATCAGCCTGTCTATGTCCTCTTGAAGTCTATCACGATCCTCCTCACTGTTAACTATACCTCCAAGTTTTGTGTCACCTGCAAATTTTGAAATTGTGCTCTTTACATCCATGCCCAAGTCATTAACATATATCAAGAAAAGCAGTGGTCCTAGTACCAACCCATGGGGTACACCACTGTATACCTTCCTCCAGTCCGAAAAACAACCGTTCACCATTACTCTCAGTTTCCTGCCACTTAGCCAATTTCGTATCCATGCTGCCACTGTCCCTTTTATTCCATGGGCTTCAAATTTTCTGGCAAGCCTATTATGTGGCACTTCGTCGAATGCCTTTTGGAAATCCATGTACACCACGTCAACTGCATTTCCCTCATTAACCCTTTGTTACTATTATGTCTGTACTGTACTTATGAATGACTCCACAAGGCAATGTGTTGTACTCAAACTGTAGTGACCTTGGTCCTTTACTTGTAACTCCAGAGTGAGGCAGCCGCATGATGGCTCCCCTTTTATACAACCCCTGCCACCAGGGCAGGAAACCCTGGTTTCCACCATTTGCACCTCTAGTGGTGCCAGCATGTATATACACAGTGTAAACCTTATTGATAGTACATCAGGTAAACAAGTCTCCATCTTATGCAACTATACAGTGACTAAAGTGTATATCTATAGTCCGCATGTATAACATCACTCTCCCCCAAGTCCTTTATGTCAATTACCTTTGCACTATGTGCTCTGGCTTAGCTCGCCCCAGACTTAAGTGCAATAGCCCTTGCACCTTGGCTGTGCTTTGGCTTGGCTCTCTCTCAGCTAACCCCCAAGTCCTTTTGCCACAATTTTGGGTAGTGGTTACCAGTTTGCATGGTTCGATGATGCAGTGAAGGTTCTAGAGGGTTCTGGGTGTGATCCATGTGTGTGTCCATGGTTACATATATTCATTCCCCCTCCTACCCCCGCCACAGTGAGGTCATGCAGCTGGCCCGTTACATTAACATGCAGGATCAGACACAGTGCAAGTACAAAGAAAGGAAGAAGAAAATCTTTAAGTTTGCATCATGACACCTTGGTTCAGTGACTTACATTCGTTACATTTTACGATTGTGCGATTGAGTAGATTGCATTCATGGTTCAGGCATGGTCAGTACTGAGGTAGCAGTACAGGTATGCGAGAACGCTAGTTCCAGAGCAACCGGACAGGGTCCTAGTCATCTGATGGAGGGGTGGGCTTGGTCCGCTCACCTTGCCAGGACTCAGGGCCTTTGCCGTTGCCTAGTGGTGGGCAGAGCCACAGATGTGTCTGTCCTCCTTTGAGGGCTGCAGAATCTTCTGCCTGCTCTCTAACAGTGTTGGGAACCTGGCCGTTCCAGGTCACGTTTGGGGAGCTCGTTGGTTCTGACCTTTCGCTCCCGGACATGCCCGAGATAGCGACTGGGTCTGGGGGCTGCGCCGTCTCCACCCGGGTGGTGGGCAATGGCGGCCGACTGCACGTATTGGTGCCGTTTTTGTTTCCAGGTCCATGGCGAATAGTGCCATCGGGTGCCTGGATGAATAGTGCCTGCAGCGTGGGAAAGACCTGGGGCAGGGTATAGGATCAGTGCCTTCACCCTCCGGAATTCATGCACTTGCTACTTTTGGGGACACTCTATTGCTGACATCTCGCAACATTTTGTTCTTTACATTCTTAATCGGTTCGTTACATTAATTGTCATGCATACTGTTGTGTATGCATGCCAGTTTATTGTGTGATGTATGTAACACTGTTATGCCACATTGAATGTAGCCTTATACTGTACACACCTCACCGGTACACCCGGCAGGTAACCCAGTATAAAAGGGAACTCACAGCTTGTTGTCGTCACTCAGGAGCTGCAAATAAAGGACTACAGGTCTGCACAGTTTAAGTATCATACCCTGCCTCGTGGAGTCATTACTAAAGGTGCCTACATACACTACAACTGGCGACGGGAATACGAGATCACGAATGTCATGTATCTCACACTACTGTACATAACTGTATCTTACCATGCTATACATGACTATAACTAGAGATGACCTGTAACCACAAGCTTACCTTACCACCAGGGGTGCACTTGCAGGAGACACTGGATACCTGTCCTCAACAGGTATATAAGGACAGGTCTCGGGCAAGTGTGGCATTCGAGAGCTGTGTAATAAAGGTGCAGGTCCTGAGTGACCTTGACTTCAATATGTGCCTCGTGTGAATCTGTACTGCAGAGACAGGACTTTACAGTGGCGACGAGGATGGGATTACAGAATCCACAGAATGGCGACCAACGGCTCAGATGAAAAATATAATGCTGGAGATAATTGGGAGGACTTTATAGAAAGGCTCCAGCAAAGCTTCGTAACCAAAGACTGGTTAGGTGATGATAAGGCAGACAAGAGAAGAGCTCATCTCTTGACCAGCTGTGGCTCGAAAACATACGTCTTAATGAAGGACCTGCTGGCACCCGAGAAACCAGCAAGCAAGTCGTTTGAAGAGTTGAGCACACTGGTAAGAGACCACCTGAAGCCAGCAAGCAGTCTACACATGGCCAGACACAGGTTCTACAATTACAGATGCTGTGTGGGCCAGAGCATACCCGACTTCATGTCGGAACTTCGGAGGTTGGCTAGCTTATGTGAGTTCTCCGATGAACTAAGGAGAGAAGTACTGAGAGACTTTTTTATTGAAGGAATAGGCCACGCAGGCATATTCGGAAAGCTCATAGTGACCAAGAACTTGACCCTTGAGGCAACAGCACTGGTTGCACAGACATTCTTGGCAGGAGAAGAAGAAACGAGGTTGATCTACACTGCGGGTACGACAACTAACGAAACATTGGAACAAGGGGTTCACAGCGTGAAACAAGCTGCTACCCCCACACACAGACCAAAGGCAGGAGAGCAGGCCCTTAACAGTAGGCAGTGGCGCCAGAAGCCATCAAGGGCCACATGAACGGCCGTTCACACGTCATCAACCCACAATGCGAACAATCAACTACAAACTGAGAGAAGCTCAAGAGAGATCAGCCAGACGCAGCTCATCCTTTGGAAACAATGGAAGCGGTCTGTGCTGGAGATGTGGGGGAAGGCACTCATCAAGGGTGTGTCGATTTTAGCATGCTGTTTGCAGAAACTGTGACTATACAGGGCATCTGGCTTGCATGTGCAGAAAAATGGCAGCTTGGCTGGTATACGAATCGGAAGGGTCGGAAAGCGAACCAGAAGACGGTGGGGACAGTACCCGGGACACCGAGGTACAGCGGGTCAACACGATCAATGGCCACTGCTCTTACAACAAGACGCCTCCAATAATGATGAGAGTCCTACTCAATGGGATACCCGTCAACATGGAGCTGGATACGGGACGAGTCAATCTCTCATGAGCGCTCAACAATTTGAACAGCTGTGGCTGCACAAAAGAGACAGACCAAAACTCACAAGGGTCGACACCAAACTAAGGACCTGTACCAAAGAAATCGTCCCAGTCCTTGGCAGTGCCATGCTCTCAGTCACACACAAAGGGACAGTGAACCGACTTCCCCTGTGGATTGTCCTCGGCGATCTCCCAGCACTGCTGGGGAGAAGCTGGTTGGCAAAACTAAACTGGAAATGGGATGATGTTCACGCCATGTCGTCAGAGGAACAGACCTCCTGCTCAACAGTTCTAAGTTGATTTGAACATCTCTTTCAGCCAGGTGTGGGCACCTTCAAAGGGGCTAAAGTCAAAATCTACATCACACAGGATGCTAGACCGGTCCATCACAAGGCTAGAGCTGTGCCCTATGTGATGAGGGAAACGATTGAACATGAACTGGACAGACATCTGTGGGAAGGCATTATCTCACCCGTGGAATTTAGCGACTGGGCAAGTCCCAGTCATGAAGCCTGATGGATCCGTGCAAATCTGTGGGGACTACAAATCTACCATAAACAGAGTCTCCCTACAGGACCAATACCCGCTGCCCAGAGCGGAGGACTTATTTGCCACATTGGCTGGAGGAAAACTTTTCTCAAAACTAGATCTCACATCTGCGTACATGACGCAGGAACTGACTGACAAGTCTAAGCTACTCACCACCATCAAAACACATCGAGGCCTTTTCATGTACAATCGATGCCCATTCGACATCAAGTCGGCAGCTGCTATATTCCAGCGCAACATGGAGAGTCTGCTCAAGTCCATCCCGGGGACGGTTGTATTTCAAGACGACATACTTATCACGGGCAGGGATACCGACTCCCATCTCCGCAATTTGGAGGAAGTACTAAAGCGGTTGAATCGGGTAGGCCTAAGAGTTAAGAAATCCAAGTGTCTGTTTCTCGTGCCCGAGGTTGAATTTTTGGGCAGAAGGATTGCCGCTGATGGAATCCGCCCAACAGAGTCCAAAACCGAAGCAATTCGCCTTGCACCCAGGTCCCGGAATGTCTCAGAACTGCACGCCTTTCTCGGACTACTCAATTACTTTGGGAACTTTATGCAGAACTTAAGCACGCTGCTGGAGCCTCTCCATGTGCTACTCAGAAAGGGGCGCGAATGGTTTTGGGGGGACGCCCAGGAACGCGCCTTCAATAAGGCACGCAACCTTCTGTTTTCCAATAGAGTTTTGGCTTTCTTTGATCCAGGTAACAAGCTAGTTCTTACATGTGATGCGTCAGCATACAGGGTCGGGTGCATTTTACAACATGTCAATAGTGCAGGTAAATTACAACCCATAGCTTATGCCTCCAGGTCACTTTCGCGGGTGGAGTGCGGGTACGGAATGGTGGAGAAGGAGGCGCTCGCGTGCGTGTATGGTGTCAAAAAGATGCACCAATACCTTTTCGGGGCCAAGTTCGCGTTAGAAACCGACCACAAGCCCCTCACGTCCCTACTATCCAAGAGCAAGGCAATAAACGCCAACGCCTCGGCGCGCATTCAACGGTGGGCACTTATGCTGGCCTCTTACGATTACACCATAAGGCACAGACCAGGCACAGACAACTGTGCCGACGCGCTTAGCAGGCTACCCCTGGCGACCACGAAAGGGTCTGACAAACAGGACTGTGAGATAGTCATGGCAATCAATGCCTTTTAGTCCACAGGTTCGCCCATGACAGCTCACCAAATCAGAGCCTGGACCACCAGCAACCCCACGTTATCCCTAGTAAAAAGGTGTGTCTTAACTGGTGACTGGGCAGAGGCTCGCGATGCCTGCCCCGAGGAGATCAAACCTTTCCATAGGCGAATGCATGAACTGTCACTACAGGCAGACTGCCTGATGTGGGGCAGCCGAGTAGTTATGCCTCTGCAAGGCAGAGAGGCATTTGTCCAGGAGCTCCACCGCAAGCACCTGGGGATCATTCTCATGAAGGCCATAGCCAGATCCCACGTCTGGTGGCCTGGCATTGACGCGGACTTGGAGCTCTGCATCCGATGGTGCACCATTTGTGCCCAACTCAGTAATGCCCCCAGCGGGGCCCTCATGAGCCCCTGGCCCACCAAACCGTGGCCGCGGGTGCACGTAGACTATGCGGGCCCATTCATGGGCAAAATGTTCCTTGTAGTTGTAGATGCATTTTCAAAGCGGATTGAATGCACCATTTTAAACTCGAGCACCACCTCCACCACTGTGGAGAGCCTTGGAACCATGTTCACAACGCACGGCATTCCTAACATATTGGTCAGTGATAATGGTCCTTGCTTCACCAGCGCAGAATTTCATGATTTTATAGTTGACCACGGTATAAATCACGTTAAGACGGCACCTTTCAAGCTGGCCTCCAACGGCCAGGCGGAACGAGTAGTGCAGAGCATTAAACAAAGCATGCTCAAAATCAAAGATCCCACACTGCAGGGCTGCCTGTCGCGACTGCTGCTGGCATACAGATCTCATCCGCATTCATTGACCGGACCGCGCAACTATTGATGAAATGGACCTTAAAGACAAGGCTCTCATTAATCGTCCCAGACATGCGTGGAATCGTTGAGGCAAAGCACCGTAAGCTAACTGAGTACCATGACCGAAATTCGAGGGGGAGGTGGAACGAGATAGGGGACAAAGTATTTGTGCTAAACTATGGCAGGGGTCCCAAATGGCTTGCAGGGACAGTAACAGGCAAGGAAGGAAACAGGCTACTGTTGGTACAAATGGACAATGGCCAAACCTGTCGGAGGCATGTAGACCAAGTCAAAAGTAGATTTACCAGCAACACTGCTGAACCAGAGGCAGACTACAATGTGGAACTCACACCACACCTGGTGGACAGACAGACCTGAGGAAAGGGCAATCCCAACAGACAGCCCAGGCGAGACACCAACAATCATACTGAACGAAACAGATAGCCCGGAAAGATACCAGCAATCACACCGAAAGAAAAACGGGCACCAAGGCAAACAACTGAATCACAACTAAGACGCTCTATGCAAGAGCGTAGACCACCTGAGTGACTGAACCTATAAAGACAATAAGACCTTGCGGGAGGGTGATGTCATGTATCTCACACTACTGTACATAACTGTATCTTACCATGCTATACATGACTGCAACTAGAGATGACCTGTAACCACAAGCTTACCTTACCACCAGGGGTGCACTTGCAGGAGACATTGGATACCTGTCCCAGACAGGTATATAAGGACAGGTCTCAGGCAAGTGTGGCATTCGAGAGCTGTGTAATAAAGGTGCAGATGCTGAGTGACCTTGACTTCAGTATGTGCCTCATGTCAATCTGTACTGCAGGGAGAGGACTTTACAATGAACTACATGCTCAACATGTCTAACCTCAGCAACTTTCAGCAATTTACAGAGGAGGAAGATTGGGACACTTTTGTGGAAAGATTGGTACACTTCTTTATAGCCAACGACCTGGACGGGGACACACCGGCTACACTACCGAACAAACGCAGGGCCATCCTGCTTAGCAGTTGTGCGCCCACCATCTACGTCTCGTCAGGGACTTATTAGCCCCGGAGAAGACAACCACCAAGAGCTATGAGCAACTTGTAACAATCATACAGGAACAACGAAAACCGAAAGAAAGCATCCTCACAGCCAGGCACTGGTTCGACTCTTACCGGCGACTGAGGGCCAAGAAATTGCAGACTTAAGAAGACTAGCTGCACCATGTGATTTTGGCGACCACCTTAATGAAGCACTAAGGGACATATTTGTCATCGGAATCGGCCACGAAGACCTCCTACACAAATTGCTCTCGGCTGACATCACGGTCACCCTGCAGAAAGCAATTCAAGTGAGCCAGGCCTACATGATTTCGGCGAGCGACTCCAGGCGAATACTGACCCAGGACTCTAAAGCGCCGAGTGCAGTGCACTTCATGGATACTTCTAAAGGCAGAAATGCTGCCCTGAGTCCCACAACCCTGAGTCCGCCACATGGGGCAAATCAGATGGCCCCGTGCTAGCGCTGTGGAGGAAACCACAGGGCCCACCAGTGCCGCTACAAAGACTATGCATGCAAAGGCTGCAAAGAGAAAGGACACCTTCAGAGAATGTGCAGAAAAGGCTGTACTCATCGCATCTCTGATAAGTTGGCTGATCACCGGGGCTCCAACACAGATGAAGGTGAAGCTGCTCAAACCCTGGAAGCAGAGTATGAAATCTTTACCTGCTCCACCGGAAGTTCCCCGTGGATGATGGAAGTGGACATCGATGGGGTCCCAGTCTCCATGGGGATCGACACAGGGGCGAGCCAGTCTGTGATGAGCCAAATTTTTGAAAAAATTTGAATGAATCCTGCCACTCGACCAAAACTGTTTCCTATCCAGGCAAAGCTGCTCACCTATACCAAAGTTAAATCCAAATCGTTGGCAATCTAGACATCCAGATCTCCCAGGGCAGCGTGTTAAACAAACTCCCCCTGTGGATTGTAGCCGGAGACGGTCCCACGCTGCTGAGCAGGAATTGGATGAACCGGGTCCACATCAGGCGAAGTGGCCCTGTGGAAGAAAAGACCACCACAGCCCTCCTGCAGGAAAGCCAGGAAATGGCTGCAGCACCAGCGGCACAAGGAGAAACACTTGTAATCAAAATGACAGCCGCCATGCCACCAGTGAGCATGGAGGAGCATCACATGACACCGAGTGGCCAATCGGATTTGAAGGCTCCCTTAAAGGAGACTGGTAACCAAAGAAATTTAATGGGGAAGTTTTAACTATTTGAGTACACGGACTTTAAAGCTAAAGATGCGATTAAAGGGTGCAAGTATGAAAATGTATGCAATGTAACAATGAATTGTGATGCTGGTTTAACTAATGTGACTAATGATATGAATGCAGGTGTCAGTAAGGTTAAGAACAAGTTTATTATGCTTAACAATAATGATAGAGATTGTGAAATGCCTAATGTAACCATGTCTGTTGAAACCAGGACACCCAAAAGTGATGCAAATGCTAGAATGTATAATGCAGGCTCGACTATGTGTGATCAGAGCCAAGGTGTCATGTATACCAGTAGGACACTGCCAAAGAACATTGGGTCCTACAGGAATCATGCTGATGCCAATGGAATCCCACTGTGGGAGACCCCCAGGTCCAGCAGGCTATCTGACCACGTAACTTGGACTTTTGGAACGAATGTGATGCCCCTTGCAGGACACACACACAGGCAGTGGGAGCAGACCCACTACAGGGACAGTGGTCAATGGGCAGCCCAGCCACCACCAATGGCAACCTGCACCAGACCAGCCCTACAGCCCCTGGCCACCAGGGCCAACACCAGGAGCATGAGGCCAATACCCTCCAGCTTCCCTGGCAAACCCTGGGATGACCTGACCCTCATCCCAATTGGTGGACAAGGAGCCCACCCAGTCTTGTGGCCCTGCCCACCACCCCACAATTACCCACATCACAGTGTATACACACCACCCACTGCTGCCGTGGCTACCTCCCCGAGGGATCCCACAACAGTGACACCCACTTGGTTTGTTTGTGAGGGAGGGGAACCGTACGAGGCCAGCCTCAAGCACAGGGGTCACACCTGGCAACCACACAACCCTCACCGCAACCTCCCATAGCCCACCACTGATCACCTCCCCTGGTCATGACAATAAGGATATGAAAAATGCTCAGGGGGGAGTATTGGAAATGGACGAGATCTTCCCATTTCCACTGGAGTATGTCTGTTTACTGTGTGATGTCTGTAACACTGTTATGCCACATTGAATGTAGCCTTATACTGTACACACCTCACCAGTACACCAGAGGGTGCTGCTGCTGGAGACCTAGGGGTTGCCTGCACACGGCAGGTAACCCAGTATAAAAGGGAACTCACAGCTTGTTGTCGTCACTCAGGAGCTGCAAATAAAGGACTACAGGTCTGCACAGTTTAAGTATCATACTCTGCCTCGTGGAGTCATTATTAAAGGTGCCTACATACACTACACATACAATATCTCTTTAAGTTCAGTTGGTTGCAGGTCTCCTTTAAGAGAACCCTTCCACGCCATGCTGCACCTCACTGCAGCAGGGACGCCATCTTGCCTCTGTCCTCGAGGTCGACTGCTTTGATCCTTCCCTCCTGCACAAAATCTGGAAGAGTGCCTGTGAATTCGATCTTCCTCCCCAGGAGTCCTGCCACTGGAGCCGGGAAGGTACTTTTAGCTTGTTCCGGTCGGATCATTGCCACGCAGTTGTGATGGACGGTCTATGCCTCAGGTGCTGCGCTGATCTGTTCTCTGGTGCCTGGCCCAAGGGAGGATGAGGTTTTGCTCTGCCTCTGAGCACGGTAGACATCGATTACTGGAGTGACGAGATCTTCCCATTTCGACTGGATCTTCCCCATCCACCTTCCGAGTAGCGTTGGACCATCACGTGCAATAATCCACAGGGGTAACTTGTGCAGCACGCCATTATGGATTACACTTACATTCGCACTACCAAGGACTGGGATCAGCTCCTTGGTGTAGGTGCGCAACTTTTCCTGTACTGGAACCTGCTCGGGTCATTTTTCATTCCATAGCCTCTCAAAGGCATCTTGGCTCATCACTGACTGGCTTGCTCCCGTGTCCACTTCCATGAAGACTGGAACGCCGCTTATCTCGACTTCCATCTTCACTGGAGGACAATCGGCATACACTCCATACACTTCTTCTTGGGGCTGAGCTGCCTCTCTGGCCAAATCATCATACTCCCCGCTGGATTCAAAGTCATTAGCGACTCCTCTGCTAGATGGTGAGTCGTATTTCTTTTACACATAAGCTGGAGATGGCCCCTTCATGTTACAGGCTTTGCATACTTACTCAGCAAACCGACACTGGTGAGCCCTATGGTTTCCTCCATAACGCCACCTTGGTGCTACTTGATTAGCACTCCTCGGCGGACTCTGAGTTCTGGATCCCTGAGGTCTGTGCCCTGGGCAGAGCCAAGTTCTACAGTCTTGCCTGTGAAAGGCACCATTCTGTGTACAGTACTTGCCGGGTTTGAGTCCTAAGGATAAATAATTTGCTTGATGCTACAGGGCGAGGTCATAAACGCCTGACTGATGCTGATGGCCTTCTGCAGGTTGACTGTGGTGTCGGCAGATAATAGCTTGTGAAGGAAGCCCTCGTGGTCAATTCCTATAATGAAGATGTCTCGCAATGCTTCGTTGAGGTGCGTGCTAAAATCACATGGTGCCGCAAGTCTCCTGAGGTCGGCAGCATATTTTGCAATCTCCTGGCCCTCAGGTCTGCGGTGAGTGTAGAATCTGTGCCTGGCCGTGAGGATGCTCTCTTTTGGGGTTTTAGTTGGTCGCGAATTAGTTCAGTCAGCTCATCGTATGTCTTATCCTTGGCCTTTGTGGGTGCCAGCAAATCCCTGACGAGGCGGTAGACCTCGGGCCCACAACTGGTCAGCAGTATAACCTTGTGCTTCTCCGCCAATGTGTCCGTCTCCCCTGCCAGGTCGTTTGCCATTAAATCTTGCTCTAGGCTTTCCGTGAAAGCATCCCAATCATCACTCTCTGCAAAGTATTTTAGTATGCCAAAGGTAGCCATAATCGCGTAAAAGTCCGTATTCTCGTCGCCAGTTATTATGTCTGTAATGTGTACTTATGAATGACTCCATGAGGCAATGTGTAGTACTCAAACTGTCATGACCTTGACCCTTTACTCGTAACTCCAGAGTGAGGCAGCCGCATAGTGGCTCCCCTTTTATACAGCCCCTGCAACCAGTTGCACTCTCTAGTGGTGCCAGCATGTGTATACACAGTAAACCTTATTGATAATACATCAGGTAAACAAGTCTCCATCTTATGCAACTATACAGTGACTATACAGAGAGTATATCTATAGTCTGCATATATAACAGTTACCTCATCAAAAAACTCGATCAAGTTGCTTAAACACGATTTGCCTTTAACAAATCTGCGCTGACTTTCCTTAATTAATGAAGAGAGAAATAGAGTCAAATAAGGTAAAGAAAGAGAAATAGAGAGGGGGTGGGTTGGGGGAGATTGGATTAAGAGAGAGGGCAAATAAAGAGTAAGAAAAGTAAGAAAATGTTTTTTTTAAATAAATCTCTTAACAATTTATTAGTAGTTGGAATGTGTTTCCACAATTTTAATTGTTCCCTTTCTGGGCCAGTGAGGTTCAGTGGCATTCCAGGGATATAAATCTCCTTATTAAAAGGGTCCTCCTTACACTATTCAGTACCAGCCCTAACTTTCTGCGGCGAGTTTAATGGGCAATTAATGCGTAAATGTAGCAATTTCATGAAACTGATGGGGAGGTTGAGGGCGAGTGGATGTTGTCGTGAGGCTGACGTCGAAGCGGCGCAAATCGCCCAGGAACTTGTGCCGATTTCCAATGCACAGTTTGTCTCTTCCTCGCCACAGATTGCTGGCCGATTTACACATTGTAACAGTGAGCGCCAATAAACTTGCTGTTATTCTGGCAGAAAAATCCGCACCAATACTTCTGTGTTAGAGATCTATAAGGACCGTCAGAAATCACACTCTTCCAGAGGTAGCGGGTGCAGTGGGATAGCGTGATGTCTAATCATCTCTGAGGCCCTGGTTCAAATCGAATCCAGATCTAACAGCAGGAAAGTCTCCTTTGTCCTTTCCTTGACAGGGTCGCAAACTATTTCCTCGTGAACCCACGGCGCGAAACTGCCCCGAGATTGCAGTGATTTTCAATCTCACTCCGGGAGAGATACAGATTGTCAGTGGAAAATTCTCAATTCACAACGGTGGTGTAGAGAGCACTTTTCTGAGGTTGAGGTTAATGTTCGGGTAGAATGAAAGGGACTTTACTCACGAGGTGGCTGTGCTGTATCTGACTGTAGAATGTTTAATACAGACACTGGGGAGCCATTTCACGCAGTTAAAAATGCACATCAAACGTCTGTACAGAAACAGCAGTTGGTCAGAAAATATACCCGTAAATGACAAAATTGGAGCGTGTTCAACTCCGCAGCACTGACCTTCTTCAGTTTGAGGAACTTAAAAATTCACAACCCACGTAAATGCAATGTTCTGTTTTTTTTTAAAGTAGAAATCCTAAAGTGGAAAGCCTTGACAGAGCAAGTGAGTAAGTAATCTTGGATGATTCCGTAGGCCAACATCTACTACAACAACGGTTTGCATTTATATAGCCCCATTAACGTAATAACCATCCCAAGGCGCTTCACAGAAGCATTATCAAACAAAACTTGACACTGAAGCACGTAATGGACAAGGGAGAACCAGTGAATGTGGTGTATTTGGACTTTCAAAAGGCATTGACAAGGTCCCACACAAGAGATTGGTGTTCAAAATTAAAGCACAAGGTATTGGGGGTAATGTATTGATGTGGATAGAGAACTAGTTGGCAGACAGGAAGCAAAGAGTAGGAATAAATGGGTCCTTTTCAGAATGGCAGGCAGTGACTAGTGGACTACCGCTAGTCCACTAATCACTGCCTGCCATTCAGTGCTGGGACCCCAGCTATTTACAATATACATTAATGATTTAGACAGAGCAATTGAATGTAATATCTCCAAGTTTGCAGATGACACTAAGCTAGGTGGCAATGTGAGCTGTGAGAAGGATGCTAAGAGGCTGCAGGGTGACTTGGACAGGTTAGGTGAGTGGGCAAATGCATGGCAGATGCAGTATAATGTAGATAAATGTGAGGTTATCCATTTTGGTGAAAAAAATAGGAAGGCAGAATATTATCTGAATGGTGACAGATTAGGAAAAGGGGAGGTGCAATGGGACCTGAGTGTCATGGTACATCAGTCATTGAAAGTTGGCATGCAGGTACAGCAGGCGGTGAAGAAGGCAAATGATATGTTGGCCTTCATAGCGAGAGGATTTGAGTATAGGAGCAGGAAGGTCTTACTGCAGTTGTACAGGGTATTGGTGAGGCCACAACTTGAATACTGTGTACAGTTTTGGTCTCCTAATCTGAGGAAGGACATTCTTGCTATTGAGGGAATGCAGCAAAGGTTCACCAGACTGATTCCCGGAATGGCAGGACTGTCATATGAAGAAAGACTGGATCGATTAGGCTTATATTCATTGGAATATAGAAGAATGAGACAGATTTCATAGAAACATATAAAATTCTGATGGGATTGGACAGCTTAGATGCAGGTGCAGATCCCGGTGTTGGGAAAGTCCAGAACCAGGTGTCACAGTCTAAGGATAAGGGGTAAGCCATTTAGGACCGAGATGAGGAGAAACTTCTTTACTTGGAGAATTGTGAACCTGTGGAATTCTTTACCTCAGAAAGTTGTTGGGGTCTGTTCGTTAGATATATTCAAATAGGAGTTAGATGTGACCCTTACGGCTAAAGGGATCAAGGGGTATGGAGAGAAAGCAGGAATGGGATACTGAAGTTGCATGGTCATATTGAATGGTGGTGCAGGCTCAAAGGGCCGAATGACCTACTCCTGCACCTATTTTCTATGTTTCTATTAGGGCCGATGACCCAAAGCTTGGTCAAAGAGGCAGGTTTTAAGGAGCGTCTTAAAGAGGAGCATAAGAACATAAGAAATAGGAGTAGGAGTAGGCTAATCGGCCCCTCAAGCCTGCTCTACTATTCAGTAAGCTCATGGCTGACTCTTTACTTCAATTCCAACTTCCCCCACTATCGCCATATCCCTTGGTTCCCTTAGTGTCTAGAAATCCCCAAAAAATTCAGTGCCAGACAGGTTGTTTGGCAGTAAACTTGAGGTAAACTACAACTTGACTGCCCATGTCCTAACTCTCTGTGGTAGAGAATTCCACAGCTTCACAATTCTCTGAGTGAAGAAGTTTCTCCTCATCTCGGTCCTAAATGGCTTACCCCTTATCCTTATAACGAGCATGGTGGATAGAGGTGTACCAATGGATGTGGTGTATTTAGATTTCTAAAAGGCATTCGATAAGGTGCCACACAAAAGGTCACTGCAGAAGATAAAGGTACGCGGAGTCAGAGGAAATGTATTAGCATGGATAGAGAATTGGCTGGCTAACAGAAAGTAAAGAGTCGGGATAAATGGGTCCTTTTCGGGTTGGAAATCAGTGGTTAGTGGTGTGCCACAGGGATCGGTGCTGGGACCACAACTGTTTACAATATACATAGTTGACCTGGAAGAGGGGACAGAGTGTAGTGTAACAAAATTTGTAGATGACACAAAGATTAGTGGGAAAGCGGGTTGTGTAGAGGACACAGAGAGGCTGCAAAGAGATTTAGATAGGTTAAGCGAATGGGCTAAGGTTTGGCAGATGGAATACAATGTCGGAAAATGTGAGGTCATCCACCTTGGGGGAAAAAAACAGTAAAAGGGAATATTATTTGAATGGGGAGAAATTACAACATGCTGCGGTGCAGAGGGACCTGGGGGTCCTTGTGCATGAATCCCAAAAAGTTAGTTGCAGGTGCAACAGGTAATCAGGAAGGCGAATGGAATGTTGGCCTTCATTGCGAGAGGGATGGAGTACAAAAGCAGGGAGGTCCTGCTGCAACTGTATAGGGTATTGGCGAGGCCGCACCTGGAGTACTGCGTGCAGTTTTGGTCACCTTACTTCAGGAAGGATATACTAGCTTTGGAGGGGGTACAGAGACGATTCACTAGGCTGATTCCGGAGATGAGAGGGTTACCTTATGATGATAGATTGAGGAGACTGGGTCTTTACTCGTTGGAGTTCAGAAGGATGAGGGGTGATCTTATAGAAACATTTAAAATAATGAAAGGGATAGACAAGTAGAGGCAGAGAGGTTGTTTCCACTGGTAGGGGAGACTAGAACTAGGGGGCACAGCCTCAAAATACGGGGGAGCCAATTTAAAACCAAGTTGAGAAGGAATCTCTTCTCCCAGAGGGTTGTGAATCTGTGGAATTCTCTGCCCAAGGAAGCAGTTGAGGCTAGCTCATTGAATGTATTCAAATCACAGATAGATAGATTTTTAACCAATAAGGGAATTAAGGGATACGGGGAGCGGGCGGGTAAGTGGAGCTGAGTCCACGGCCAGATCAGCCATGATCTTGTTGAATGGCAGATCAGGCTCGAGGGGCTAGATGGCCTGTTCCTGTTCCTAATTCTTATGTTCTTATGTAAGTCCCGTTCATCCATCACCCCTGTGCTCGCCGACCTACATTGACTTCCGGTTAAGCAACGCCTCGATTTCAAAATTTTCATCCTTGTTTACAATTCCCTCCATGGCCTTGACCCTCCTTATCTCTGTAATCTCCTTCAGCCTCACAACCCTCCGAGATGTCTGCGCTCCTCTAATTCTGCCCTCTTGAGCATCCCTGATTATAATCGCTCAATCATTGGTGGCCGTGCCTTCTGTTGCCTGAGCCCCAAGCTCTGGAACTCCCTCCCTAAACCTTTCTTTCCTCCTTTAAGACGCTTCTTAAAACCTACCTCTTTGACCAAGCTTTTGGTCACCTGTCCTAATTTCTCCTTATGTGGCTCGGTGGCAAATGTATTTCTTTCATCTTAAAACAGTCCAGTGAAGTGCCTTAGGACGTTTCACTACGTTAAAGATGCTATATAAGTAAAAGTTGTTGTTGTAATTAAGACATAGTGCTTCATTAAAAAGGGCACGTAAACAGAAATGGACAAGCCCTAACCAATGTTCCCTCTATTTTTTGAGGGGCTGCGCGGCTCATTCAAAATATCGTGTGTGCGCGTTTTTTCCATTTAAAAGCTGGTGAGCATACTGCACGGAGCCTCCAGGGCATTCCGTGGCCACGCAGCTTAAAGGGAACATTGGTCCTAACTATCTGTGGCAAGCTTAGTCCGCATCTACAACGTCAGAACAGGAAATTCACGCCAATCAATATATTTGAATGGGGAACCAGATGGCGAGATGCCATTTTCGCACAGTTTACAGAGGAGTGGGGCATCTCAACAACAACAACAACTTGTACTTATATAGCACCTTTAATGTAGAGAAACGTCCCAAGGCGCTTCACAGGAGTGTTATACGATTAAAAATTTGATACCGAGCTGCATAAGTAGAAATTAGAGCAGGTGACCAAAAGCTTGGTCAAAGAGGTAGGTTTTAAGGAGCGTCTTAAAGGAGGTTGAGAGGTGGAGAGATTTAGGCAGAGAGTTCCAGAGTTGAGGCCTAGGCAAAAAAAGGTATGGCCACCAATGACGGAGAGATTATATTCAGGGATGCTCAAGGCGCACAGACGTCTCGGGGGTTGTGGGGCTGGAGGAGATTACAGAGATAGGGAGGGGCAAGGCCATGAAGTGATTTGAATAAAAGGATGAGAATTTTGAAATCGAGGCGTTGTTTAACCAGAAGCCAGTGTAGGTCAGTGAGCACAGGGGTGAGTTAGGACATGGGCAGCTGAGTTTTGGATCACCTCTACGTAAGGTAGAATGTGGAAGGCCAGCTAGGAGTCCATTGGAATAGTCAAGTCTAGAGGTAACAAAGGCATGGATGAGGGCTTCAGCAGCGGATGAGCTGAGGCAAGGGCTGAGACGGGCGAGTTTATGGAGGTGGAAATAGGCGGGCTTAGTTATGCTGCGGATATGTGATCAAAAGCCTATATCAGGGTCAAATATGACAGCAAGGTTGTGAACAGTCTGGTTCAGCCTCAGATAGGAGTTGGGGACAGGGATACAGTCATCTCAGACTGCAACATTCGGATCTTTGCGCTTAACTGCGCAACTATTCTCGCCTGAAGTTGCCACAGAATTGGGCCTAAATAGCGGCGAGCCCCATTAGCCTCACTGTTATTTCTTCACTAAATTCTGGCCCAAAGTGCAGGGCATTACAAGTTTGCCTACAAAGTTATAGACTAGAATTTTCTGTTGATGTTCAGACCAACGCTGAACCATTTATTTTAAATAGGTTAATGCTTCTGTTAAATAGCAGACAGAGGAATGTCGCACTATTGTGTTAAACATTTGCCCAATAACATCGCCTGTAGTGACTTTAATGCTTAAAACCCGAAATATATATATTCACATAATCCCTATATTTATCTCCACCACCTTGTAAACTGTTGTGTATGCAATAATTCACTAGACTGAATACTGTAAACTCCAAACAGGTACAAACCTGGCTCTACTTTATTAGGGCCCAAAGTGATTACATTTAAGATGGCTGGCCTTTTATACCTGGGCCGCGCACACATGCCCAATAACCTCCGACAGTGGTGCCACCTGGTGGCTAGTAAACCCATACATACATGACAATATCCCCCTTTAAGATATTAGTAACGGTCTTTTTACAAAATGAGACGGTCTGGGACTTTCCGCTCCTGAGTTGAATGTCACAGTTCAACTCCAGCCTTGGGCGAGCGTTCTGAGTCTGTTATGACTGGGGGCTGGGTGGCCGATCTGATGGGAGTGGCAATGACCACGTCAGGGATTGAAAATCCAGATTCATTGACCATGTCAGGGATTGAAAGTTCAAATTCATTGATGACAGCGGAGTCCTCTGATGACTGGGGGTAGGTTGGTTGATCACTGATTGTGTCTTCCTCAGACTGTTCCAGTTCATCCGTGTGCCGCACCTTTATCTGATCGACATGTTTCCTGCATGTTTGCCCATTCTTGAGCTTAACGATAAACACTCTGTTACCTTCCTTGGCCGTAACAGTACCGGCGATCCAGTTGGGACCTTGACCATAATTCAGTACATACACAGGATCATTGATAGAAATGTCACGTGACACAGTAGCATGATCATGATACCCTTGCTGACTTTGACATCTGTATTCAACACGATTATTCAAGTCAGGGTGGACAAGAGAGAGCCTGGTCTTGAGACCTCTCTTCATCAATAGTTCAGCAGGGGAGACCCCAGTAAGCGTATGGGGTCTTGTCCTGTAACTAAGCAATATGCGTGACAAGCGAGTTTGCAGTGAACCTTGAGTTACACGTTTCATACTCTGCTTGATGGTTTGGACCGCACGCTCTGCTTGTCCATTGGATGCAGGTTTGAATGGTGCTGAACTCACATGTTTGATACCATTGAGTTTCATGAACTCTTGAAACTCCATACTGGTAAAGCAAGATCCGTTGTCGCTTACAAGGATGTCAGGCAGACCATGCGTAGCAAACATGACACGAAGGCTCTCAATGGTAGCTGTGGATGTGTTGGATGACATGATTGTACACTCTATCCACTTGGAATAAGCATCCACCACAACTAAGAACATCTTTCCCAGGAAGGGACCTGCAAAGTCGAAGTGGATCCTGGACCATGGTTTAGATGGCCACGACCACAGACTCAGCGGTGATTCCATTAGTGCTTTACTAAACTGCATGCAAGTGTTGCACTGATGCACACATGATTCCAGATCAGAGTCAATTCCAGGCCACCATGCATGAGACCTGGCAATGGCTTTCATCATGACAATATGGGATGTGTGCTATGTAGATCATGCACAAATTTCTCAAAATTGTTACGGCCAGGGAACGAACGAAATTCCATCACATTCTGAGGCTTGGGTGCATTTTTGATGGCCTTGGTTTTCGAGTCCGTAGGTCTGATATTGTCAGCAGCAATTTTCCTCCCCAGGAATTTAACTTCCGGTGCCATGAAGACACACTTCAAGCATTTCAGTCTGAGTCCCACTTTGTCCAAACGATGTAGAACCTCTTCCAGGTTGTTCAGATGTTCGGCGGAGTCATGACCTGTGATCAGTATGTCATCTTGGAACACGACAGCTCCGGTAACGGACTTCAGTAGACTCTCCATGTTCCTCTGAAACATGGCTGCAGCGAGTGAATTCCAAAAGGGTAGATAAACAGTTCTTTATGAGTGTTGATGCGCTTAAGTTTCTTCGACATGTCGACCAGCTCCTGTGTCATGTAGGCCGACATCAGATCCAGTTTTGTGAAAGACTTCCCCCCGGCTAGCGTTGCAAACAGGTCATCAGTCTTCGGTAATGGATATTGATCCTGTTTCGAAACACAGTTGATCATAACCTTGTAGTCTCCACAAATCCTGACAGTGCCATCACTTTTCAACACAGGAACAATGGGGCTGGCCCATTCATTAAATTCGACTGGTGATTTGATCGCTTCATTGTCCAGTTCGATTTCGACCTCCGTCATCATGTATGGAACTGCCCGAGTTTTATGATGGACGGGTCTTGCATCCGAGTCCACGTGGATCTGCATCTTGGCTCCCATGAAATTGCTGATACCTGGTTCAAACAGCGAGGGGAACTTGCTCAGCACTTGAGCACATGGAGTATCCGATGACGACGACAATGCTTTGATCTCGTTCCAGTTCCATTTGATTTTTTCTAACCAGTTCCTGCTGAACAGCATTGGACCATTGCCTAGAACAATCCATAATGGTAAATCGTGAACCGTACCATCATACGACGCCTTGATTACTGCACTGCCAATCACCGTTATGAGTTCTTTAGTGTACGTACGCAACATGACATTGACTGGACTCAGCTTAGGCCTCACAGCCTTAGTATCACACAGCCTGTCGAATGTCCTCTGGCTCATTATGGATTTACTTGCACCCGTGTCCAATTCTATCGATACCAGCACACCATTAAGTTTTACATTAATCATTATCGGTTGGCTCTTCGTTAGGAACGAATACAATCCATACACTTCCTCCTCTGGTATCTCGGATTGCATATCCGGATCTGCGCTAGACTGGTCATCATCCTCCACATGGTGTGTCACAGCACGCTTGCTCAGTTGCGGACTCATGCTGTGGAGATGCCCTACTCTCGAATAGTCTTTATAAATATACTGTTTAAAACGACGCTGATGATTTCCCTCACAACACCAACATGGTGATATCGGATTCATTCCTGATGGCGGACTTTGAGCAACCACAGGTATCGCGTACGCAGTCGGGTAAACCCTGCCATATGCAACTCTGTCAAACGATGATACTATCTTGTTTACAGTACTTGCCGAGTTCCGATTTTTCAATGATATCTGCTTTAAGCTTTTGTCCGTCGGCATGCATGATTGGGCAATCGTGATGGCCTTGCTCAAATCCAGCATCTCCGCCACCAGTAGCTTTCGCAGGATCACCTTGTGGTTGATGCTGATTACAAAGAATCCCGCAGCATGTCTGCCAACGCAGTTTCGAACTTACACGATTCAGCTAGACATCTTAGATCGGCAACGAATTCCGATACATCCTGGCCCTCAGAACGAACGTTGGTATAGAATCAATATCTTGAGATGATGATGCCTTCATTTGGTTTGAGATGGTCACGTACCAGAGCACACAATATTTCATAGTCTTTGTCCATTGAACTTAAGGGCGAGAGGGGATTCTTTATGAGTCCATAAATTTTCGGACCGCAAACCGCGAGGTGGACCGCCTGGCGCCGAACTGCGTCTGCCTCTTTCTCCATTTTTTTGGCCACAAAGTACAGGTTCAAGTGCGCTACAAAGTCTGCCCAATCTTCTCCCTGAACGAATCGCTCCAGAATTCCAATTGTGCTCATTTTTGCATGCAAAGGTTCTTGTTACCTCATCGCCAAATGTTGTGTATGCAATAACTCAATGGGCCCAAGTTTCCACAGGAGTTGCTCCTATTTTTTTGGAGCAACTAGTTTTTTTTGGAGTATTTTAAAAATCACAATTCTCCACATTTAGTTTGTTCCAGTTTCAGTGAGTTAGTTCAGTTTCTTTTGAGTTCAGTTTTTTTCCCAAAAGGGGACGTTACCTGCCACTTAACACCTGTTTTGGCCATTTAAGCAAGTTTAGACAGCGATAAGTTACTCCAAACTAACTAAAATAGAAGGAACCCTGCACCTAAAGCACCAAGACCAAAGTAATAAGCAATCAATCAATCAATAACAACTAAAAAATAGAAGTCCTACCTATTTGTGAAGGGAAGACAGCGGGCCGCCGATGAGGGAGCGGGGAGGAGAGGAGAGGGGAGGGAGAGGAGCGGGAGGACAGGAGGGGGGGAGAGGAGAAGGAGGAGGAGGGCGGGGGGGAGAGGAAGAGGGGAAGAGGAGGAGGAGGGGGGAGGAGTGGGGGAGAGGAGGAGGGGGAGGATGAGGAGGGGGGAGGAGGAGGGGAGAGGAGTGGGGGGAGAGTAGTGGGGAGGAGGAGGAGGGGGGGGGGGCAACGTTAAACAGATGAGCCTGCCCTGTGAGCCAGAACTTCCATTAGTACAAAACTCTTGCAAAAATTCAACTCCACTTACTCACTTCACACAAGTATTAATTATTGAAAAAAAAGTCCTGCCCAACTATACCTAAGTGCTGCACTCACTATCAGGCTGAACTCCCAGAGGCTAAATTCCATAGTTATCTATGCTTTCACACGTCCACTATTTCCTTGCAGGTCGCGGCGGGGAGCCCATTCGGCCAGAGCTAGGGGTGGCGTGCTTCATAGAAACATAGAAATATAGAAAATAGGTGCAGGAATAGGCGATTCGGCCCTTCGAGCCTGCACCACCATTCAATAAGATCATGGCTGATCATTCACCTCAGTACCCCTTTCCTGCTTTCTCTCCATACTCCTTGATCCCTTTAGCCGTAAGGGCCATATCTAACTCCCTCTTGAATATATCCAATGAACTGGCATCAACAACTCTCTGCAGTAGGGAATTCCACAGGTTAACAACTTTCTGAGTGAAGAAGTTTCTCCTCATCTCAGTCCTAAATGGCTTACCCCTTATCCATAGACTGTGTCCCCTGGTTCTGGACTTCCCCAACATCGGGAACATTCTTCCCGCATCTAACCTCTCCAGTCCCGTCAGAATTTTATATGTTTCTATGAGATCCCCTCTCACCCTTCTAAACGCCAGTGAATAAAGGCCCAGTTGATCCAGTCTTTCTTGATATGTCAGTCCCGCCATTCCGGGAATCAGTCTGGTGAACCTTTGCTGCACTCCCTCAATAGCAAGAACGTCCTTCCTCAGATTAGGAGACCAAAACTGAACACAATATTCCAGGTGAGGCCTCACCAAGGCCCTGTACAACTGCAGTAAGATCTCTCTGCTCCTATACTCAAAATCCCTAGCTATGAAGGCCAACATACCATTTGCCTTCTTCACCGCCTGCTGTACCTGCGTGCCAACTTTCAATGACTGATGTACCATGACACCCAGGTCCCGCTGCACCTCCCCTTTTCCTAATCTGCCGCCATTCAGATAATATTCTGCCTTCATGTTTTTGCCACCAAAGTGGATAACCTCACATTATATCCACATTATACTGCATATGCCATGCATTTGCCCACTCACCTAAGCTGCCCAAGTCACCCTGCAGCCTCTTAGCATCCTCCTCACAGCTCACACCGCCATCCAGTTTATTGTCATCTGCAAACTTGGAGATATTACACACAATTCCTTCATCCAAATCATTAATGTATATTGTAAATAGCTGGGGTCCCAGCACTGAGCCCTGCGACACCCCACTAGTAACTGCCTGCCATTCTGAAAAGGACACATTTATCCCGACTCTGCTTCCTGTCTGCCAACCAGTTCTCTATCCACGTCAGTACATTACCCCCAATACCATGTGCTTTAATTTTGCACACCAATCTCTTGTGTGGGACCTTGTCAAAAGCCTGGTTCTCCCTTGTCCACTCTACTAGGGCCCCTCCCACACAGCCTGCAGCACATGCACACAGAATCTGAGGGCGAGGAGCTACTGAACATGCGCGAACACTCTAGCGCGCATGTGCAGAAGTCCTGGCACTGTTTTCAGCGCTGGGACCTGGCTCTGCCCCCCACACATTCTGCTGCGCTGCGCCAAGGGCCTGGATCGATCAGACTGTGAGGAGAATACAAAGGTAAATAATAGGCGCCGTTTCTGTTCTAAAAAGTCGGCGGACCTCATGGAGGTGCGCCGTTCTAAGGGTCGGTGGCTGGTAAACCCAAGCATAACATGACATAAATCTTACTGTGAACTGCTCCACATTTCTTGGCAAGGAGTCCCCTGACATTAATGGGAGCTTTTTGAAGTTGCTTTTTATATAGGGCTTCTTTTAATTTGGTCTCCACTTCTAAATCTGGCTGCCTATTCCTGGTGGAAGAGTCATGGACCCACAAAAACCAGTATCTGCAAGTCTCCCACTGGGTTAAAAGGGACAGATTTAGCAATGTAAACACCGAGAGCCCTTTCCAGGAAAATGGAATCCAAATTATAAGAAGCACAATATAAAGAAAGTATTATTTCCAACAACATCAACAACTTGCACCAAGATAGGCAGGCGCCTTTAACCTCCCAAGGAGCTTCACAGGAGAGTTATTAAATTACATTTGATACCAAGCCACAATGTCAGTGTCCTCGCTCAGACCAACATCCCCAGCATCGAAGCACTGACCACGCTCATCCAGCTCAGTTGGATGGGCCACATCGTCCGCATGACCGCCATGAGACTCCCTAAACAAGTACTCTAATCGGAGCTCCAACACAGCAAATGAGCCCCAGGTGGGCAGAGGAAAATTTCAAGGACACCCTCAAAGCCTCCGAGATAAAATGCAACATCCCCACCGACACCTGGGAGTCCCTGGCCAAAGACCGCCAATGTGGAGGAAGAGCATCCGGGAGGAGCTGAGCACGTCGAGTCTCGTCGCCAAGAGCATGCAGAAATCAAGCGCAAGGAGCGTGCGGCAAACTAGGCTCCCCACCCATCCTTTCCTTCAACCACTGTCTGTCCCACATGTAACAGAGATTGTAATTCCTGCATTAGACTGTACAGCCACCTGAGAACTCACTTTTAGAGTGCAAGCAAATCTTTCTCGATTTCGAGGGACTGGCTATGATGATGAAAATGTCCTAAGGAGCTTCACAGGCGAGTTATGAAATAAAATTTGATACCGACCACATAAGAAGATAGTCGCAATTCCTCAGATAATGAAGCAGTCCGTGTCTATATGCAGCAAGACCTGGATGACATTCAGGCTTGGGCTGATAAGTGGCAAGTTCACACCACACAAGTGCCAGGCAATGACCATTCCCAGCAAGAGAGTGTAGTCACCTCCCCTTGACATTCAACGGGATTACCATCGCCGAATCCCTCACCATCAACATCCTGGACCATTGACCAGAAACTTAACTGGACCAGCCACATAAATACTGTGGTACACGAGCAGGTCAGAGGTTGGGTATTCTGCGGCGAGTGTCTCACCTCCTGACTCCCCGAAGACTTTCCACCATCTACCAGGCACATAGAAACATAGAAACATAGAAAATAGTTGCAGGAGTATGCCATTTGGCCCTTCGAGTCTGCACCGCCATTCAATAAGATCATGGCTGATCATTCCTTCAGTACCCCTTTCCTGCTTTCTCTCCATACCCTTTGATCCCCTTAACCGTAAGGACCATATCTAACTCACTCTTGAATATATCCAATGAACTGGCATCAACAACTCTCTGCGGCAGGGAATTCCACAGGTCAACAACTCTCTGAGTGAAGAAGTTTCTCCTCATCTCAGTCCTAAATGGCCTACCCCTTATCCTAAGACTATGTCCCCTGGTTCTGCAGTTGCCCAACATCGAGAACATTCTTCCCGCATCTAACTTGTCCAGTCCCGTCAGAATCTTATATGTTTCTATGAGATCCACTCTCATCCTTCTAAACGCCAGTGAATAAAGGCCCAGTTGATCCAGTCTCTCCTCATATGACAGCCCAGCCATCCCTGGAATCAGTCTGGTGAACCTTCGCTGCATTCCCTCAATAGCAAGAACGTCCTTCCTCAGACTAGGAGACCAAAACTGAACACAATATTCCAGTTGCACTAAGACCTCCCTGCTCCTATATTCAAATCCCCTAACTATGAAGGCCAACATACCATTTGCCTTCTTCACCGCCTGTTGTACCTGCGTGCCCACTTTCAGTGACTGATGAACCATGACACCCAGGTCTTGTTGCACCTCCCCTTTTTCTAGTCTGCTGTCATTCAGATAATATTCTGCCTTTGTGCTTTTGCCCCCAAAATGGATAACCTCACATTTGTCCACATTATACTGCATCTGCCATGTATTTGCCCACTCACCTAATCTGTCCAAGTCACCCTGCAGCCTCTTCGCGTCCTCCTCACAGCTCACACCGCCACCAAGTTTCGTGTCATCCGCAAACTTGGAGATATTACACTCTATTCCTTCATCCAAATCGTTAATGTATATTGTAAATAGCTGGGGTCCCAGCACTGAGCCCTGCGACACCCCACTAATAACTGCCTGCCATTCTGAAAAGAACCCGTTTATCCCGACTCTCTGCTTCCTGTCTGCCAACCAGTTCTCTATCCATGTCAGTACATTACCCCCAATACCATGTGCTTTGATTTTGTACACCAATCTCTTGTGCTGGACCTTGTCAAAAGCCTTTTGAAAGTCCAAATACCACATCCACTGGTTCTCCTTTGTCCACTCTATTAGTTACATCCTCAAAAATTCCAGAAGATTCGTCAAGCATGATTTCCCTTTCATAAATCCATGCTAACTCGGTCCGATCCTGTCACTGCTTTCCAAATGGGCTGCTATTTCATCCTTAATGATTGATTCCAACATTTTCCCCACTACTGATGTCAGGCTAACCGGTCTATAATTACCCGCTTTCTCTCTCCCTCCTTTTTTAAAAAGTGACGTTACATTAGCTACCCTCCAGTCCATAAGAACTGATC